>NC_064029.1:13610426-13940271 GCF_917208135.1 Athalia rosae | reverse complement strand
GTTTCGGTGATGCGGCAGTAGAGTAGCGCCTACGCAATGTTGTTACTACCACAGGTTACCTCTTATGGTAGTTAGAAAACTCTCGTATTTTACACAAGTCAGAAAGAAAGTTAAATTAGACACGCGATTCCGAATATATTTCGTAACTGTTATCCGATACACACAAGAATAATCGCGAGTAACTACAGAATATTTTTTCACGTCCAAAAAATGCCCACGCTCTTCATCCAGGTAGTTATAAGAAGATTAACATATTTTCGTGAGAAGCAGGTCGCACGTATCAAAATATGAATCGAACGATTCAGGAAAGAAAAATCATTCGAAAATTCGGATGTCAAAATTCTATTCGGGACGTTCGAACGTGAGTTCCATTTTTTTTCCGTTCATTCCGGATGAAAACGAGGCCAGTGAACTCGACGATTTGCGGAGATGTCTTACCTGCGGAAAAATTCATCAAAATGTTCCAGATATCGTCGCATTACACTCTATAAGTTATTGTGTTAGGTATATCCGTTGGAGTCTTCGGTTAGTACTCGTTAAAAGCGAACTTGTTTGGTTGACCCACTGGTACATTTTCGGTAACCACTCTCACAATTCTCCGGACACAAAAAGGAAGAGAAAGGATTGATGGCATAAAAAATTATTCGGGGGGAGCTACGGAAATGAAATTTTTATGAATTCGTTTCGACGTTATCATATCACAAGCGAAAATCGATTTCTCAAATCCTTTGGTCTGGAAAAACAAACCTGCAGAATTATACTTTATTGTAATTTTGTTAATGTTATTTAACACCTAATTAATTTACCGAGTTTTTATCCAATTAGGCCCAGGCTAGACTTAATTCAGGGCCGATTGCTACGTAGCGCAAAAATTGAAACAATCACAGGGGATGTGATTGTTTACGAGGTAGCCGAATGGAACGAAGAATAATTTCTCCCATAGATTTCATTTCCGTTTTTCCGATCTTTAGCCCCTCGTCTACTTTTTGTCAATTTGTGCCGAAATCAATCGAGTCTATTGAACATGGCATTGTACTTATCCTAAGCGTAATTAAACAGCAATTTTCCACTCTCTCTTTAAACGAGGACTTTCTTTTTCTCAATTAAATTCTCGACTTATATTTTCCCAACTTTGAACCACGTTCGGATAAAGGAGAGAAAAAAAATAAATGGAAAAACGGTTATCACGGGGTTCACCGATTACTTCCGTTACACATGCGTATTACAGTGCTCGAGAAAGTCCCTCGGGTATCACTCCATCTCTAATAAGCATTGTTTTCCGTGAAATGTTTTATTCTTTTCCTTTTCAATTTTCTTAACAGTCCAATCCATGGATTCGAAGGCACGACTATCGCGTAGCCATAATGCCAAATAGACTGTTACTGAACAATGACTTTTTAACGGCTGATCAGAGCTAACGGTGCACTAAGAAATAGTACAGTAGGTCAAGTCGAGAAATTCTACATTACGGCTGCAGTAGCATATGCCAGAGTTAGAAGGGCCGTGATTACATTTATTCAAAGACCGTGCATCACACGCATATATCATATGGGTATGTGATTGAAATTCTAACGCGAATTTTGTCATACTTATCGATAACTTTCTTCCCAATCTCATAATATCGATCGATTAATTTTTTCTCCATTGCCTCGAAACTGCACCTAATAAAGTGTGCTTTTTTAAATTTCTATAGACTCGACATTATCCTCTGACAGTGAGCCGAAATCGTCGCAGGTTTGCGTACGAGTGAATGTAAAGAGACAATCGATGCTGATCTCTTGCACAAGTTCAAAGTTTCTACAGGACATCTGTTAGAGAGATGAAGATCAAAATTAAAATAAAAAAAAAAAAAAAATGAACCGTGCGATTTTATCTGCTCTCATGGATGCGGGGTATCGGATGTAAAGAAATTTGTAATCGGTAAATTTCGTGTGAGATGATTTTTGCATTACGCGGTTAACCGAGTTGTACTACAGTTTCCATATAAGTATGGATATTAGTTATAATGGACGGGGTATTAAAGCGGGACCGATTTTCCCGGTTTATATTTTTGCGATAGCTATATTTTATACGGGTATATATATATGTTAAACTAAATACTCGAATCATTACATAGAATAACATGGAGGGGCGTAAAACGATACGGACTCGCGCACTGGGTAGGAATCGAGCAAGTGGCTCAACGACAGTCGGAGAACGCGCCGAGTTGATATAAAGGTTCGAATCTCTCGAGTCCTTGCAACTGCGGCCGGACCACCGGACATATCGGAACTACCTGCAGCCGCCCGCCACTCCACACCAAAACATCATGTGAGTTTATCTCATCGTTGTCTATCTCATTTCACCGACTATTAGAATAAGAAAACGTCGAATCGTAACGTCCGTCCACCGAGGCAGTAAATTTAATTTCTCATCGACAAAAAACGATAAAACGTTCGTTGAACCGCTCGATAATATAATTCGGTAGTTGAAATGGTTAACAACGAGATGACATCTGTACCCGTGACGACCGTAAATGTCGACCGTTCTTTTGTTCTTTTTCCTTCCGTTTTTTTTTTTTTTTTGAACGTATGTAAATTTGCGTTACCGCGTAGGTACGTAGGATACATACCTACGCATGGGTTAATTATGGTAGCGCAAGTGGATAGTTACGTTATTACGCAAATTGGATGATATTTCATATCCAGCTTCGCTTCGCCTCTCACGTTTGCATCACGATACATTACAAATGTTATACATATATGTTTACGTCCATAGAAATTATGCAAGTGCAACGCGTGCGCTAAACGCGGATAATTAATAAATATGTATGCGATTTTAATGCGTTCTGAAAATTCAATTATTCTACACGTAGACTTCGGAATGCAGCAACGTCATTGGGAAATGTGGAATAAATATTTTCAACGATTCGCAACTCGTCCGCGACCGCTCTGTAAACAAAAAAGCAGGAAATCGTGTCGGTTCAGTTACACTGCGATTTACACAATAAATTTCACACCTGTGTAACTTACGTCTCCTAAATTCACTGTAGCATGTTGTATTTATACACGTTATTGTATCGTTTACGTAAAATTCAAAAACAAAAAGATATAGAAATACGAGGCGCCGAAAACATCCTAATTAAATACCTATGTCTTCCGTTCATTTTATTCGGTCGCTCGGTCAAAACTCTTCACCGTAGTAGATCAACTTCTTCCCCCCAGGATAATATCGGTGAATTAAATGCGCTCGTTCGAACTGACCTCGCCCACCGCGAGTCCTAATCGTAACATAAGATCGGCATTGACTCAAAGCCAGATTTTCCACGCCCTGGCTGCAGCTGCGCCTTCGATGGGTATGATATTTATAAGATCACGAAGTAGGAAGTAATTTCAAGAGCGCAGTTACACCGTAGTATAATATATATATATATAAATATAATAATCTACCTTCACGGACACGTTTATGGGATACGGAATTATATGGACAGCTGTTCCAAAGTATGTCAGTGACTTCAATTTGTTCCAATTACCCGACGCATCGGCTGCAGCACTCACTGCACCAGGATTTTCTCGGATCCTTAGATCGAGGCGATTTACGTCCTCGTTATTCACACTATCTTTATAATCGCGGATTTGGTTTGTTTTTTTTTTCTATTCGTATGTACGTCGTTTCTCGTTTACGGTCACAACGTGACCCACTCTAGTCCTACGCGCCATGGAAATCATCAGACTTGAATTATCAGATCCCAGAAAATTTTTAATTAAAAAAAAAAGTCTGAGAAAGTATCAGACGAATCCTTGTGACAAAGTCCCATGCCTGTCTCTGTATTCTATGGTTTGTTCACGGTGGACATTTTTTATACACATAACCGATTGTTACGTAATTGCTTGAGCAGCAGTTGCAAAATATCACCGAGTCAGATCAGTAGATCGTTATAAAAACGTTATCACGATTACTGCAACACAATTAAGTCTGAGCGATTTTATCGTCGTGTCTTTCGCAGAGACATCACAAAAAACCGATCAGATCTTACGGTCGTAGAATTTCTCCGCTAATTTTAGGCAGGTAGTTACGTATAATTTTATTGTACCGCAGTGCGACGGTTGAAAAATTTCTACTTTTTTTTTCCGGTTTTTTCCGCGATAAATCTTCTAACTGCATGAAATAATTCGGTGATAGATCATTGTCGAACGGTGAGGTAGAGCAACGCTTCGGAATAACGATATTCCTTGCGTAAAGCTGTACGTTACGTAACAGGGTTGGATGTAATGAAAAATTGAAAAATTGCTCGCGCTGAAAAGAATCGTTCGCATGTAGTGTACGTGCGCACTGTACACACTTGGTTAATTATCTCTCACATTTGTACACAGTCGTACGTACTCGCGTTGTTCGCATTTGACTCGCGCGATTAATGCTTCAGTAGACTTTGAAACTCCGCAAAAGCTAGAAGCGATTCAAAGGTGGTTTCTAAAAAATAATAAGTGATGACTTTTAACTGGATTTACCTGTCGCAACACCGACTGCAAGTATAATTATTACAACCTATCAATGGCGATCGGAGATAAACGGCTAGTGCATTCAATTATTGCTTAATTAGATCGAGTCAGTATAATTTTCTACGATTTATCTCGTAAATCATGAGCCATACACCGATCATTTTTTACTCATCATTCTCTACATGATAATTCGCTGATCTTTGGCCGAGGAGGACACACGTGTATGACAATGGAATCTGAATCTCAATACTCAATTTTTCCGGTATCGATAATTAAAACGATCGGTCCAGTTACATAATTTTATCGACGCGATACGCGGAGTCATTGCCTAAAGAAAATTCGATTCGAATTCCTCATTTGTCCGCAGAAGTGTGAATAGAATGTAGCGAGATCGGATGTGGTCAGGGTCACTGTGAACGAACTGTTACCTATTTTCGGCGTCGCTCGTTTGCGTACAGCTACGGTAATTCTGATTAAAATCGGAACAATATCCGAGCGTGCGTGACGAACGGTCGCCTGTATTAAATTCAAAATGATTTATACAGATCAACCCGTTTGGGTCCAGATATACCTGTAACAGCTGTACACAGTTCATTTTGCGTCATTAATAAATCGCCTTGAAACTCAAGAAAGTGAAAGGGTTACGACTGCAAGATTTATCCCGGCATCGTTTCGGAGTGGAACGACTTTATTGTGCGATTGTTGTGTTACGGCGGTGATCGGGGGGAAACCCAGCGAAAAAAAAAACAATAAGTTATCATTACAATAGAGCGGAAAAAATTCAATTGGCTTACTCGTTTGATCGCCGTACGAAATGATATCTGTTACACGGTTGCTTCCACGCGCGTTTACGGGGGTAAAACCTGACAATGAGAGTGCAAAACTTTCCCCCCGAAGCCGGGAGTAGAAAGTAGAGTAAAGTAAACTAGAACCGTCAGGGACACGAGGCGGCCAGTCGCTGGCGACTGATTTATAAGAGATAAATCCACACGCTAACTATAGCTGGCTGTAGATCCTGCACGACTTTATTATTATCAATATTTTGCATCATAAATTTTTATTTCTCTGTCTTCTATTGAGCACAGAACTCATCGAAGTGTAAAGTCCGTTGTTCATTTGCATGCGAATGTCATAAGAATTATATGATCGACTCGCAGCTTTCCGCCGCATCTTCTCGTTGGGATAAAATTGAGTTCATTGCTAATTTTTGCAGAAAATATTTTCCTAACGCGTAATTCATTTGTTGAAACAACTTTCAATTCTCAATATTACAACCGAGGGGCAAGAAATTATGACGGGCGATGGTTGACCCTAATGATCTCTCGCCTCGCGTACATCCAGGCATTACGCATAATTTGCATGAATTACAATATCGAAAAAGTTCTCACAGCTACTCACATCAATTCTATATACCCTACGTACGTAAGAAAGTTTTTTATTCCGACGAATGAGGTGGATGCTCTTCTATAAATTACCTTGACAAATATTGCGTAAGTTTTCTTACTTTCTCCGAGCCCTATTACAGTGGTCAACAAGCGCTGACTCAAATTTCGATTAAATTTCCACCCGCTGAGTTTGAATTTTTTACCCGGTGAATTTTTAATCCGACCCCGAGTCGTTTGATACGCATTATGAGAATATTGTCTTCGTTTCGAAGCAGCGATCAACCTGAAAGTATAACGAACTACTCGTTAGAGTCCGATCTCCGTAGCAGATTCTGATTACGAGGTTGACTCGCTTGATACTCTGTAGTACCTATACTCAACTGTCGTCGCCTCTAGCAGTGAAAGTTTCTCGCGACCAGTTGAACTTTATAACATGTATAGGTATAGCGGTTACTGTATAAGTAGTAAACGAAGTCCCAGTTGCGTGCCCCACAATAAGAATCTTAATTAAGCGCTGAATACCAACACGTGAAAAACGTGAAAGAAATCCGTACGAAGAATTTCAAAGAACACGTTCACTCAAATTGTTTTCTATGAGAAATTGAATAAAAAAAAATGGCCATAATTGTATTTACCTATTTTTTTTTTTTTTTCTTTTTTTCTAGGTGGGTGGTGTGGTCAGTTCTGTTACTTCAGCTCATTGTCAGTTCATCGAGCTACGCCGCATATCCAGATCCGCCAACTGCTACCTCAACAACAATTGGTGCGCGAAAACTCTCAACTGCGGAGGATTGTTTAGGCGTAGTAGCTTTCTCGGCATCACATGGGACCGTTAACGTGAGTATTTTTTTTCCAAAACGAGGGAGAGAAAGACGAAAAAATTCTAAAACTTGTATCGGTTTGATCTAATCTTGCCTATGCTTTGCTCATCCTTTTCGTCTCCTTTAGGACGCGAGGGTCGTACTGTCGGAAACTCAGGTTGACAAGGGCGTCGGCTACGTCGGATCAACCGGGACGTTCACCACGCATTGTCCTGGACTTTATCAGTTCAGTTTTGCTGGATACGGAAGCCCGGACTTGAGGCTAACTCTGAAACGCAAAGAAGGCTCGAGAAATTCATGGGTCCCTGTTGTAAGCGCAGGGCCCGGAGGAGGCTCGAATCTTGTCCTACTCGAGGTCGAGGCGGGTGACCAACTTGCCGTATTTGTAGAGTCCGGCAAAATTTCCGACGGCGCAACTTTCACCGGGCTCCGTATAGCCAAGAAATCATGAAAAAGAAAAAAAGGAAGCTTACGTCACTTTCTCCTTCTTATTTCTATTCTGTGGCCCTTGCTTCACGCCAACGTTTACCGATTGAATTCAACGGCTATATCAAAACCAAGAGAAACTAATTTGAAGATTTTTTTTTTTTTTTTCATTAACCAAGTGAGGAAAAAATTTCAAGCAACTTTTATCACGTCATTGTCATCGTCGTTTCAATCGCCGATTTCGACTCGAGAGATGCATATGACCAGAATATTTGACTGAATTTTCAATGGAAGTAAATTTTTAGTACAAAGTTTTAAGTTATTCAAACTCGATCGACGACGTGTGTTTGGCCCGAGGAAATTTGAACGACCGAGTGAAATCCTGCTCAAGTCAGCTTACATGTTTTCGAAACATTCCCACCAGAAGATAAAGAAACATAAATTGTGTCTATATCGTAATCGAAGTTTGTCTATCGTTACCTGACTTCACTAGAGAAATTTTAATTTACTTTATAAATATTCAGTTAATTGCTAAACTACACGATAGACCAATTAAATTTTAGAGTTCCTATAATTCTGTATGAAATTTTTTTGATACGCAAGGATCGAAAGAGACACGATCAATAGTTGTCCCAAATTAGAAAAAAAGGCCGCAACTCCGCTCTGTGATAGCTATCCTTCTTTTAAGCTACGTTTATACTTATTTCCATTTCTTTTCACCTAGATTGGAATTTGCGATTGGTTTTTACTTTAATTCTAAAATTGTCACCTGGAAAACGTGAGAATTATCAAAGAACGTGCGAATTTTTCGATTCATACGATTGGCGATATCAATATCGAATGGTACAAAAATAATTTTTGCAATCGTCGGTCACTATTGCACCGATATGACGATCAATTATTTTGAACAATTCAGTGAGCGCGGGTGAAAAGAATCGCAATATTTCTCTAGTCTCACCCTGAAATCTTACTTACAACCCTTACTTAATTCTTTTTCAACTACTTTCGGTATCCAATTCCTCTTCGAAAAACTTTCTACCTTCTACCTTCTACCTCCTATGACTCTATTTCTCTACGATTTTCTCTATCCTCTCAACTTCTGTCATGCCTGATACTTTATCTACTCTATAATTTCTTCAATCCTCTTCTGACTTTCTCTCCACTTACTCGTCTACTTTTTTTTTCCAATTCTTTCTCTCAACTTTGTTTCATTCTTGACTTCTTCCATGAAAAGCTTTTCTGTTTTTCAAAATACTCTACACTTTACTTTTACCTATCTCTCTATCCTTTCTTGTTATTCTATATCTTCTATACTTTGATTTTTCTCTCTTCGAAACTCCTTTCATTTTTCATTCTTCTGCTCTTTCCTTTCGCACTGTGAATTTTCCTCTACCGCTAATTTCTCGCCTTTATTTTTCCCTGTGTCTAGTTCAATTTTCGACTAAATGCTAAATCTACCCTATCAGTATTACGATCTCAAACTTCCGCTTCTAATTCTTGCCAAAAAAAATATCAAAACTACGCAAACTTACACTGTTTCGCAACGTTTTTCTGTACCTCTCATGAATTTCGATAAAAACTGAAAATTATGAGAACGCTGTCGAAACTGATTCTTCTAGCCTCTCCTAATTTGTTTCATTCTCACCGATTTCTTCTTCCGTAACTCCTTTCGACTACTTTCAAGCTTCTGTCTCCTCTTCTATTTATACTATCTTTCCTTCATATCTTGGTATTTTTTCCACTTCGACTTTTCACTTATCAAACGCCACACACTATCTGTACCTGAGCTTGCAAGTTCTAAGACAACTGCAATCGCGCTATCAACAATTCTCTCATCTTTTTTTTCGACTTCTTTCATTCAGTTTTCACCACATTTTTACTGTCTCTGCCAAATTACTCTTTACAATTTCTTTTCTCACTTTCCTATCTTCTATACTGTCTCAATTGTGTTACGAAATTCTTCGCTCTCTCTTTTTTTCTGTTTCGTTTTTCATTGGTTTGAATTTTTTCTTTGGCTCGTATTCCTTCTCTTTTCTACTTCTATCAATTCCAATTCGGTACTGAATTTTTCCTACTATGAACCTTTATCTGTTTTCCAATACTCTCTACAGTCTGCTTGGATATCTTCGCAAACAAATCTATCTCGTCTTTTTTCAAGAACCTGAAAATTCTCTCGAACTATTCTAACTCTATTCTCTGTTACCTACGAACTTTTTTCACTGTCTTTATCTTCTTTCGATATTCGATAAACTAAAACTTCGTTGCGAACGCACAAAACATCTGTTTTCACCTAAACAGTATTACGACTGATTCATTTTTAGATTAAAACTTTATTGACTACTAAAGTTCTTTTTTTTAACCTTTTTTCTTTATTTCCAATCTACTTTATTCTCACCTTCACCTTTCTTTCTTCTTCTCTACTTCGACTTCCGCTCACTGAGCTACTTTTTAAAGTTCTTTCGTCTGTTTCTTTTTCCATTCTCTCTGTCTCTTCATCCCTATCTCTTTTCGTTTTTTTCCTACTCTCTCTCTCTCTCTCGATTTCTTTTCTTCCCCTCTAGCTGGCTCACTTCATAAATTTCTATCTCCTAACGAATCTACGTCTTTTCTCCCTTCCTCTTCATACTCGAACTCTTCTTCATTAGCCTGATAATTTATTTGATATAATTACTGTACACCGTACCTCGTCGTTCTACTTCTGTTTTGAATCTTTCTCTCTCTCTCTCTCGCTGTTCTTTCCCTATCTCTCTTTGCTATTCCTTTTTATTCTCCACTCTAAGTTTTCCCCTCGTCTTTATTTTTCTCGTGTTCTCCTTTCATAATCCGTAAAATTAAATGCTGTGATTATCGTACTAAACATGCGCCCCTACTGTATCTATTTTACTTTCCCCATACTCGTACTATTTACTATTATTCTTGTACTATTTACTTATTTACTGTTACTCTTACTTTTTCTCCTATCGTTAATAATGTGTATTGTATTTGGATTTTTTATTCTGTTTTTCATCTGTAACGTACATACATATTTCGTAGGATCTTAGGCCCGAATTTGTCAATCGCGTGTCTTTGCTTTTCCTGTGACCGACTGTTCTCTTTTAATAAGTATTCAGAATCACCGCCACCATCTGTCTCTATATACTACGTGCTATTTTTATAATAAAATGTGATTTTTATTCTAATTTTATTTATTAATCTGTACTTACTTTTCGTATATACTCCAACCTTTCCCCTAAGTTCTGTGTTCTCTCTTACTATCGTTCTCTTGAGCTACCCTTAGACTGCAATTACTTCTTTCCGTCATATTTTACATTTTGTCTTCGAAAACTTTCGTCTCACCTGATCGCCAAATCTTTCTATGGCTGCAACAAATTCACATATTTTCACCTTCGATAATTATTCTTATTTCTTATTCGCGCTATCACAGCCAATTTTCAGACGAACATTCGATAGTCTTTTCGAAAAACGATGTAGAAACGTAATAAGATGAACCAGAAACTCGTTGAATTTCTTCAAAAATTCAAAGTAATTAAGATTTTTGTGCTTACTTTATGTATTGCACACCAATGTATTCGTAGAAAAAACTTGTACCCTGCAACGTATTACTGCACAGCATACGAATAAACAATTTTTGGTTGGGATAGTAAAAATAAATGTGATTAAAAAATGCGTAATCGCGATTACTTGATATAATTGAAAAAATGAAGTATTGAAACCCAACTCTTCTGCTTACGATTTTGGAAAAAAAAACTTGGTCTTCGGTGGTTCGAACCAGTTTTTACCGACTTTCAAAATTTTTAGGAATCTTCGTATCAAATTAGATCAGTAAAGATACTGGTGCATCATCCAAGTCATCGTAGGCCTTTAGAATAGGGTAGACTTCTTCTTCGAGAAATTCGACAACCTGTTCCGGCGCCCTACCAACGAAGGTCGAAGGATCGAGGAGCCCATCAAGCTGGTCTAGAATCGGCGCGAAATATGGTTCCTTTCTTATCCTATCGACCAGATCGTTGTCCAAGCCGTGCTGTTTGACCTGGGCACCAGCCTGGTGCGAGAGAACTCGTATGTGCTCGTGGCAGACCTGAAAAAAACGACCTAAGGTTTTTTTTCCAGAGTCGCAATCACCTTGAAGGAAAAAAAATCTTAACGATTCTACGATCCGAAAAAAATTCAAAAGGGTGAACGATGAAATGAAAAAAATGGGGAGGAAAATTTTTGTATAAAAATGACCTGTCTGTCTCCGCCAGCTTTGACCATAGCCATGATGACGTTCTCCGTTGACATGAATGGAAGTTCCTGAGCGACGTGTCTCGCAATAACCTTGGGGTAGACGACCAGCCCTTCGGTGATGTTTTGAAGGGTCATTAGTACGGCGTCTGCCGAAAGGAATGCTTCGGCAAGGGTAATTCGACGATTAGCAGAATCATCCAGTGTCCTTTCCATCCACTGAGTGGCGGCTGTTTGAAGAGCGTTATTCGCAAGACTCATTAGGTGACGAGCGATGCTGCAACAACGTTCGGAACGCATCGGGTTTCGTTTGTAAGGCATTGCGCTGGAGCCGATTTGCGTTGTCTCGAAAGGTTCCTCGATCTCCTTCATATTCGCGAGTATGCGAATGTCGCTGCAAATCTACCGGACGTCAAAAATTACAACTCATCGGTATAATAAATTCGCATCACCTGATTATCAACGAATGCATGGCGAGAGTGATAGTCACCTTGTGAACCGTGGCTCCTAAAGAGGCTAGTACATTGATGCATTCCGCGTCAACTTTCCTCGAGTACGTCTGACCGGTTACGGAATAGTATTTTTTGAAACCCGACATTTCGGTTACCATTTTATCCAGCCGCTTCACTTTATCGCCGTCACCTTTCACGAAGTGATTATTATAAGAAACATACGAATCGTGGAACATTTTTGACTTGGAGAGTTTCGAATCTGTTAAACTTACCGTTGAACAACTGCAAGAAGGACGCCTGTGTACCGGTCGTACCTTTGACCCCTCTGAATCTGAGGTCATCTCTGGCTCGACGCAGAGCCCTTTCGTCCAAAACTAAATCGTGGAGCCAGAGACTCGCCCTTTTTCCAACTGTGGTCAACTGAGCCGGTTGCAGATGGGTGAAACCAAGGGTAGGCAGGGACCTGTGTTCGTGTGCGAATTTAGCCAGGCGACGTATAACGCCACCAAGTTTCGGTAAAAGGATATCGAAACCTCCGCGAAGGACGAGCAAATCCTGGAACGGACGGGCGGTTGAAAATAATCCGAATGGAAATAAAATCGTTCAAAAATTTGCAGGTGCAGTCGGACCAACCGTGTTGTCTCCTACGTAGCAACTCGTGGCTCCCAAATGAATAATGGGCGCTGCTTTCGGGCACTGAGCACCAAAAACGTGGACATGGGCCATGACATCGTGCCTGGTTTTACGCTCCTCTTCAGCGGCAGCTTTGAAGTCTATATCCGTCAGGTGTTCCTTCATCTCCGCGATTTGTTCGGGGCTTATGGCGAGCCCGAGTTGCTGAAATGGAAAAACAACCCTTGAATTTCATCTTCTCAGGTGAATACGTATAACAATGAACTTTATTGCAATGGTTGGGGAAAAAAACCAAATCAGTCGTTCATCTCGTGATTTTCAGGAACACAATGGTGAAATGGTTAATTCTGGGGAGTGCACCTGACATGTATCATACCTCTGGAATTAGCTCACCCCATCAATCGCGTGAATCATTTCAGAGGTAGATAACGAGAGTCGTTTAAAATGGCCGTTACCGAGTCGAAGAGAAAATGAAAATTTTTTCGGCTGAAAGAGATTTTGGACGGACGGATCGCATCACGCGGATGATCGCGGTAGAAAAATTGGCGGTATTTCGGATTGAGATTAAACGATTCTTGCTTTTTTTTGTTTTTCTTTTTTTATAATCAAAAGTGGGCCAAGCACAGATACATGCATCTTTTTCATCGTGTTTGAATTACCGAAAGATAAGCGATAACGAGAGTACGGCAATCGCGCTTGCGCCTCATTCCGCGTTTGGTTTCAACCCGGCTTCACTTAGGTTTTTATAAGATTAGATAAACAGGGCTTGGTCTTGTATCGAGTCTAACTACCGTCCAAAGCAGGTGTATTTCACCGATTATTTCAGATCGCGGTTCAGTTAGCTCAGTGTTCGAATATTGAAGCGCGCTTTCACATTAAAACCGACGATATTCGGTGGTTTCTTCATTAAAAACCGGGCCGTGAATTTCAAAATCGGCAAATATGGTGGACATACAAACGATCGGTGGAATAGTGTTAAAAGTGTTGAAATTGGTGAGAAAAAAATACGACGAAGATCGTAGACATCGATTATTATTTTAGAATCTCGAGTTTATTTCCTAGTATCGTACTTGAAACAATAGAATTTAAGGGATGATTATCCTACAGTGATTTGCAACTGCACCGTCCATGCATTAATTAAAACCATGTGCTCATATTATTGTAAACCAGAACGTGGACTTTCAATTTACAGGCCTCACGCGCTGCCAGCATTCTTGTAGTGATAGTCACGCGAAATTCAAGATTACTAATTTTCATAGTAGATTTTATCGTCACGATGAGTCGACCGTGGATTAATCATTCAATGAAGTACACATTAAACCAGTCGTAGACGTATTTCTCGAATTACAATCAGATGGACTTTTTGATTACGAAACAAAAGTTTTACTCGTTTGTCAGAAAATGAAATGAAAAAATTTTTAGCAATCGCAAATGAGCCCGGGCTTTATTGTCTCCGAATGCACATCGAGAATAGTATCGAGGAGACGGAATTCATTGAAAAAATACCGTAACTACTACAACGGTGAATCATTTTTGCTTGTCCGCGTATCGGTAAGCGATAAGCACTGTTTGTACAGCGATATCGTAACACATGACACATACGCATCTTTGAATACTATTTAACTCTACTAGGCCCTCGAATTTCCGGTCAGGAGTCATTCGGATCGACTATTCAAAGTTATTATTCGACGGAAAGCCGGAATAGCGTTAGCGAAATACTGCGGGTTACTGCGGTGATCGATGACGATGGACGAGTGTCGAAAACTGAATCGTCGAGAACGGATTACAATGAAATATTTTTATCACAGGTCATAAACCTGGTCATCCTCATCCTGTACAGAACGGGATACAGCGGAGAATTTCTCGGCGTTGGAGGAACATGGAATTTGAACGAGGAAAAAAATCCTGACGCTGAAATCGTAGCCTCCGGTGTATTCGTCGGCTTCTTCATCTACACCGCTACGGTTCTGATCAGTTTTTGCTTCGGCAATACCGAACACAAAAGATCTCTGGTGGTAGGTCTATTTTCCTTTTTAAAAATCACCCCTTCTTTCTCGTTGAAACCGATCGTACGGTAATATGTCTTTCGATGTGCTCAAAATAGATGATGAAATCGATTTCTTTTCTCCCTCAGGATATTATCATGAACTTCGTTGGCATGTTCATGTTCATCGCAGTCGGAGGAACGGCGTTGCATTATTGGAACGGGTACCAGAGTGAGCACAAGTACCTGCACGTAACAACTGAGAAACAGGTACTGAATATGTAATAAGTGAAAATTCTGAGTTTATGAAGAAAAAAAAAGAAATGTCAAACTGACGCGATTGTTTAAAATTTTTAGATCGGACTCGCTTTGGGATCGCTCTGCGTGATCGAGGGAGCGGTCTACCTGATCGACCTCGTCTTGTGTTTCATCCACTACGCGAACGAAATTTTTAACTAATTTTTATAAGAAGATGAACCGATCATGGACGACTTTGACCTTAGAGCGCTCATCTCAGTTACAAGCCAAAAAAAAAAAAAAACGAGAACCCTCGAGTATCGCCATGAACTGCGCAAACGATTCACCTCATCATTTATTATTCAACTACATTCACATAGGTCAGTAGATATCTCAAGAGTTTTCCAGAAATACGTATGCGGTGTACCGTATCTGTCTTCAAAAGTATAACATTAAGAAATTGCACAAGTTGACGCGAAGTATTCAACACAATCTCTCTCTGATTCATCGTTCATCATGTCGTTCGAGTGCGAAATTAAGTTGTTTTATTTTTCAATAATTTATATCTTTTACTGCAGCTGTCCGATGCACGAAACTAATTAATCACACTGATCAGTATTCCGAAGGAGATTGCTGACAGTTTTAATTAATCATCATCTACTTATATTAGAAAATTATGAAATAGTCGGCTTAAGTAATTCTCTGACTTACATTACATTGTAAAGTTTCATGATAATAAAAACTTAGTACAAGTTAGGAATTGTAATAATTTTTGTAACACATGTATTAATTTGAGTAGGAATAGGTAATAAACGTATGATGTAATACGACGGCGACGATTTCTCTCAAAAAACGTCTTTAATCTTCCTCACATTCAAAAAAGAGTCGACAGTCATCACAAAGGAGTTTGCTGAAAAAGATTTTTTCGGATAATTTAGATATTTTCCATCGGACGTACGAGGAATTTTAACAACGACTTCAAGTCTCACCCGATAAAGTAACCCCCAGATAAAAATCAAACGTTGATTTTTTTTGGTCGACGATTTGAACATCTTCATAATTTTGGAACGCGAGAATGCTCCCGATTACAGATACTCCGACGCCGAATAGAGTGAACAACAATTCCTTGACAATCAATCATCATTCTGGTTAATTACCAGATTATTCCGATTAATCGATTATCGATTGATACTGACTATGAGCTGATGAGTTTCCTCCAGACTATAGGCGATCAGAATCACTGTCAAAATAACGATATAGGTTCCTGTATCCACACAAAAAATAATCGTAACGCCGTTCGACCATTTGAACGGTTTCTGAATGACAACGAAAACGAAGCCAGCTATCGCCAAAACCTGAAAAAAAAATTCAAGCAGCGCGAAATCAATTTCAATCAAACATCTGCAACGCATTGAAATCAATCAGAGTACCAGCTCTATGATCTTGAGCACGAAATTCGGATTTTTGAGCAGATCCAACGCTGTTACGGCCATTTGTTTGAGACTGATAATTATGTCCGGGCGAAAACGATTGATGGATTTTCCGACGATTCCGTATAATTATTATTCGCGCCATCTCGGATCGACTGTAACCAAAAAACAAAACTGAGTTCATGGCAGATCGACGCAACGTGTCATGATAAATTTTGACATTTGATTTAATCATTGCACGTCGGTCTTCGGAATGTAGAAATGATTTTTTTCGACGTAGATATGAGTGGATTGACCGATGACTAGGTCGTTGATGTGCAAATTTATTTCTCTGGTGAGAAAAACTACGCTATTTGGTACAGATAATTTATTGGAGAAAAATTATTCCTGCTATTTGAATGCCCCGTTCACTTTTGAGTAAAGAAACTCTGACTCGACCCTAGTGTTGCTGTTGTCTAGCCACCTACAGTTATGCCCAACCGGTGCTAGTTTTTTATCCAAACTGGATAAGAATACTTGCACCATCTTTCGTTAGCGGTTACATAATCATCGACCTGTCCGAAATCATTGCGATTGCTATGGGCTATCCACACGTATTCATCGTAAGATATGAACCAACCCGTTACTATATGGCTAGGCGGGTCGAGAGAATATTTTCTACCTTTCATTACCGGTCGAAAATCAAAGGATGTATTTTCTCTTTCTTTTTTCTTACAAGCGTAGGAAATGGTGTTCACCGGAATCGGGTGTCTGATGAGTTTCACAATTGGGGTCTTCGAGTTTTATCAATGGGCGTCGTGGTTCAGCAGCGTTATAGAAGACACTAAAGTAATGGGGTAACAATTTCGTCCGTGACATTACCTACACAGCTAGAAATATGGAAGTTTTCAAGTCCCTTATTTTTTCAACCACCGATTATATCTTTCATTTTCTTTCTCGCAGATGGCAAGAATTTCTATTAGCTATTTCGTGTGTGCTGAACGCCGCGATGCTCTTGATCGACTTTCTTCACTACGTGTATCAACGTCCGGCTCAAAACGCCATTGAAAATTCAGCCGACTGACAATGAGCGTACATTTTTTACGGATAAATGCGGACGAAATAAATGAAGGAAGCTATGATCACAAAACGTATCTCTTCCCACAAGACTCTGGTTATTGAATATTGTTTTTTTTTTTCATCTTCCACCGTCCTTCAAGTCTGTTCACTGGGTCACCGTACAAGTTGCGCTCAATTACCGCTTCGAATCGTGCTAATTAAGGAATACGAGAAACGAGTCAACCCAAGAAAATTTTATTCGCCATAGTCAAAAATAACCCAGTTTCGCGATGAAAATTTACCGCGATGGCGACGCCGAGCGTCCGTATCTTCCGACCGATTGGAAACGGATATCGGACATTTTCAGGTTGCTCACAGCTGCTGTGACGTTAAAAGAAACATTGCCAGGCTGGAAACTTCTAGGTCTCCGCGTCTCCTTCCAAGTTAGCTAACGATGCGGCGAAGCCGACGTAGCCGCTTGTACAAGTTGCGCTAATTGGTCTACTTGACTTCGTGACCGTTCTTCACGTACCGGATGACCAGCACCCACGCCGTAATTTTCTGACCCGACTTGACCCCGAGTTAAACCAACGATCCCCAGCATCCTGAGGCCCAAGACTCGAGGCGAAAAAGACAATTATGTTTTTATTCCGCGCGACGCAACGAATTTGATTTCATGAAAAGCACCCGATCAACGGACACGCTATTGCTATTTTCTTAGAAGATAACTTTCGAAGAAGATTTAAAAGTGTTTAACTTGTGAGTCTCGTGGCGCTGGATACCGGAGTAATTAGAAAAGCTGCATGAATTATTTAGTCGTTGAATTTTAGGTAAGTATATACCGAAGTGACTCGGGGATAACGGTAATTGCAGGAATTGGGTGGTTTACGATACCTAAGTAGGAGAATAAATGAACAACGAAAAAATTCACGCCTTCGTTGGACGGGTTCAATTGTGCGAACAATTGCGACGCTGCTAATATTCGTGGGATAATTGTGTCCGTCATCTTTTGCGCACCTCAGATGGTCCGTGCCGAAAATAAGAAGATATAATTTCCTAAATTATACAAAACTACGTGTACGTATAACGTTGGTCCGGAGCCAACTGCAGTGTCGCAATACGTGGTGAATTGTTAATGCAATGAGAGGGCGATCCATTCATGAGTAATTTAGTCATTACGTAGTGCACTAGTTTGTCTTTTCCTTCGTTGCAGCTAATCCCTTGCCTCGGTACAAATTAACGTCAATATGGTAGAGCTTCATACTTGATGGATTAATTAATTGGATTCATCTCTGATTTAGTTAATTGAGCGCGTGGTACGTTTTTAATCGTCTTTTTCGAGTGTACGTAAATCCTGAGGAATGACTGACAAAAAAGAAGTAATTTCCCGGGTATCGGGACTGTTCGTTTTCGCAGCAGACACAACACGACGGAGCCGCGTCGCGCGTCGTGTATGCGGACGGCAGGTGTATATCGATTCCCTTAAACAGTGCACGCGCACTACAACGGGGGACACGCACTAGTTTCGTGCAACTACCGCCGGCTATATCAAACTTCAATCGTGTTACGGAAAATCTAGATTCTGAACAGGAAATCAATATAGTTATATCTCTACGTGTACCTACGTTGTTTATACTGCGGCGTAACCTTGGCCATCGGATACATGACACACAAACGAAACCGCACCTCCGCAAACGCCGGTCTATTAGAATATATGGAAGTAGAAAAAAAATTAATTTCTTTCACAACCCAGATTATCGAAGGAGCATTTATATTCGTCCAATTTATTGGATGTACGCAATCGTCTTCATCGTCGATAATCCGCGGTCTATGCCGCTCTTATCGCGTCCGTTTGTTCGTCGGCCGCAGGTCGGACGATTCCGTAATGCTTCAAGTTTTTCTCGCGTCTGTTTTTTATTTCATTTTATTCGAATGCTCGAGTGTACCGTTGCGTTGGGCCGCTGTTACCTTTGTACGTGAACACCTAGGCTCCCAAAAACGCCGTTCTACCTACGTGGAAAGCCCTAACTCTGTGACGCTGATCTCCTTCGAGAGTCCGTGGAAGCGATGGGAATGAATTTCACCGTTAGAAAGCCATGCCTACATACGTACCTTCACCGCACATTTTATCTTTCAACTTTGTATGGAAGATGCGTTTTGTCTACGTCTACGCATCGATATACTTTGTTATTAAAGATTCGAGGTCGATTCGTTGGTACATACGAAACGCATGGAAAATTCGAATCGTCTCACCGCCATCGCCGCCCCCCTCCGGGTATCGCTGAATATTTGCACAGGAAATGTTCTACACCGCGAGAACGTTTGCTCGATGAAATTCTCAACTGTTTGCCGAGGGCGGAATTTCCCGATCAATGAAGCTCTAATTTTCTTCGAATGACCCTCACACCGCAAACGTAATTCGAAAATAGAGGTCAGTGTGCGATGCATGTGATTCTACGTAACGCCACACCTATCCTGCCGTCAACTCTTGGAGCGTAGTAAATTTTCTATACTACCTACCTACCTACGTGTGGTTTCCTATGTCTATTATAGAATCCACGCTGTGACTCTTGGAACGTAATTAGTAATTACGAATGACGAAGTCACAGCGATACGGTACGAGAACACGAGTAGTTGTGGCGCAGAGAACTGTGCTCTGTGTCGGTTGTGAGCTTACCGCGCAAAGGGGATTCTCGTGGGGATTTGTGCCCGTTGGTTGTGTTGTGTGCAGCCTTCTGCAACCGATCGACGCTCTTCAGGGTTCAGTCTGGCTGTTGTGTCGCGTAGTAAAACACTCGGTTCGACTCGTACTCCGGTGATACTTGAATTTCGTGAAAAAAAAATTTCCAGAGAAACGGCCCCTTCAACGATTGTGCGCACACTTTTTCCTACCATCTGCGACGCCACGGTTCGTTGAGACCACAAGTATATTTTTCATAAGCTGTTCGAAAAATTGGTCAATTTTTGACGCGCGAAAAATTTTTGCTGTATGGTAAAATTTTTAAATAAAGAACGTAGGTAATTCGAGAAAAAACGCGGTCGACGTCCAGTGCGGAGCACGAGGTATTGTGACGGATTACAGTGAAAAATGTTCGAGGGAAAGAAAGAGAATTTTTTAGTGATAATTTTCATGAAAAATAGACACGCCTCATTCCGAACACGTGCACATCCGGTGGTGTTTTTTTTTCAATTTCGTTCGATTCTTCGTGCGCCCTAATGAGAAACTACGATGATAATTTTTTGTATCGATCTTCGAGATTTGTTTTAAATTTTCTAAATGAAATTTGATCATTAAATGACGGAATAGATGTATAATTTCAAATTTTATATTATAAGTTTCTTGGAAAAAGTGAAATCCTAGTACTCGTAGAGCGTTATAGTATCTAGACAACAGCGTCGTGGGCTATGACACTCGAGTACCCGCGTCAGCCTAGCGTATAGAGTAGGGCGTCGTCTTAAATGATAATATCTAATTACTACCCATATGTAACCCACGTTTTATAGGTGAAAGGACGGGAAATTTGTTCGAAAGCAACGACAAGAGACGACAACTGAACTACAACGCCAATAAAGGAGACTTGAACTTCCGCGTTTTACCGCGGGATATTCAATCCTTTGTCTTCGGAGATCGATAAATCGATAAAACTGGGGGAACGAAAGGGAAAACATCAAAGGGTCAGGATGGCCGATGATCCCGTGACAGACCATCATCAAGAATCGAGGGAGAAGACGAGCGTGGAAGTTATACCGCTTCTCATCAAGATCGTCGAAGTGGTAATGGGTCTTTTTCTTCGATGATCGATGATCAAAAAATGAAGTGAAACGTCGTATCTAAACTGTATCGAATTTTTTTTTTTGCTCAGGTCTTGGCCATTTTCGCCATCGGTCTCGTCGTAGATCCGTTCAATTCGTTTCAAAAGATTTACAACAAGCCGCAAACAAAGTTGGATGATATCGCCATCGTTTACGTTACGATAGCCGGATACATTTTGATAAACATGGTCATCATCATCGGATACGTAATGGGAGATCGCATGCCAAAGAAAACGGTAAACACGCATTCACACAACGTACAAAGTTATTACACAACATGCTCTATGAATAATTACCAAGCACTGCATCGTATCTGGAGAGTCACTTGTTCAAACTGCAGAGAAACAAAATGGACTCGACCTATCAAGACTTTATCGAATCATATTTTTCCTTCGTTACCAGTAAAGTAGAACTACGTATACGGGTAGCCGTGCGAATCGCGGGCCGCCGAATGATATTGGATAATCGTATTTTAAAGAGACCAAAAATTTTCACACCTGTGCCACGAACCTCCCACTTTCATGTTCAAATTTTTCACCGGCAAAGTTGTATAAATAAAAGTTGTTTTTCACGTATGTCACTGATCTTCCTATCAAGGTAGTCAAGTTTATTCGATGACGTATTACGCATTCTCCGTGTACTTTTATTAACTACTACCATACGCGATTAGTCATAACGAGACTTTTCCGATCGTGACACACGTTACGTAACGAGACTCGCTCTATTGCCCATCCGACAATATCATTACAAACTTAGACGGTATGCTAATTAATCTGGGAGTGGTTTTTTTGTTTTTCCCTCTATCTTTCACACATATTCGAACGGTGCTTGAATAAACTATCGCTAAAAAATTAGTTTGGAATTTGAAGAGGGAAAAAAAAAGATTCGCATGCGACAGGCGTACATAATAGTGTTCGTATGTTACGTACGATGTAGATCGAAATTCAACCGACTGCACACCAGTTCGCTGAATGAGTCAGTACTCGAGTTGTACGCGGTAATTGGTGGCTTGGGGGTTCGAATATGTTTCATGTTTTGCTTTTCACGGTTCAAATGTCCCGCATTGAACTGCACGCTACCTACGGGGTGTATACGGCGCGTGCATTCAGTCAAGTGCGTTTTAACTCTGATCTCATATTTCTGGAATTTTATTTTACATAAAATGCACGTTTCGCCATAGCCACATGCACGTGATACTAGCGGTCCTTAAATTTGTTGAATGACTCGACCCGCCCCATGAGAAAGAAAATTAAAAAAAAATAAAAATAAACCGAAACGGTTATGAGCAAGCTGCACGTGCATGCATGCATATAGTGTACATATGTAAACCTATTTAGCGTACTAGATATATACCTATATATGTATGTATCACGCACCATACGTGAAGTTCTAACCTGACCTAGATGCTCGCGACAAACGAAGCATAAAAAGACCCGACCCTCTTAGACTGCGATATACCTGTGTCCTATGCAGGCATAAAAATGGAACTGGAGTTTCATAATTTTTCTGATAATGAAATTGAACTTTTTCAGGAGCGAGGTGCTCGAAAATATTGAATGAATTTGTTTTTCTTTTTATTTCAGGCACTTCTTTTCTCGAGCGTTGGCGCAATTCTCTTCATAGTAGCGGGAAGCGTTATAGTTCACGATTGGCGTAAACTCAGAGGAAGTTACGTTCAGATATCGAACAACGCAATATACCCGAGCAAACAGTTTATGGAAATGCTGATATCGGGAGGGGTATTCGCTTTCGTGGATGCGGCAGTATTCGTTGTCGATGTTTTCATTACATTCCAGTATTCGTAGAGAAAGTGATGCTTTTGCATTTTATTTTAATTTTATTTAATTTTTATTTTTAAATAATCGTAACGCCGTAACCGAGAAACACGCACATTTTATGTGTGCGTGCGAATACTGAAGATATTTTCACACGTTTTAGACTATTTATAAGAAAAATATAGATGGCGAAATGCAAGCGATCTGTAAGTTCGCGTTAAATATAACCGCCAAAGATTTTTTTACAATCGTTTCATTCACGATCGCTACCGGCTCTGATTATATTGCAGCAAAAATTAGATTCTGTAAAGTATAAATTTGAATCATGTTCGAAAAGATACGTGTTTCACAATCACTGATAAGTATTTATTGAAAAATAGCATTTAGTTTTTAAGATATATCCACTTTTCCCGCTAAACGTTGAATCATCTAAAGTATTTTGATGAAATATTTTAGAAAACTTTTATACAATTTATATATATAAAAAAACGAACACGATTGCTAGTCCGCACGTAGAAAACGTATATTACGTAGGTACGATACCGATTATCATCGATATAAATGATAACGCGTATTCATTTCAGTTTTTTTATTATTCACTCAATTTTTTTCGTTCTATTTTCCTCGAGCTCTAATAGTACAACGTAAATGACCGTGAAATGCACAGATAAAGATGCAACCGAAAACCGAGGCTATGGAATCCGAAAAGTGCACGGTTGAGGTTTTTGTTTCTAATTTTAATGGTAAAATTCAACGATATACCGAAAATGAGATCAAATGAGAACATGGATAATTTGAGGAGAGACCAATATAATGAAAAATAAATTACGTATGTAGAATAGCTTGATTAATGTAATTGTAAAATAGCTTATAGTAAAATTCGCTCTTCGAGGCAGCCGATAAATCGCTTTCATCATTCGCGTTTTAATTCCGTCCGAATTATTATAAATACATATATGATGTACTATATGTATTACATACTGTGCCTTACGTGAGATACATTTAATGTATTAAACATTGACTGTTCAACATAAAGTATGTACTGATAATTACGCATAATAATATTCACCGATAGATCGATGTAGATCCATATATAATAATATATATATATATATTTCGATTACATAATGTTTAGATCTAACGACAATATTATATTTATTTTTTACCCATAGCTCTGTGCAAATAATATATTATTCGTGTATTCCACAGTTTGGATTTTTAATAATAACGAATATTCTGATCGATGATCGACCACGAGTAATTACGACCTATCAATAACCGAACAGAACTTCAGATCGAATTGCCACGGTATACTCATATGGAAAATGTTCTGGGTATTCAATTCGCACTCGATTGACGTGATATCATTTTTTCAACCATTGGTCATTATAATTGGCCTGTAATCGTATAATCCCAGAATAGTTTTCCAATTCTGATCGAAGATGATGAATCCAACCTGCCAGCTGGGGTTGAGGCCAGGATCATATCCCGCGCGTTCGACGAGCTTTTTGCATGACGAAGTTTACGCGCTTCCAGTCGCAAAACCCATCCGGATATTTCAATTCGTGAGGAAAACTTTTGGCGATAGGTTCGATTTGAACACGTTGATTAAATTTAATATTCAACCTCACAGCTTATCGTGGCGATTCTATTCGCTATTACCATCTGGTCACTTTCGAAAGAAACAACCCCGATGGACAACGTCGTTGTCATTATGCTGACAGCTATATTCAGCAGTTTTCTGTTCATCTCTTTGATCGATATAATCAGTCAGTTTGGAGGAGATCCGATACCCGATACACCCGTAAGTCTGATATTTGCGGTATAAAAAAAGAAGCAGAAGCTGCAGTTCTAATGAATAATACTGATTGAAATTTTACAGACCGATCAAAAATATAAATTTCAATATTCCAGATGTTTCTGTTCGGAGTAGTGGGCACAGTTCTTTTCCTAATAGCTGCGGGTGGCGTTTTTTTTATATGGTCGAGAGCTGGATCATCCTGGGAATTATTGTTGATAATGTGCCTCTGTGGAAGTTGTGCGGTTTTATACCTGATCGATGTACTGCTCATATTTCTTTACGGTTACTGAGATGCTCGTGGACTAAAATTATAGTCAATTACAACGCACGATTTCTGGACAATTCTTTTTTTATTTTGTACATATTATACGTATTTTTCACAAATTTTTCGATATTCAGAACGAAAAATTGACGAGAACTCGATCATTTCGATAGATAGATCAATTTGGCTTACAGATTCGGATTTCCAAGCTCGAAATACACGAGAACAGCATAAGAAACCCATTAAAAAACGTCGATTTTTGGGCTAAAAATGGAGTACCTATTTTTAAAATCGATCGTATGACCCTTTTTGGCGTATTTTGACCCCATGAACACGAATTTCATTTATGTATATCTCATTTTTTTTGCTCTGAGAGGTGAAAAATCGAAGTGTATATATAGCATAGTTTTTTGAGAAAGAGATCAAAGATGTAACCGCTCTTAAAATTCACATCCAAAACGCCGATAACTTGGCAACAGATTTTCTAGAGACAAATGAAACTTCAGTGTACTTGACAGATTAATGGATCAAACGTCAAACTACTTCGAATTAGTTTATCACGCGTTCCTTTACAGTTGATGATATAAACTTCATTAAAGTTAGTAATCTAACAATTCACAGTCCGAAAACCCGTGGAGGTCAACCGGAGAAAACCCAATACACTCTTTTAACATGGGTTTGTAGAAAATTTGAAAAAACCAAACCTACAAAAACTAAAAATCGTTTTGCACTATACGATACAGAAAATGAGGAAAAGGTCACCGGGTCTAACGTACAGTTTAAAAATACTGAGGTAGAAAATCCGGAGCCCTCTGATATCGAGAGAACAGGCCGAATAGAAACTAAAAATCCGAGGTGCTGGTGTGGCCGATTTTATCGAATAGCCAAACCACTTAGAACGGTTGAACTTGTAGGTTGATAAAAAAAAAAAAATCGAAATAATTATCTTCCATAATATTCCATTAAGCATAATGAAATTCATTGCTTGCCGGAAAAAAGCTCATCCTCGTGGCACTCTCTGCGCTGATGATTTACGCGATGGTAAAAAATTGGGGAAAATTATCGGCCGACGCTAAAGTTACCGCGATACTTTTGATCGCTTTATTTGCCACCTACCTATTCGTCCTGAGTCTCGACATGATCAGTCAAATAGCCGGAGGCACCGTACCCGACACTACGGTAAGACTGATTACCATTGATTTATTTTATTAAAAATTATACCGTGAGTTTTCCTTTTCACGATTAACAGATGCTCCTGTTCGTTGCATTGGGTGTTTTATTATTTGCTGCCGCAGGGGAAGGAGTCTACTTCGTTTTTTACCCGTTAAAACCCAATGCGGTATTCGTCGCCGTAATGATCCTGTGCCTCATCGAAGCCGCTATATTCCTGTTAGACATAATTCTGCTGATACTGTGAGGAACATGTGCCCAAAAACTTCGTTCGCATCTGACCACGAGCGAATAAGTAAAATTATTTTTATCACATTTTAAGGAACTGGCGACAATCTTGCATGAGAGTCGACAGGTGTCCTTTTGGCGCCCCGTACAGCAACGTGACAATTTACAGACCAAGTGAAAATTACTCCCAAAAAACAATCAGCACCTCAGAGCCACTGGTACGTGTAAAATTCCTCCAGATTCTGGTGCCTTATATAACTGACTCGAAAGAGGAAACTAATCGAATCAATTTTTGAACGCAAAATTGTCGCTCATCAGCCGAACGTCCGGGATGTAACGACGAGCGTAAGCGATTACGAACGACCGTCCCACCCGGATTTGGCAAATTTGCACAAATTTCGTAAAATCGGAGTAGGTCAACGACGTCAATACACCGACCGGCCGGTCACCGCTCCTTCTATAACGAGCGTCAAGGTCATCGAAGTGCAAACGGAACCACCGCGACAAAAAGCAGTCTCCGACGTCGAGTCGATGGTGAGGTGTTTTTCCGCGTCTCGATAAACACAGATAAATCGCACGTGCATCGTTTCCTTTTTTATTTTATCAAATAGATCGTTGCGGACGTGAAAGAGGAACCGGCGCAAACGACGCCCAGATGTCCCGTTTGCGCGAATAATTGGGAACGATACGGAAATCGAAGAGTACCCGACGAGTTCGGACTTTGTCCGACATTTTTACATTTGGCACGAGGTTTTGGAATGTGAGTGACCCTTTCGGATAATTTTTTTTTTCGACACAGGAAGATCCTCGAGTCCTAATTCGTCCTCTCGTTAATTAGGTGCAATTGTCAGACACCGTCGATTACACCGTTGGGAAGGATTTCTGGGGGATCAAATGCGGTATCTACTTCGGAAACAGATCTGAGCGTCGAAAGAAAGAATCAAAAGCAACAAAGAGCTGAGAAAAAGTAACAAATTTGGGCTGAATGATCAACGGATATCTGTAATCACAAGTGTTGGATTATCAGACGAGCACAAGTCCTATCAGAATAACCCGGAGATTATTTTTATCTATAGGCAAAAGAATGTTGGCTGAATATAAAAACCTGGAAAGTTAACCGTACTGATAATCTTGGCGATTAATTTTAACAATAGAACAAATGATGAAATAAAGGAAATGTCAAAAAGTGAGACGTCAAACTTTGAATTCAGACGGCATACACATTTTTCAGTAATGTTACAGAATAAGGTTTAAGTAATTCAATTAAGTTCCCATCATCAGCTATCACCTATACCGAATATGAGAATCACGGAACAAAACCTGGCCGCGGAATCCATGAAAGGTAAACTCCGAATCTGATCAAAACGTTCGATATTCGGTCACAAAAATTTTGGTTATCTTCTTGAGATCTTGTCAAAAATTTTACGAAATAAGCAAAATTAATTACCCGCAGAACCGAAGCAGCTATCGTCAGCTGAGAAAATCCGGAGCCTACAATTGCGATGGCGTGAAAAAAACGTCCCGATTACATTGAGACCGATTAGATTGATTCAACTAGTACGAAAAATCTTCATTCACTTATATGATTCCGACGATAAATATCAACCAGAACTAATCCTCAAAATTCACATGCCTTTATACCACCGGCAGATTATCGACGTCGTACTTCTGTCCCTCGCAGTTTTTTTGTGGACGATCGCAGAAAATCCCCTGGGCATCACAGCCTTAATTATTCTGACATTTTTATTCGCTTCTTTCGTGATCGTCATGAGTATCGATGCCATCGGTCAACTGGGAAGACGTCTGGTGCCAGACTTGCCGGTGAGATGAAGATGTGTACTTGCTGAGCTAATTGAACTTGAACGAAAATTTTATCACCTGAGTTTTGTGAGTAAAATTTCTTTCCACAGATGTTCCTGATCGTGCTTCTCGGATTGGTGCTATTCACATCCGCTGCGCAGGCAGTTTTGTGCTTGTTAATTCACCAAGAATCGAATGACAGTTTAGTTATAGCCATGATGATTTTGTGTCTGGTCGCAGCTCTATTATTTCTGCTTGACACCATGATAATGATTATGCAAGTTTTATATCCTCATATTATTAAACATAAAATTTCGCCAAATATGCGGTCTGACAGTGATATTCCGACTTCAGATACTGGAGATATACTTATACGAAAAAATCCGGGTGTCCACCGTGTTCGCAACTTTATCAAAAACCCTCCACTGACGTGATTCGAACGCTTCAAACTGACTACAAGCACTGGACAGCGAAGGTAAGTGTTACGAAAATATTGTAGCCGATTATATGACCAGAAAAGTTTTTTATTGAACTTTTTTTCTACAGCCAATAACGCGCGAGACTTCTACGAGCTTCAGTTGGCGCGAGGGGGATAAGCCAAGTCTGTCAACTTTTGGAAATGTTGGAATCGGGGAAAGAAGACAATACGTCGACAGTCCGACGAGTCCCGATACGAAATCTTCCCCGAAGTTGGTAGAAACTCAAACCGAGGAGGTCGAATCGGTGAAACGGACGGACAACGAAACTTCGGTATGACAAATATTCCAAAATCGAGAGCCAAAAACCATTTTCAAGTAAATTCATTTCCAGACGATCGTTGATGCCGAGGAAAAAAACGCGCAGACTTCATCACAGTGTCCGGTTTGTTCAACGTCGCTCGATTACTCGCCAGACGGAATCTGCCCATCTTTCTTAGCTATGTACCAGAATTTTGAGATGTGAGTAACCGGAGAATGCCCACAGTTTATCAAAAAAATGGTAAATATCTATTTTCTTCCAGGTTTTGTTGCGACCAAGGCCCAATCGCGAAGATAAAACAAGAGCCCCCGCTTCTCGTGGAGAGAGGAACATTGGCAGGCTCGAATTGTAGTGAGCGGAATTTCATGTAGAAATAATTCAGATGTCGACAAAACTTTTCAAATTATCATCAACGTCGGAGTTATATTTGTTTTTCAGGTTTCAAATCTACGGAATCAACGATTTTATGCATGAAAAAATCACCTCGGGTCTACGAAACTCGTGAGATTAATAAATAATTCGTTGACAGATGTAATCAATGATTGCTCGATCGATTAACTGTACGTACATCGATTAAGGTTGTTGTCCGACACACGGCGCTGGTCTGATCGCGCAACGAGCCGGTCTGCCTAATCCAGTGAAAAGGATAAGCTTGCCGCATTCCATAAGAAAAAGTAAAAAGACTCAAACATCGTCGCCGAAGCCGACGTCGGTAATGGACCAAAATACTGAAATTGATGCTGCGATTGGCACCGAAGAAGTCATGATAAAACAACCATCGATAGAAGAAGCGTTTTCCTCGTCACCCAAAGTTATACATAGTTTTGCGTCGAGCGATGGGTTCGAGTGAGATTTATTTCGAATTTTATTTTTCGTTTCGTATTTGATTTTTCAAATGTATGATCGGGTAAAAAGGACGAACGTGTTAGTATAACAGAAATATTCGCTGCCCTTTTTCAGGCCCAAGCAAGAGAATTTATTAAGAGAAAGCATAAATATGAAAACTCAAGAATGGACCAATGAAAAAAGTTCGTGTTCTCTTAAATCGAACGTCTCGCCACCGGTCGAAAAGAGTAGAATATCCGAAAGCTCGAAGGAAGGAGAAAAAGTATCTGCAGAAGAGATAGTTTTATCAAAAGGAGGATCTTTGGATACCGAGAAAGGGGATGAAGAGCTCACGTGAGCTTCATGCTAAGTTCACTGAGAAGCTTCGAATAATCCTTTCTAAAATACATTCCAAATTTAAAATCCCAATTTCAGCGTTGATACTAAAAGTGCAAGCACGTCTGATCGGAATAACATTTTTCAAAGCGATGCGAAAATCGAGACGATCGCTCCGGTTAAAACATCGCCGATTCGAGGGGCGAGGTGAGTTGCGAAAATTCAAAGGGCGTTATTCTTTCTACGATAATTTCAAACTATTTTATCGTAGTTCTATTTCTGCTGTAATAAACGCGCCGATTGAAGATCTCGTTCATACGAAGAAAAATACGAAGCACAGTGCCGGTTCGAAAGACGCTCAGCCCAAGGCGGTAAGTCTAATGCAATTTTATACGCCGATTGAAAAAGAAATTAAATAACAAAAAAAAAAACATTTTCACAGGGTCCATTTTGTAACTGTTCAAACCAGTACTACTACAAAGATGTGTTCGGCAGAAACATCTGCAATCATTGCGCCGATAAATATTTAATAAAAGTGAGGTCACGTACTTCTATAACTTGCTAAACATACCTGCTTTTGCACACGACTCGACGTCAACTTTACAATTGGAATATTTAAATTTAAAGATACCGCACCGACGTACCACGATTCAACCAGCTGTCGCCAACGTGAAATGCTGTGCCTGTTCGCAAGCAATTTTCTATCAGGTTCGTGTTTTATCCCAATTTTTACCCCGTTTGAATCTGAAATTCGTTTGCAAATATGTGTATAATAATTTTCTAACGTTAATTGCCCATTTTTCAGACTCCAGATGCTTGCCAGCCGAGAAACAGAAGATGCGGAAAATGCAGCAGGTATCAAATGTACGCGAGTAGCCAAAAGTAGCCGAAGAATTTTCTGTCAACGATCAGAAATTATTTCCCAAATTATTACCATAGATTTTGTGCGTGTAATGAGATGTAAAATAAAGTAAATTATGATATACGATATTGAATTTGATTCACATCGAGGGATTAAATTATCGGGGGACATGGGATGGGTAAGAAATGAAGTCAAATTCGTGCGAAACATAATATAATACATACAAACAAAAATAGGAAATTACAGAATGGGTTTATTAATCAATGGAAAATAATATACTTCACATAAAAATGCAGGCATGTTGGATGAGATGATTATTATCAAATATCACGAGGTTATTAATGCAACAGTCATTATGCAAATCTACCTTAAAAATTCTTAGCCTAACGACATACGTATGTAAGTAAATGGTAAATGAAGTGCATGCTTCGTGAAGCAAGTAATTTTTCCTCGGGAAAAAAAAATAAGATCGCGTAAACTGAAAGTAGCGTAGGTAATATTAAAAAAAAGAAGCTTATTTCTTATACGAAACAACAATTACTTAAGCATAACTTATATAATTCTAACAGTAATAGGAAAAATATTAGGGCAAGCAATTTCGGTATTGACAATAAATTGCACCTGTCGACGCTCAGTATAACGTGCGGGAGAAATTAAAATGTAATTAGTTTCGTTAACGAGATAAGAAAAAAAAAGAATCTGATGTGCGGAAAAAATTAGTAATTCAATTGTAACCCCACACTCTTTGTACTGCACAATTAATATAAAGTTCTTCAAACCTAATTTGATATTAAAACGATACCACAATATCTCTTGTTTTTCAGGGCATGATAAAATGCTGGTAAGAACCCTCGAGCCATTCGGTTATTCAATTTGATTTTTTTTAAAATCAATTCATAATACATGTACGATGTAGTATTTTATCTATGTATACTCGTTCGAATGAATGTATATTATTGGGTTCGGAGTATATTGAGAAATTGATTCATGTACGCGTTCGGAAACAAACGGGAACAGTTCACATAATTCTTAACCGTTGATAAAACAGGAAGAAGAATTTTTTTCAGATGGTAAAAAAAAATTGATAATAATAATATTTGCGGTGATCATATTAGACGCTTCGACAGTGAAGATAGAAAAAGAACGGTAAAATATACTAGATAACTAGTATAGTAAAACAAGATTAATAATCGCAGTGGTATACTAATCACTTCACGATGCGCTTTCTATCTTTACTGAGATAAAATAATTGATGTTTAAAAAAATCTCAAGATTCACGTAGATTTCTTCTTACAGCTTCTGTAAAGATCAATGAAATAGTAACTCGCCAAGACTCGGAAGTCCCGATATAGTCTTGTATATGGTAAAACTTTTTTATAGTAAATAATTATATATGAGGTGTTTCTTAATTAATCAATTAATGATACTCATTGTACTTTTTCTTTGGCAACTTAACGGCAAACAACTTCATCTAGCGATCTGTTAAAACTACGAAAAGTGCGTCAAGTACGGTTCAGTCGGGAAACTCATAATCCTTATGCTATTAGTGATTTCTGATTTCTGTTTTTTTTTTTTTTTTGTTGTCAATTTACGAACCTCGACCATCTCGCATGTGTGGCCTGTTCAAAATCGGGCGTCCCGATTGAGGCGCCATTATTTGTTGTACGTTGAAATAATTTTCATTCGGTAAGGCGTTAGCAGTAGGCTGTGGGACACGAGTGAAGGTAGTTTGTTGGCCAAGCCGATGATTCGCAATTGCAGAATTACGATTTTTCAGTACGAACACCCTGGGGTGTGCGTAAACATTTGGTCGATCCCCAGTATATTGAGATTGGGAGTAAACGATCGAACCGTTCACAGGATTTGCGACGTTCGATCTATCTGGATGGAACAACATCGGACTTCCGTTGAAATTTTCATGGGACAAATTACCGTGCGCGTTCGATGCCATTTGAGCGGACAGCCAAGCCTTTTTTGAATTCGAGTCCACATTATTCGCGAATCTTGGAACTGAATACGTCACGTTATCGACCGCGTTGTTGGCACGAGTGTAACCGATCATTGGTTGCCCGAAATTAGCACCGTTTCCAATACGTTGCCTTTGCATGAGAAAATTCCCATCGTTTCTGACATTTTTCAGAGAATCTTGAATACCCCGTGAATTCTGCTGATTGATAAATGAATTGCACTCCACCATATTCGAATATCGAAGATCGTTATTATTGATCATAGAATTGATAGGTAACACTGACGCCACCGGCGACGATTGCCATTGGTGATTCATATCTAAAAATTGCCGTCGATCTACATCCTGGTAAATTGATTGCAGCTGATCGATCGAATATCTTATTTGGGGAACAATTTTATTTAAATTCGGATCCGAAACTGGGTAATGTACTCGATTGTCATTGGTCAGCAGATTTGGCGAAGAATAGTTACGTAGTGCGTAGTAATCGCGAAGCGTTGCCGAACTGTTAGAAGAATTATGCGATCTACCGTTTCGACCCCTGGGTGGCTTGTTGTCGCGCGATTCTCTGCGAGAGTTTTGTTTTCGGTTTTCGACGACGGACTTCCCGAATACCTTGGAGAATTCAAAATCTCCGTGTTTGCCTTGGTTCTTAATACGCCGCTGTTTCTGTTCCGGTTTTTTTTTCAACTCGTACTTCCTTCGATTTTTGTGCGAGCTCTTATCTCCTCGTTCAGACCTACACTTTTCTTCCTTCGAACGAACTCCGTGCGGCGTATTCGTCGCCGTAACGCTCTCTGAATTTTTCAAAAAAACTCCGTTCCTACGTCCGTATCCTACCGCACGATTATCTCCGAAATCTTCGACTTCGTTCAAGTTTTCCTGCAGATTAGTCGAAAATGTGTAATTGTCGAATAAATTCAAAGACTCTATTTTTCGCTCGATATAATCTGAACTTTCAACCGATTCGCTGTTGGAGCAACTTCTGACGTCTACCGAAAAATTCTCGCGATTAACTCGATCGTAGTTATTGGTTTGCTGGTCTGCGTCGATCGAATCAGTCAGAGTCTGAACACCCGAATTTATCAAGATCGAATTTTCTTGGACGACATTTTTCGAATGACTGTACAACGAAGTCGAGGGATCGGAAATGTTGAAAGCCGAGGTGCCGTTGCCCGAATTTGGGAATATCCCAAACACGTTGTTGTTATTATTGCTGCTCTCCGAGAGAGAACCTTGACTGGAGCAGCCCGAAGAATCGGAGGAATACGATGCGGCGTTCGATTCACAAAGAGAATTTGATTTTTTGCAAATCTTCGAAGACTCGGAGGAATTTTTACATCTCGAAAGCAGACCCAAGTCGTTATCGCCCCGGCCCATTGAGCCGGAATTTCGATCGATGCTTGATCGAACTTGCTCGAAAACATCCAGATCATCGCTATGACTGGTGTAGGATGTTTGTTCCGAGTTTACCAAACTTTCGTCATTGAAGCGATTCTTGTCGAAGCGATTTCCGTACTTTTGGAAACTGCGATGATTTTCGTCGAATGATTCCTGAATAGAAATGCTCCGTTTGTTCCAGGCGAGATTTTCGGCTTGCAGATAAGTGCGGATGCTGTGGTCCAAGAATTCATCTCTGGTACGTCGTCGGGTTTGACATCGTCGTGTATCGCTACCCAGTACCAGCCTAGATATATCCACGTTCCCTCCTTCGTCAAGAGTCCCGCTCTCCTCGACCTTGCATCAAATTATCAACACGAATTTAGGCATGCAGGAATATTGTTTGAAAAAATTCGCGCCAATGGAAATCGAACATAATTTGCCTCGCCATCCCTCGCGTGTTTTTTTCTCTTCGAATTTGATTTTTTTGTCGTATGAAAATTGTTGTTTTTCGGTGCTGGAAGAAGTTTCAATCGCTCCATGACCAACTTAAGTTCGACTAACGTTGCCTGAATACGAACACAGATAATGCGCATCTGTTTCGTCACAAGATTTCGATGACCCCTGACCATACAAAGCAATATCAGCGATAACATCTCGCCAGCAGGGGGTCTTTTCATATCATGTTTTTGCAACCCAGAGACGTCATGATATTTGAAAGAGACATGTGAGACCTTTCGAAACATTTCATTTGCGTTCGAAAATAGTTTTCACAGCTAAATTATTTGCGTATACGTGTACAATTAGTAAACGTGGAAAAGGACAGGTTCAGGATCAGGATCAGTCGAAGAATAAATAGTTCTTAAATTTTATAACGTGCATACAAACAGAGAAATAGGAGATTTGAAAGGAGAAGAGAATCGCGCGACAGGCGAGTGGTGAGAAAAATATCAAGTGCGTTTTACGAACCATTTCTGCTTCGGCTAGGTTTACCCATAGCTTGCGCCACGTGCTGAATTTATTCTGGTCGCTGAAGTTGTACTGCATTTCTTTGGACGCATATCTGGTCGATAGAGGACTACGGTAGTTGCGAAACTCCTCGTTGGTCTCCTTCGAATCACCCATGGCGACGTAGATTTTAGCGAAATAATAAGGGGAGAGTTTAATACACACAGAACGTACCTCGACGCCGGCAATCAGCTGACTGACCTGCCCTCGGTTAGCCGGCTTGTCCTGCTCGAGCAGTCGACAAATCACGAGATTCGAGAGACGCCTGGGTGTCGGGAATCTAACTAAATTCAAACGTCGCGCAACTCGGATCAAAATACAAACGCGACATTGTTGCCTACATACAATTTCAAACTTGCTAATGCCTGAATTTTTCGATACTGTCCAGATTTGATTTGTCAGTTACGAAAAAATTTTCAGCATCTCAAAGATCTGTTGATCGAATGTTCCAAATTTGATACTCAGTTACGAAAATACTCTCAGTATCCCAAAGATCTGTTCATCGAATGATTCAAAGTATACGAATTTTATCTATCTCGTTTTTTCGTCTGGTGCTTTACGAATTTAAAAGATTTTTGGGATAGCCTACAGTCAGCTGCATTTCGCATTTTATTTGCTTTGCTTTGCTTTTTATTTAGCTGGACTTTGTTTACGATTATGGAAATAATATGAGGGGATAATATTCACCTAGATTCGCTATCCCGAAATGGTTTTATGGGCACGCGGTGCACTTCTGACTCCGCATGTACGGCGTATCATAAATGCGTTGTGATTTAACGTGCAGATTTTCATCAAAAATTTTATTCATATGGCATGTATTCGTATTGTCTAGGTAGTTAAGGCAGCGATACTCGCAGGGACAATAAAGAGAAGAATAAGAAGAAGAAACAGCTGCATCAGCTAAAATCCCCACGTTCCATTTTGTCGTGGGAGCGAAATCTAAAGTGGATATTATTGTCAACAGATTCAGGGTCACTGTTCACTCTTAGACTCCCTTTCATTCTGCCAGAGACGCGTCGTTTAAAAAATTATAAAATATCTTTTTTACATTTTACAGGGACAACGAGGCAAACCATATTTCGACTCGATAATTATCGTCGACACGCCCCTCGCGCGTCAAGTTTCGAGAATAATATCACGCAATGCGAATCGAACGACATTGAAGGAAATTAAATACAATGAAACTTTTTCGAAAACCGAATACAATTTCATTCAGGTATAATACCTTCTACGATAAAAGCCCCAACTCTATATTTCGCTGATAAAATTCATTTCCTTCAATGCTTCCGGTCGCGAGAGAGCGAAAAAATTTCAATACAACAAATGCTCACTATATTCGCAGGAAAGATGCCCGGATGTGCCCAGTCTATGCTAACTTCGGCGCCTTCGAAAAGTGTAGTTCTTTCGGGGACGAGTCTTCTTCTGGCCATGGCAGCACCTCGATGTGTCTTGTAGGATATCAATGCGTATTTTGCCTGATTTTTGACAGTCCGATAAACCGCCACCTGCCCAACGTCGTCGGTGATTTCGTAGACTTTCTAAATTAATAACGACTCAATTCAATCAACACGGAAAATTACAGATCATTTCAAAAAAAATCTCTGACAAGTACCGAGATGCTGTGAGGGTATTGAAAAAAGTGTTCGATCAGAATCCTTAGATAATTAGGTTGCATCGACGATAGAAATTATTTTGAAAAATATTTCATTACGAAAATCAATAAAACACTCACCCTGATAATAGTTTCGGAAGAAATATCCGGGGGTAATTGGCCAACGAATAACTTGCAGTTATTGATGCTGGCGACGACGCCAATTTTCCTTCCAGGTCTTATCTCAAAATTATCCAATTCCTTTATAGCACGTGTAGCGTATTCCGATTTTCCATACATAACGAAGCAATAGCCTCGATTCGTCCCGGAAAAATCCATCATCAATCGGATCTCGTATACCTCGCCCATACGCCGGAATGTCGGATAAATTTCATCTTCGTACAATACCCTCGGAAGTTTTCCTACAAAAACTTCGCAACCCGGTCCGGGCGGAGGTCCTACCCATCCAGGAGGAGGTCCTCCGAGCTTTCTTTGCCCGTTTATCTGAGTCATGTTGAAACTGGAATCCGTTACCAGTTGGAGCACAAGCTTGCTGGTTTTCACTTGATCCTCAACGTTGATTATCGATCGGCGATAGCAATCGCTGGTATAATTGGTAGAAACGCTGAATTCCTTATCGGAAAATCGCGAAGCACTTTTATTCACCACCGATTGCACTCGGTCGTGATCCGTTGCAGTCGAATCTCCGTTTGCTTCATTTTTCGTCACCGATTCGTCGTCCTCCTCGTTTTTGCTTGGATTACGCATTATTTTTTTTTTATAGATTTTTCATATAAATTCATTAAACAAGAATCGTGAGTTGATTAATTTCTTCTCGATTGTTTAGTTGTTCGTTCGATTATCATGATTCCTCGGAGGAAAAGATTCAATTCATTAATTAAGAAAATTCATTTAAAACACTCGCAAATTGGATTCGTTTGATTATACTTCGAACTGGTGTAAATAAACCGCGTCACTGTTAGCAAAACGAAACGTACGCAGATATAACAGACGATTTTTCATTCATTTATCCGAACCGCAAAATTGACGATTATCAATAAAATAGATGGATAGAAAAAGAAATATTAATAATTCACTGATCACTCAATAAAATATACATTCGTAAAAATTAAAGACGGGGAAAAAAAAAAATCGATTTTTCAAAAGCTGCTTTACGCAACAACTGCAACGGGCCCAGACCTTGTTGTGCACGGAGCCTCACAGATCGCAGTCGCACGACCCTTGAAACAGCGAGGATCCAGATGACGTCTGCATCGTTCGATCCTGATTGGCCAAGCTTCCGAAGAAGGCTGGGTTTTACGCTTTTATCTTCTTTCAAAAAGGCGTTCAAAAGGGCAGCCAGCTACATCTGACGGAATAAATTATTAGCGCCTTCGTAAAGTGATCGATTTCACCGATCAATACCATATTGGGGACCGACGATCCTAGGAGCGGAAGGGGGATTACACATTGTTGTCGACGTATCGTCGTCAATAGGCGATCGATGTTTATTGGGGAATAAATATGATACATTTCAAGATGCATAAATTCAGCAAAATACTTTCACTCGTTCAGTATTAGTTGAATCGTTTGAAATTCAATTTTTCGCAAAGTCGCAGATATCTAATGGCAGAGAAATTGATTTCCCTAGGCGACGTTTCGATAGCGTCGCGATATTGGAATTGTATCCGATATTTTGCGAGGCTAGCCAATTTTTTCTTGAGGCGAAATAAAAATGAAAATGGCGTTTCGCCGAGCGAGCGTTGACCTCATGACGGCCCATTACATTGTTGCGACAAATAATCCATCCAAATAAAATACATTGGTATACCATGGAATTGTACGATCCTGTGGACACGGAGGATTCGTACAATGTTGTATAAAAATGGAAAATTTTTCTTGTTGCGCACGTGCCACAATGAAACGAATTCAACTTCAACACCGAGCATACTGGACGTTACGCTTACAAAATAACTAAAATTCGAATTTCGTACACCCAGGACCGGCGTCAATTAAAAAATATTTAGTACGTACACAAGTTCAGGGTATATGCAGCCTACGGAAAATTACTATAATTTAATTTACGTAAACTTTCTACAGGCACGCAACCTGTGGAATTACCTTCCAAAGTCATCGCTCTTTTTTTATTCGTCATTATATATTTTTTTTTTCTCCTACCTGTTCCACATCCATGCAAAGACTCTGATGACTCCGACTCGGAATCCTGCGACTACATGGCCGCCAATGTCGGTTGTGTAACTCGAGTTAAGCTAGCCGGTCGGCAGATACTATGGCGAGGAAATAACGAATGAATTACGAAAGACAGGTGACAATGGTGTCGTTGTTGAATGAAAAATACATCTACGCTACAAACACGTTCTACCTGAACGGTCTATGTTTTTTTTATTCTGTCCGAAAAATTTAATGATCCCTGATTTCGATACTGCAGAAATTACGGGGAACGAATTTTCGATAATTTCATCAGAATTATTTCCTCGATATTTTATTGAGGGTTGAAAGAACAGGTCCAAAGTGTGGATAGAATTTCGGTCGCACCGCCTTATTCACTTTCGTTATCGTTTATTTATCAGCCAGTTCGTCTTGCGAGTATCTTTTGTCGTTCTATTTAAACTCATGTAATGTACTTCGCAGCAAATACCTCTGAATGCATTCATTGAACTGAAAATCGATAACTTCTGCGTAATAAATTGGCGTAAAATTGGGGATCCAAAATATTCTAAGGCGAAAAATTTCGGTTCACCCAACACGATCTAAACATTGGATCAATCCTCATTCGTATCTGGGGACATCGAGAAGTTTCAAATTCGAACCGAGAAAACTACCCCTGCGATTTTGGATTCTAACGAGCTCTATTTTTCCATCCGATTATACACTGCGGTCGATCTTCGGAGCTGCGCATTTTTTCGCTGTTCCGGTTTGATAATTGCGTCATTCAAACCGTGAAGAGTGGAATTTTGGATCTGAAAAAAATATGGGGTGGGTTTTTAGGATTCTTCTTTTTTTTTTTTTCCACGTTTCGCGCAATTCTGCGACGCCAATGTCGGCTTGTGATAATGGTATTGTTTCGAGTTACACGGGACAAATGGACAGACAGAGACATGAGAGTACCTACCCAAACGCACACTATAACGCATTATATATACATATATTTCCATTGGAATTGACAGAGGCCACCGTGCGCTTACTTGCACTGTAACCGCCTTGCAACGTGAGCCCCGCGGTTTTACTCGACATTATCTCTTCAGTCGTTGTCGGAACAGCCCAACGGTAGTCGACTTTAACGAGCGCCTCTTTTTCCGCAAAAAGTTTATTTTCAAACCGGGCAAAAACTGGTACCGCGATAATAGCTACGCGGGGGTGATAGTGCAGCCTACAGCGTATACTATACAGCGCTAAACATTTTACTATAATATGTTACGCCGTGCGGTAATCGGGGAATTTTTCGCATGAGTGGAAATATTGAAAAATCATTGCAAATTTATGAACAATTCAAAATTGAGAATATAAAAGTGGACAAATTTATCGCCGATTTCATAAACGTTCCATATACGCTGTACCGCAATCATGTGGAACCGAAAAGTGTTTATAAGAATCATTGAAGTGGTAAGTGATTTTTTTGTCCGATGGAAACTCGAAAAGTAATTGATTTTGAGCGGCCTGGATGCAAAAGGAATTTTACCTTTGCTTTGAGAGGGAAGCAACAGCGGAACGACGCTCTATAAAAATTACTAAACGAAATATTTTCAGCTCTTCTGCATGGCCTGCGTGATAGCGCTTAGGGTTACCGATGACGAAAGTCGAAGAGTTTTTCACTACCTTAGAAATCGAAGTAGGGAGTGGTCGCTACTTAACAACGTCACCTGGGGCACGATAGGTATCTAAATTTTATTACTAACAATAAGTAAAAAAGTCAGAGCGTCAAAAAAAATTAGATGAAAAACGGAAACAAAGAATTACAGCCTACATTATTGTTCGTATGCGTCGCATAGATTCGCGAATGCCGAGAAAAGTTATGTAAATGAGAGCAACCTTGGTCCTTGAATGACCCAGTTCTTAGTAAGTTTACATAAATTTCATGCTAAAGAACATGACTAAAAAAAAAAAAAACCACAGGCGCAGCATTGGCTACAGCTACGTGCGGTGGCTACGTCATCGTCACCGTAGGACTTTTGGTGGCCGCTGCAACCGGCGAACTTCGGGGTAGATTGACGGTAAATATGCACGATGTGAAAATCATTGGAATAAAAATTTTTTTCAGTCAATCTTGTTGTCAGCGTCACATGCTGTGACCGACAACTTGATCATCCGAGCGACACGAGTGTCCATAGTACTGTAAATTTGTCGAGCGATTTTATGCTTCTTTTTCTCCGTCTTATTTGCATATACAGTAAAAACAGTTTAGAAATGATATTGTCATAATTTTCCGCTTCGCACGGTGTAAAATTTAATCTCACGCACGATCTTAATTGTCATCTTTTCATAATATGATCTCGATAATTGAATGCGACCGTTCGCGATCGATTTGCATATCGACGGCGTGAGAAAATTCCGGTAGACTATACGATGAGTGAAAAATGGCGCAAGGCGTTGCCTGGTCTACGAGATTCATCGTACAATAATTGCTAACAAGCCGTAAACAACGATATGTTATTATTTTTCTATGAGACACGTAATATCCATCCGTTCCGCAGCAATTGAAACTTACTTATTCTCGCAATGACTCACAATCAGAATCCAGCGGCAGCAGCAGCCGCACGCTAAATCTTGAATCTCTAAGGTCGACTTCCTTTCAACCTTGAAACGCTGCAGAAGTTCCTGGAAACTTTTCAACGACGATTCGATGTTTCTAAACGCCCAGATTTTCTCTCCCTCGTATCGGCTAATTTTTTTTTCTTTTTTCTTTCCAATAATTATAAGGAACTATTTCTCCTGGGACTTGGTGTAATTTTATTTGGGGTCGTCGGAGCTCTTTCCTTGGCGTCGATCGACAGCGTCCCGGAGGATCTGGTAGACAATGCCGCGGTTCTTGGAGCTCTGTGCCTCCTGACGGCTCTGGTGTTCATCGTTGATCTTCTCATGAAGGTTCCTGGGAACAAAAAAAAACACGACAGCACCCAGACGAACGGCGACAAGGATTTCGGTAAGGCAAACGCGACGGTGCTCGAATCAATATTTAGGGAATACGATGGATTTTGTCTCTGCTAATGAAAATTAATTAGCCAAAATATCATCGGAGATTAAAATATCGAATAGTGAACCTATAAATCTTTTTAGTAAAGGTACCCATGGCAACGCTGAACTCAGAGAAAGAAACTAAATCATCGGGGAGTAACAACAACTCGATAAAATCTCCTACGGAAAATTCTGCGGCTGCTAAAGGATCCGTTAATACCGGTTTCGACCAATCCGAATCGTCTTCCGATCAATCGACCGAAAAAATTTACACTCGGGGGGACCAACCGTCTTCGCGTGCGGGTGATCCCGACGCCGATGAGCGGGATGTGGAGATCGTTCGAAACGGCCATCAGAATATATCGGAACGTGGAAGACCGCAGGATGTGTACGAAGTCGAACGTAATCGGAAGTTCCAGGATGTTGGAAAACAATTACGAGAATTTACGCAGGGATTCGAGTCCACCCAAAATGTTAGTAACGCGGGTGCTGTCAGGTACCGAAACGCGGAAGACAGGAACAACGCGAGACGGGAATATTTCGAGGGAGAAACACGACCGTACGAAAGGGAGAGTATGAACGGCGGCTACTTTAGAAATAAGGACGCTTACAGACGTCCCGTCGACGAAGTAGACACACCCCTATTTCCGACGAATCTTCAGCAGCAGGACGATAGAGGCGAGCCAATTTTCGCGAAGATCATAAATCCCGGTGTAAAAATAATGCGAGTTGATCGCGATTTCGGCGTCAGCAATATCCACCAGGACGATTACAGAAATTCAGATTCGAGTCAGTACGACAACGTACCGACGAGGATGCGCAGGATGTCACCTGGGATATTGAAAAAGAATCGCGACGTTTCCTTCAACATTCCATCGCCCCCGAAAATATTTTCATCCGGCAATAACAGGCACAGAGACGAAATAGAGAGACTCGAGGAGGCTTTCACAGCTTTACAGAATTCGATAGGAACTCAGACGAATTCCGGCAGTCAGAGGGACGTTAATTCCCCGTCGTCACCCAATGATCCTGGATACGTGAAACACACCGCTAGCAATTGGCCTCACGATCGCAAATCAAAAACCCCCGGATCCAGTCCAGATCACGAGAGCAAATGATCTGAACAACAGACGAAACAAAAAAAAATCACAACCTGCCTCGCGTTCGTATCAATTATTTTAATTTCAACAAAAAATATTTCTTCAATTTATATCAGAAGAAATAAAAATTGGTTCACCTGTAATTTTGCCTCTTTCATCGTGACGATTTTGTTTTCTCTATTCACGAAGTCGCCTCCCATATTGTCACTGCAATAAAATTTTTATAACTTTCACACCGTTAAATTACACAATCTCCGTTTAGTTGAAATAAAATTGAAAGAAAACCTGGCTTTGCTCGACTCTCGTTCCATGGCTACATATTTCCTGTATTTCACACGTTTTTTGTCAACCATCGCGACGTATCATCGCTGAGCCAAGTCTGCGAACACCGAGTTTTTGTTTTTCATCAATTAATTTACAAGCGCTTAATTTTTCTGATCAAAAGATCATCTCGTTATCATTGTACAAACATTTATTTCGTGTATAATACGCGATAATTATTGCAACATCACACCTATGTATCTTTAGATTGTAGATAATTCGGTCACAAATAATTTCCCTACTTATCCATTTTTCTTTTCCCCAATTTTCATTTGCTTGATCATACGAACGATGTGTAACGATAATGTTTAATGAGAAAAAAAACAAAAATTTCCTATAAAATCAAGGCTTCAAGTTAATCTACGCAGACACGATCACGTAAAGCTTATGTTAACGATATTATTAATAACGATACTTAAATAATAAAATACATAATAATTTCTCTTCTTCCGTTGTATGCGCCAGTTCGATCCAATAAAAATGAAAGTTGTACACTATATTACGTAAAGGAAATTCAAGGATATATCGTTTGAATTAATGACGTAGGCCTTCGTTTGGTACACAATTTGTTAAAACGTTCGATGTTTTTTTCTTTCTTCATATATATATATAAATGTTATAAAAAATAATAATCGTGTGTTAATATTAATAATATGTGTATTGTATATTTTTTAACGACGTGTTAGGTACTTAGCTGTTAAAATTATATTGTTATATTAATCATATAATTACGTGTAGTATGTAATGCAACTTTTTTTTTTTTTTCGTTATATATCGCTATGTATTTTTCGGATTACTATCATTTGTATTTAGCTTATTATACAATTTATAAATATACAAATCCATTCAAGTACCTAAAATTCACAACGTACGTGTTGCGTGATCTTTAAAATTGCTAAAATTTATTAAACGTACGATTGGCTGGTATATCATCGATGAATGTTCAAAGTTGTTCAACTCTAGACAAAATTCCATTCTGGATCTCCAGCTCTTCTTTCTTACTTTCTTTTTTTTTTTTTTTCAATACTCGTATTTACAGTAAAAAAAAAAGATAATTATAATTACTTATAAATGCTAATTACTTGAGCATTTTCCACGCCCTCTCCCTTCCTCGCTCCGAGTCTTGATATGTGCGCATGTGAGTTTTAATATCAGAAAAGTAAAATCTACGATTCTTAATTCATTAATAAATCTACCTATTGTGTAGTGTGCTTGAAATTTACACTCGGATTTGGCGCAATCGTTGTATCCATTCATGAGATGATTAGTTAACTCCCACGTAGTTTCTAATAAGCATGGATAATTATTTAATATTTTCTTAGGATAACACGACTACGTTCTCAATTTTCATAGCGTAACCAATGTATTTACAGTGTATGAAGTATTAATAAAAAAATTATGAAAAAAGAGTATATACTAGAAACTGCTAAACATCCGTAGAAACTATAAACCAAAATAGACTCGTCTATTTTTGATCTAAATTGAATTTTTACGTTTTTTTTTTCTCTTTCTATTATTAAATGTTGCGTGCTATGATTAACAATTCCAATACTCTCTGTAGTATTTTGAGTACAATTTTTTTAAGGTAGAATAAATAATAACGTTAAACATGAAAAAAAGTAGTATTGTATTTATGTATATCTTGTGACTTTTAAACGATCCTCAGATATTTGCTGCAGACTTTTTTTTATTATCTCGAACCAAAACCAACGCTGGCTCCCTGGGCGTTGGTCATTCTTTGTTCCATTGTAATGTACTGTCTGATTAATCGCGATATTTCATGGGCCTGTTCAGTTTGGAGCCTAGTTATTCTCTGCTGCATCAAATTACCGCATTTCATATCAAGGTATAAAGTTCCTTCTTCGGATTTTACTTTCCGCGTTGATATCACCTCAGAATACGGATAGTGGTACAATGTTTCCTGTAAAAATTTTCAATTCCAATTAAGTCGGTCACTCGATATGAAGCTGATTTCTACAACAAAATAAATTAGAAAAATAAAGTCGGACTTACGTGGGTCACTAAGTCAATAAAATGAACTCCGTGCCTGTTCAGGGCTAGGATATGGTCCCCACCTTTCTCCTTGCCTTCCGTCACTCGTTTCACGGCGAAGAAACTGGACCCGAATAACGGCCATTTGGATAATATTTCTGCAACGGAACATGAAGAAATTCGCCATGATTTGGTGGAGATTTGAATTTTATCCCAGTGCCGGGTATGATAATTTTTCTTTCGAAAGTTCAACGTTCGAAGTAAAAAAAAAAAAGAAATTCCTCTCACCGAGTACTTGCGCCTTACAACCGGCCGCGGTATTGTGTTGTACGTTACTCCAGGCTTGCTGTACCATATTTCCCCACTGCTGAGGTCGAGGTTCTCTGAGACTAAGCGCGGGTTTCGGTAGCAAATATTTTATTTCCTTAGTCGTTGGCTCATGCGTCATGTCCGCAGCTTTGTGCAAAAGTGCCGCGTTTTGGGCCATGTCGTACTAAAAATTCGGAATAACATATGATGAGCATTCAACGAAGCTGTAATGGATTTGAGAAAATCAATTACTGAAAAGTTTCACTCACTATAATCTCCTGCGGTAGATGATCTCCTGGTATGACTAACAACAACCCCTCCAGATAATCAGGGGCGATTTGATTAAACACAACTTCTATGTACAACGCAGCGTCTAATCTCAATGGGTAGTACCAAACGGATCTGAAAGCGAATAGAACGTTAGAAGAAAAAAAAAAAAGAAAAAACGACGCAGCTCCTCCGGAATTACTCGTACCTGCAGAATATCAGATAGAAAACTTGATGATTTTTGTGCAACTCCGTCGTAACGTCCAATATGTATTCGTCCCTGGCCAATGGCATGGTGAATGCGTCACCATCGACGATACAATAAAGTGAAAACTCGTCCATTTCATGGGGATTTCTAACGGAAATTACACTGCACATTTCCTCAATTACATCCTGCGAAAAAAACAAAATGATAATTTTATCGATTGACCAATCCATCAGATTATTTTAATTAATCGAGAATCATGTATTTCTAATCCCACACCTGCACGACTGTGGTACACTTTGTGTTGATGACCCTCTCCGTTCCTCCAGGTAGTCTGTAAATCTGTCGTTTGGCGTTTCTTCCGGCGCTAATCGCCATTATCTCTTCGACACTCGGAACATTTTTTCTGCCCCCGTATTTCACGGTTTTTCTCAAATTTTGTAGACAAACGGTCGCAGTGCCGTGGAAAGCTCTTCGCTTGTCGTACGCCGCTGTCTCCAAGTATTTTATTAGATAAGGTCTCAAACCCTCGCTACAAGTGAAATAGGCGGCGACTATACTGAACAATCTCCAGCCCCGTTGACAACTGTCAGGATTCGGGCTCTTGTTGTTCGTAGTTTGCTTCATGAGCTGGCAGTAAACTTCGTCCCTCAAAAGCTCCAGTTTGTGACAATGCTGGAAGAGAATGAAGCGACGAACGAATAAATGAATAATTAAACTGCTGGAAAAAAGAGAAAAGGACACGAAAAAAAACAAAAAAAACAAAAAGAAGGAAACTCTTATTCACCATTAAAATCGTGTAGACGCATTTCACTTCGCTCATATCCGGTGGGAGCGGTTGGTCTCCCATATATCGCATTAGACACAGGAAACACTCGACGGCCAAGGTGCTGAGTTCAGGATCAAGTCGCAGTAAACTTTGCTCAATCGGTACCGGGGAGTATTTTACCAGATCGACTTGTTCTTTCCAAGTCCATTCCGCTCCGTCCTGTTGCCCTTTACCTTTTTTGTTCTTTTTCTTGTTTTTCAGTGACTCGATCACCTTTAACGAACCGCTTATCGATCCGTCCGCGGTCTTGAGCATCTCGAATCTGGAGAGAAAGAATTTTTTTTCTTCAACTATTCGCTCTTCACTACGCGTGGGTACAACTCGAACGTCGATTGTATAGGAATACAGTGAGAAATTAGCCATCTCATTAGGATAAATGAAAATCAAGTTAATTGATTCCACAATCTGATCGAGCTTATAATGCCCGGTTTACACCGGATATAACTTTCAACACTCGTCGGAGCTGCTGGCACCACGTAACGTTCGGTTAATCAAGAATAATTTTTAGATTTTTCGAAACCGGCTGAATTTCTTTTATTCATTTGTAGCAGAAGAAATTCGCGGTGTGGTAAAATTATTCGCACCATGTAACTCGTATTTCTGTTTTAGGATGAAGTGTCGCGCAGATTTGTGTAATTGTATATGCAATGAAATAGAGTAAACGAAACACGGTATAAAAGAGAAATTGCTTACAGAACACTTTTCAAACTCATTTTTTTTTTTTCGCTATCCTTTTTTTTTTTTTGTTTGTGTCAATTAATTAACAGGAATTTTTCAAAATACCGTACAAGCGAATGTCGAAATAGGAACACCGCGCAGAGTTCCTTGCTGTACGAAACCAAGGAAAGAAATGAAAAGCTGATGTAAAATAAATTCCGCGTTTTACACGGTAAGACGCTGTTGTATCTTATTTTGCTAGTTTCATGCTTTCTCAACACGCATAGGTATACACGGGACACGATTGTATACGTACACACCCCATATACTCCTTCGCTCTTGCGTAAGGAAATAGTAATTATAAACAGACAACTAGTCTAATTCTCTATTAATTGCATGTACGCCGTACACTCGTCTACGACTACACCGTACGTGATACCCACATCGACGAACTGTCTTTCTGCTTAATTACTACTCTTGAAATTTTACCCTAGATTTCTCGTGCCTTCTATCCTTTATGCAACGATCTATAAAATATTTTTACGGTGAAAACGTTGGCGGTTCGCAAAAACAACAAAAAAAAAAAAATCATTTTTAAAAGGTCGACGACCCGGGCGAGTCTTCCTAGATTTCGATTTAATCATCGGATTCGTATTAATGATATTTATGATATACTCACTTTTCCGTACTCTGCCGGAAGTTGAGCATCGCGTATTGCAGTAAAGAATGTTTTCCATCGTTGACCACGGGTGATCCGCTTTCGTATATGCTTTCTTCCTGAAGTCTTCCGGGTTCTTCGTGTTGTTGGCGCCACTCCTGACTGTGGCTGTTGTTCTTAGGCTGATTGTTCTGATGATTGTTCTGATGGTTCACCTGGTTAACGTGATTAACGTGATTCGTTGAGACCATGTGGTTCGACACGTGATTCGTGACAACTGGCGCGTGATTATGGTTGTGGTTATTGAGCTGGTTGATTCCTTGACTGGTCAGTTGAGCAGCGGTTTGATGAGTATTCCCGTGACTAGCTTGCGCTTGGATCGACTTCGTTATTTGCGACACGTGGTTTTCGTGATGGGCAGTTTTGTGCGTCGGTTTCTTCTCGATCTGCAATCAAAGAGAGAATCGAATTTATTGCCTCTCGTATCTCCGACCCTGGTTTGCAAATTTTTCGCTATTCATTATGCTGAAATTATAAGGTGTACCAGTTCGCGAGGAACATGTGTACAATCGCTAAATTTGCGTTACAACAAATGCCGAAAGTAAGGTGTGTAAATCACCTTGTCAGTGCGGCTAATTTCTATAGGAATCTCATGGAGCTGTGACGAATGGATTTCAAACAAAGCACAGGTTCTATTTAAAACCGTGTGAGCTATACCCGATCGGACTGAAAACAAATTTTTCTTTATTTTTCACGTTGAAAAATGCAAAAAAATGTACAAGAGAAAAAAAAAACAAAAAAAAACTCACGCGGAGAGATCTTGTCTCTTTAATGCCTCATTCGTTAAAACTCAGACGGAATATTACCCGAAGAGTCGTGTTAAGTAGGCACTTAAACTGGCGCCCCTTAGGGTAAAGCGACGGAATAAAACAAAAATGATAAAATAAAAATATCCGTCGGTTTCTTTTTCTTCTATAAAACGATCCATACTCCCCCGTAAAAGTGGGAGAAACAAGTTCTCCGGCATTTAAAAGTCCAGCTTTTCCAGCTTCAAAATCTAATTTCACAAACCGGTAGGCTGACTCTTATCGGAAAGCTCGTGTGAGGCCGAGCGAGACACGGAAATGTGCTTGTAGCGCGTGATAAGAGAAAAACAAAATGAATGAAAGGAGGAATATCGTAATATGGCAATTATACGGTCGGACTGCAGAATCGGGTAATATTCATTTTGCACATCGCGGTCAGATACCCGTACCTACACGTTTGTGCGCGCGTAAGTATTTCATATATTTTTCTCAATCACTTTAATAGGCGTCCTCGATGAAACGGGAGAAGAAATTATCGATTTCCTGCGCGTAAATCAGGGCTACACACATACGTATGCTGGGATCCTTAATGATCGTTACGCACTTATACATACGACAACCGCGAATGTAGGCGCATTACAAGCTCGCGAGCTGCGAAGATGCGCCAATGACGACCCTGACCCACATTTCGCACGAGTATATATATATACACCTATACCTGTAATGTATGCATCGTAAGGTGTACAGTTACCCCACGGGAAAAATAACGAGAGACAAAAAAAACAAAACGTATACAGCCGATAACCGGCTTTTCAATTTTTTTAAACCAGTTTTTCTACCTTGAGGAATTTCACTGGACATGTATCCGCTAGCGGGGACACGGTGTCGATTTTCTCCGCCTGCATTCCGACGTAGGAAATATTAAAAAAAAAAAAAACAAAAAACAAAAAAAAGATAAAAATCGAACGCTCTGCGGAAAAAACAATCTAAATATGCATGTGAAAATTTTTATCCCTCAGTCTCTGAGAAATTCCAATCCCACCGGTGATATGCGGTGGCATATAAAATGTGGGGGTCGCAAGATTCGAGTTTCCAAGGCTAAAATTCAACACTTCTGTCGACAACCGCGTCAGCCTAAAGCTTGGAGCAAAACTGTTGCAAGGCATGATCTGTGACCTTTGATCCGAGATCTATAACTACCGGATACCTCATGCCCCATGTTTATCTGGTTACGTGATCGTATCCGCTAGTAGTTCGCTTCGATATAACAGCCTATTCAATACCGAATCGTCGATGACGTGGTGTACAAAGATATACGCGACATGATCGAATCGTAATTTCGATCCGACGAAAGAAGCTTCTCGTCGGTCGAGAAAATTCTTGGGCTCCTTCGTCGCTCATTGATTTTTCTATTTCGGGTGAAAAGTTGCTCGAAAGGCGCGATAAGGTATTCAGGTATACATAATATACGACTAATGGGTAATTATCTTGACCTGGTAACTCTTGACCTTCTCGTCCAGTTTCCTCAGTGTTTCCTGTATCGTTGACAGGGTCTTATCGTTGTTGACTTTGTCATCGGGCGACGATTGGATGAGCTCGTTCTGAGTCCTGAGTTCCTCGAATCTCTTGAGGATCTCCCTGACGCTGAGTTTACTGCCGTCCGCATTTTCTTCGGCTATCGTTTCCATTTTCGACAATTTTCGATCGCCGTTAGACTTCGCTGCTAGTTGTTCGTTGTTGTAAAAATCTTTTATCAACCCCTCCAATCGTAGCTCGTCGATAGTCGGTTGCTGCTGTTGTTTTTGGGGCGGACTCGTGGATCTGTATTCTAATTTTTGATAATCGATCCTGGAAGTTTTTCGAGAAATATCTTTTTCCGTTTCGCTGTTATTGTTGTTGTTATTCATGATGACGTTGTTGATGTTCTGACCGTTCCGAGTTACTTGACGGAGACACCCCTCCTCCTGTCGAAGCTGTTCGATACTCGGTTGTTTTTTAATTACTTTGGAACCCGCGACTTGCGACAGAGGATTCAAGAACGACTTCTGATCCAATCTGGTCACGTCGATCCTGGGAATATTTTCGTAATCGAAACGTTGCTGCAACGCGTCCTTTTGCGCGTTTTTATTCACCTTCGAGGTATCGTTTTTCTGGATATTTTTCAAGGGAGGAATAATTCCCGGCCCCGACGTGGCGATCACGTTCGACATCTTCGTCGGCCTTTGAACGTTCGTGTTGAAATCGACGAAGCCCGTTTCCGCGGCGGGTGGCGACGATTTTCCCTCGGATTTTTTTCGACCCTCTTGACGATCCTTGGCAAAGAATCTGATGAATCTGTTCTGCGAGGAGGTTTCCGTGCCCATACCGTCGTACTTAGGTCTCGGCACTCTTTCGAAGGCTGTGCTTTTTTCGAGAAAAGCACCGGAGTCGTCGGTGTGGCCATATTCGTCGCTGCTCGATTCCGATTCGGACGATTTTACGAGCAAACTGTCCGGGGAATTAGTTTTTCTGTCTTCGTCCGAAACACTTTTGAAGTCCCTGTCGAATCTGGTCGCGTAACTTCGGAAATTTCCCTTCTGCTGATGAACTTTCGAGTCGTAATTTTCGTAGTGTTTTCTATAGTCGTCTTCCACTTTACCGAATTTTTCCTCGATAGCTTTTCTTTCATTTTTTTTATCCTTGCGCGCTTCTTCTTCTCTGCGAACGTCGTTCACTTCGAACCTCCTTATGAGTCCCGATCTATTTATGAAGCCCCTCTGACCGTAATCGAAAGATTTCGGATCGATCCTCCGAAATTCACTCTCCGACGATTCGGAGTAGTCGGTGAATTCCCGCAATATTTCCGGACGGTGTTTCTGACGGCGTCTGAGGGTCGTCGGTAATTCGGCCCAGTTTCGCGACAGCTTGCGTGAAAATACCCCTTCGCTGTCCGTAACTTCGTGTTCCATCATGTCTGTACCGATCGCTGTTCTATAATTCTTCGATTTTTTTTTATGTCTCCGATCTGAACGATCCCCACGAAATAAAACCTTGAGCAAAATTTACTTCACTTTGAACACTTTGTTCTCAAGACTCACTGTCATCATTTTTTATCACTCCGGTGTTCATCCTAAGCGTTAACTCATCATCGTCATCGCATCATCACTTTGTTATTCTATCACAGCGAAGGACTCCGCGATATCTACGTGTACAATTGCTGTAACAACATGCTCATTATTTATTATCGCATTAATTTTTTTCTTTCTCTTTTCTTCAATATTCTATCGAAGAGAGAGCAAAGTATTTCCGCGTTGTTTATTAATAGAAATTACGTACGGACGGTGATGTAAATGCCAAGATGTATAATTTCTGTATATATAGGAACAAAAAAAATTTTGTTGTTATTCGCAACTGTTGATCGCAATGCGGAACTCGCTTTTGCTCGATCCGATAAATAAAATTGAAGTAAATTTTTGGCAGAATTATATTATTCGTATAGGTTTATACAGCGATTCGTTGTACGCGAGTTATTCCGGCCAGATTTAATAACGATCGTTGGAATTAATTTTACGTAGTCAGTTTTTGAATATTATCGTCATAACGAGGGCCGAGAGTCTCGAACGCTATGGGAACCGAAAGACTAAGATTCTCGGCACAATGGCGCCTTGTTATACTTAAAACTCGTACGGTAGCAAGCTCGAGACCAGAGTTAAGATTACGAAGAGCGGTACGGGTGATGTTATTTCACTTCTTATTTTTACACACGTTCATTATTCTTTAATCTTCTTGTTTCAAAGGCTTTGAAAGGCCTTATTATTTGGGCGATATTGTTACCGCAGAGGATCCCACCCGCGGTACGAGCGAAAAAACGCGCCTATGATACCTATACACGTGTACTAAAAGCGAATTCGTATCCTGATACCGGCAGAAAAGATTCGTTTTTGTTTTAAGAAAGTTTACGCCTTTCTCATTCATAGGAGAATGAGAAGAAGCTACTGTAACGTAGTCATTGTAATTAGGCACCCGTATTATTGTTCCTGGTGAGCAGAAATATCCCACAACGCGACCGGGAGACGTTGCAGACCGGGGATGCGCGTTTGCACAAACCGCACGCCGCTGCTTAATGCGAGGATCGAAATTCTCACGCTGTGTAGTGAGACCACTTTCATAGATTTTAGATTACGTACGGAGCTTATTACCGGCATACGCGTATACGCCATGAAAAAAAACAAAAGAAAAAAGAAGAAGAAGAAATTAACAATTTTATTTCAGCTGAAGCGCGTTGACCACCGTTTTCAATCAGTTCCGCAAAAATATCTAAGAGTTCTAATTTTCGTTTGACATAACACTACGCGGTTCGCGACTTGGAAGGTATCTCTAGCGAAAAACATGGTCGTACCTAAATATTCGCATATAAAGAATCTATTTTGAATGCTTGAAACGCTTCAAGGACCCGAGTAAATTATACACGACTCGCGAACGATTCGGACAAACAACTTGAATTCCGCAGCAGCGTCGATCTCCGGCTCTTTGAGTAGGAAAAATATCGAACGCCTCGATTATATTCTCTCGCGCGAGAATCGGTGCGTGTTCGAATATTCCACAACCGTTGCAACTGCATAGATCTGAAAAATTACGAGCACGCGATTCGCGAAATTTATTTCGAAGTTGAACGAGATGCTGTAGATTTTTTGATCGTCGGCGCCCGAGGCTGTTCGAAATCGTTTGAGGAAGAGGCCGGAATATGTATATATATTTGGCAAGCTTGATATAATAAGCGGAGCAAAACCATGTTCTTGTAGCGTGATCCTCACGCATTATTTGTGTACATGTATATATATTGTACAAACGAAAAGTGACCGGTTACGGCTAGCTGCTCAGAAAAATGTCATAACAACGGACCAAGTCTGCTGATACAATATACATAGCGGACCATTTATGTATCTGTATGCTAAGATTAACATCGACCTGTGAGGTAAGAAATCAGTTTCTCCGTCGCTACGTATATATAGATATACACTATACACCTTCTGTCGAAATCATTTTACCAACGCCCTCCCCGAGAGGGTCCATTTTCATTTTTCTGACTCATTATCGTCCTCCCACGCGTTGCAGATGTCTATTGCATATGTTTGGTCCTCCCGCAAAAAAAACGCGTTACGAAGATGAGAATAAGTGTACGAGAAATCGATTCAATTGACACGTGCGTTTTTCAAATAAAAAAAAAAGAGATTGAAATGATTTCAAATTAGTAAGTCAAATTTCATTTTACTCTTTCAAATTTAATACAAGTCCAAGTTATCGAATGTTTGAATTATTCATCTCAATTTCAATTTCGGTAATCGATTGATTTTTAAAAGCGAACATTTATCGGCGTTCAGATCAAGGATCGCGACGTTCACTGAACTTTAATCACGATTTTAGGATAATTTTACCGATTCATTAAAATTTTACACCTCGATCTCTCGTTAAAAGTTACGCAAATCACGAGAGAAACTAAAAAATACGACTATTAAAAATTATCAACCTCATGTGCCGTTCAAATCGCTCATGATAAGAAGCACAATTTTTTTTTCTCACTCCCACACTCGATAAAAATTCACTCCACTATTCACATATGGCTCAATTGCATTAACACCATTTAATTTCCACACACTAATGAGACAAAACTGCATTCACATATAAGATCGATGCACTGCGCGTTGTTCGATTTTTTTTTCTTTCAATTTTCTGTAATCGTAGAATTTTTGGTTCTGACCGACGAGAAATGAAATTGGTAAATGGGGAGAAAAACAAAATGGGAAAAAAACGGTTGAAAATACACGGGAAGAACCGTAGTCGCCGGGCCAACGGTTCACCTGGTGCTGAGGAACACCTGACAGTTAGACCACTCGACGAGTGTGGTGTTCACGCAGAAAGCCTTCACGAGACTGTTATCTGGGTCAGACCTCAGCACTCAGAACCTGGGACTCCTGAAGCCCCTCCATAATCCATTCTGCCCCTTACCACCCGGTAGGTTAATATCAACCGCAGCTTATTTTTTTTTTGATGGTACTAGAAAATTTTCATCCCCCCCCCCCCCCCCCCCCCCCGACAAAAAAACAGTAAATATGGATAATCGGCCGATCCGAATTCCTCAGTTCACCGGCCGTGATGATCATTGAACTTTTTTTTTTACCGTCATCGTACGTCATGCATTCTTATGGTAATATTAATTTAGCTTTAGGTCAGGATATCGAGTCATTTGTACAATGAACATTATTTTTTTTTCTCGTTCGGTTGAGGAACAAAAGCGTTGATGAAATTCGAAGTGAATATTCATTTCGAAAATTTTTAAATCTTTCTACGATAATTAAAAGGAAAGAAATTGTATACTTGAACGCAGTTCTTACCAATTTATGAATCAAGTTGACTCGGTCAACGAATTGGATTTATTTCGCAATAAAATCGTATCGATTTCCCGTATCGGTTCATACTCGTTACCGATGTATTAATATTACGGTCTAACACGAACCACATAACCTTCGATTAAACTGTGCGATCGGATTAGTGCGAAAAGTAGGTAATACAAATATCATTGCCTGTAACGTCTAATACGGTGGTTTGCGATAGAGTAATTGCTGCCATTTATAGAGAGATAAATATTTCACAGCTGGTCAGATTGTGCTCGATGAAGAATGCATCAGGTGTTCGAATTATAATGATTTTTCATAGTGTCGATGAGAGACCGATCGAAGTAGGATATTTACCGTTTTATTTATTAATTTTTTTTTTTTTTTCACGCGAATATCGCGTACACGTAAGACATCGTTTGAGAAATTTTTAGTCCCCGGTATACTCGAGAAGCGAAAGAACGGAGTCGAGATAAAATTTTTTCAACACTGGACGTCAATCATGATTTTAAATTACCGGCGCGGAGAAACGATATATTACAATATTCTCGATCATTAACACGCGCGCTTTTCGATCTGCATACCTATACGTATACACGTACGAAGATATATCGAGACGTTAATTTATCCGGTCCATCTACGTAATTTTTAATGACCACAATTTTGCGTCCATATTTTACAGTCGGTAATTAATTGCAATAATTTTGATCCCGATCCATCTGCGAATCGCTTCGTGACTGCGTGGTCGATTTATATTTTTTATATTCTAAAAAAAGTACATTTTACCATTGGTTTTCTAGTATCGGTTACAATTCACGTTGCATTCCGCGATTCCGCGCCACGTTATACATATGGATATGGAATAAAATTATTTGATCGAGAAAATCCGATATGATTTCTGCACGCCAACCGGCTGTATATACGTTCAAGAATTTCATCCTCTCTTACTTGATACTCGTACGTCCTTATACTTCGGACGTACCAACGAGTAGGTACGTGATTCGACAAATTTTTTTTCTTTTTTTCGTCGTCGATTTTCATACTTTTATACTTCGTTTCCAATTGATTATTCATTTCTTATTTATATTCGCGTATCGCAGGCGCAAAAAGGGACAGGTATGCATCGGTCGATCGAAAAAACGTATGTCGTACATCCAAGCGAAACGTACGTTCGTTGGCGACCCCGCAAATGAATTATACCTATAAAATCTTGTAGATGTATATAAATGTACACAGCCATTGCGAAGCTTTCTTTAATTAATAATAATACGTGGGGCGAGTGGCATGTGTAACACACGTAGTTCTACACACTCCGGCTTTCGATTCTTCAGAAACGCGTCTGAAATGATAATTAACATCGCGGTATTACAAACTCGTTTACCCGCTGGAGGCGCTCTCGGGGTTTCTGTGTACCGACAAAAATCGGGGATGGGAAGAACTTGATCTCGATCAAACTACACAGAGCACACTGTACGTTTCTACATTATACATATAATACGCGTTACAAACTCCTCGAGCTATGCCCGAATCATCATCATCGTCGTCGTCGTATTCGTCGACTTTTTTACTCTCATTTCATTACTTCGATTGGGCGGTCCCAAAACTGATCGCATACGCGTCGTTGGGGATCTTCGTCTCGCTAGAGAAAATAAAAGTAAATGAAACCAATGGCCTGAAGCCACGCAGCTATGTACGCGACTATGGGAAAACTGACCGTCCACGCATCACCTACACGTACAGAACCGTACGTGGAATCATTTGTATTAGATAACCCCGTAGGGTAGAGTTAGGTTGGGCGTCAGGTAGATTTTTCTGAGCACCCAACTATATCCCCTGTAAGCAGGATGGAGGCGATGACCGACAAAGAAAAAATCTTTCCTCTACGTTTTTTTTTTGTTTTTCTTTCACTGTCTTATAATACTTTTTTTTTTGTCTTTTCCCGTGCGTTACAGCTGTCTAGTTTTCTCTTTTTGATATATTTTTTTTTTCCAAACGCTTCACGACCTATCTCACAACGAGGAGCAAGAATTTTAGGGCCGCGAGTAAAGGATTATTCTAAGAAAGCTGAACACCTTCGATAATTTGTGACGCTGTGTGTACAGTACGGCCGTACAAGAATCGGATGTTTCTACTTTGGAGAACGTTTGTTTTTCTCCATTTTTTCCGACCAACTTGCCCGAGCATTGAAATTCTAGTCAGGATAGGGTGGACGGGGAGTCGGTAAAGATAGATGAAAGGGGATAGTCGTATATACATATGAAGAAGGTACAGGGGAATCGGACTCTACGATCGGCTGCGCCGAGACTTTGACAAGCGCCGTAGACTGTGTCGCAAATAAAATATCGGCAGATCGTTCGATTTTTTCCTCAGGCAAGTTGAACAAAAAAAAGAAATAAGTAAAAAAAAAATCTCTCCGCAAAAATGAACGAATCGGCGGCTTCGTAGAACGGGACGAAAGAAGGAATCAAAGTCTATGACCGTTATCGGAACTAGAGTAACCAGCTGCGCGTGCACATAATATTATCCAACGGTACGCTCATATGCGCGCGGTCCCCGTTTTATTCACGCCGATGGTATATAATTTCAGTAGGATTTTACGAGCCGATGGTATTCCCAGTGGAAAATGTAGAGTATAACCGGTAGCTCGGTTCGTACCTTGTGAATTAAATTTTTAGGATCACGCATTTCTTCAAAATTCTGCAATGAAAAATATACACGGTGCACGATGGAACGTGTAAATGCAGGGTACGCGGTAGCAGCTGTTTACATGTCGGTTACATATTATGTTGCACCTACCTGTACGTACGTACCTAACACCTGACCACAACTCGCGTAGCGCAATTTATTATCCGCGCGCTATGGATTCAGGAAATAATTACGAACATCGCAAGTGCAGTTAGTAGTTAGGCATACGGTGCCGTTGTACAGTACAGTAGTTATAGGTGAAACGAATAGATTTCCGTACGTTTCGCCCGTAATAATTATCTCGATTCTTTTTTCACCAAGATTCTCCATTCTTCCTAATTCCACGATATAATTATTATGCGATTTATAAACCGCGACGTACGATACGTGTGCACCTCACCTTTCCCATTCTTAGACTTACTTTTTTATTTTTTACGCGAACCGCAGAGGCGATTATTCATAGAAATTGTGCGAAGGAACCGATTCGCGCAGGGCGAAGGGTGAAGGGCACGCGATGAAGAATTTAAATCACGCGAAGCTGTCCCGCGGGTGCAACCTGGGTACGACGATCACTTCCGGTATATTTTATATGACATTGTTAACAGCTCGGATTCTTATTCTTCTATAATATGAGCGGGCGATGTATTTTCCCGATCTAGATTTCTATTTCATTGTTGCAGCGGCTGTTTCTCGTTTGCATTTCTTGTTATTAAATATACCGCGAGCAACGCGGCACACATCTGCAGCGTTGGTAATGAAAAGTAGAAAAAGAAGTGTTTTGCGCATGCGAATTGAATATAATTATCCTAATATTATAAATTTTTTCGAATTACCGATTCTAGTTCAATGTCCGAGTCTCGAGTACCATCGTACGTGCATGTATTCTGGGTTACGTCTACACGGTGTAAATTTATAAACCGTATACTCTGACCATTGTAACAATTCCGCTGATTTTTCTGTACATTTTTTTTTTTATTTTTTTTCTTCTCTCGGACAATCTCTAATTAGCGTTTGCACCTACTCGTTTAGCTGGATTATAATTGAATTTTTTCGGCCCATATAACTTTTGCCATCGTTAGCCTACTTCACATCCAGGACGTGTACCTACGTAAAAGTTGAGACTAGAATTTTTCTACCGACCTTGTGCGCGATCGGATTTTCTATTAACGATCAAAAATGACATCCTTCCAACCGAATCCAACCAATAGACGCGATTACGTAAAATTAAGCAAATAACATTCCGCCTTGAATTTCTTTCACACCTCTATACCAATACCGTCTTACATGGCTGAATAGTTTTTGTTACTTTTATCAGCTGACTACTCACGCACGGCCTTGTTTTTCCGTGATTTCTAATTTACTGACCCAGTCATAAGGGATAAATTATATATTACATTACACGTACCGCACAATATATCTCAACCTAATTGAAAAGGAAATAATAAAAGAAAGGCTGAAAGTACTGGGCGAGTACCTACACACGATATTCTCACTGCATCGCACGCATTTCAGTAACACTTGTGTATATACATACATATATGTACCACGTACATACATACCTATGTGCCCACCCATAATTCCTAGGCCAAGTAAAACGGAATGCAGTTGATTGCCGTGCTGCAGAGTTGCATTTTGCTTACGTCATAGAGATGTTATTATTTTTTGTGGTTTCGTGCACCACGTTCGCTGGATAGCGGAGTGTCTAACGACCCGAGTTCACCGACGATTTCGTCGTTTTTTCTTTTTTTTCCTCTTTGTTTTTTTTTTTTCATTCTCTTTCTTACTTCTTATTCCGAAGGGTATATAGGAAATGTTAGCCAGACGGCGTACATTATCCGGTACAAACAAAAGTCACAGGAAAAGACCCTTCTCCACGGTTCGTCGGTTCCAAAAGTAAAACCAAAAGTCACGCAGACGACGACAAACACGATTCATTCCCTTCGGAAGACGACCTGTACGTCACAGCAGGTGCATTATTTCCACCCTCTTTCCGTTATATAGGACTCATACTACTCAGCGCCAGCAGCGAAAACCCGAACGATCCTCACGAGTCACACGACGTGGTTGAAAAAATTCAAAAATTTTATTTCGACGTGCGAAATCGTCACGCTGGAGGAATTACGTTACGTCGTTTGTACGGTTATATTCACGAAACTACGTGGATAAAAAAAAAATCGGGAGCGTCGCGAGCCAAGGAATTACGAGATGGAGAAAAAAATCCATTCTTTCTCTCATTTTTTGAACCTACATAACAGTCCAGATACATTTTCTGGGCGCTCGTACGAGCGCTTATACGATGCTTGAAATAACACGAGTATATAGAAAAAAAAAAAAGAATACATGGACATGCAGGTATTATGTACTCGTGTACATTATCCGAGGTATGTGTGTATACGATTTACACGCCTACGGGTAATTCGCGGGATAAACAACGCGTACGGTTGCGGTAGCGACTGTGTAAGAACGTGTAGAGCGGAAGTCGTTTGAATTGCTAATGGAAGAGCAATTATCTAGAACGCGAATAGCACACGGACCGAAATAGGTACGACGCAGCGGCGACTCGACCACATCTGGCCCGAATTTTTACCGATCTTTTCATTCGCGTGCATCCATAACATCCGCTCCGAGATTCTCGCGTTTTTTTTCGACGACGCGCGAGGCGAAGAATCGGTGTCGCGAATTCGTCCATTGCTGAGGAATATATGTTTCTTGGACTCAAATTGCGGCACTTCATTTAACTTCCGTACCGATAGTTGGCTTCCTTAATCGATTAACGCGGCGCAGGTACCTGCTTCTGCTACACTATCCATGCGAGTTACGCGGGATATCGTACGTTGCAGTTGACAACTACAAGACGACAAGTTTCACCGGTCAGATTCCCGTTCACCGCGTATACATATGCTGTACGGAGTGGCACGCCTTTTGAAGATCGCTTCGTTAAATAAATCTTGCACATTGCAACTTAAGATCACGATCGAGCGGTTTCACTGACGTATACGACGAAGGGGACAGGTTTTTTTTTTTATTCCCATTTTTCAGTAGCAGTATAAACGTATGCTATATCTATGCGGGGATCCGTATCGGATTGAACCCATTCGCATTCCAATATCCAAATTTGATCGGAATTAATTACTTTAATTATAGGATTTTAACTAGCGATGTATGTATACGAAGGCGTGAAAGTGAACCCGCTAAAGGTGTATCGCCGTTACGATCCTTATTTTCCCTTCTTGGGAGAGATAAAAATATAATCGCTCGCGGAATATTCGACGAAAAAAAAACTTTCTCACTTTTTATAATCGAGTACAAAGCTGTGCAAGCGAACGACGTATCGAACCAGTTTAGAAAAGTGAGATTTTACAGCCTGATATAGGTTCGATAAAAAAATTGATCTCTCGATTCGCGTGTATATAGGTATATGTGAAAAATAAAAAAATGTCGCACGGGTTTTATGTGTCTTTCGAATTATTATATCGCTTTCGGATGAGAATAATCTACGCGAATCTTCGATTTTTTGCGTTCAAAGAATTTCAAATAATATCTATTCGGGTCACGGGGCCGAATAGATATATCTTTCGAAAATAAATTATAAATATATTGAATAGATTTTATTGCTTCGATATTTTGACGCTCGTCCCGTCGGTCATTCGCGAATAATATTTCAAGTTTCCCTGAAATTTTTCAAGTTCGATCACCCGCTCTTCGCCTAGATATTAGCGGTCGAAAAAGTAATGAATAAAAAAAATAGGACAGAATGATGACGTAAATTGGGGCCCGAGCAGTCTCTAAACTCAATTTATCTACGTGTGAGATGCGACGAACCGCGTCTCTGGTACGCGGTTCAAATTCCCTCGTAATTGCTTCGATATAATAACTAGACGATTGCAATTAGATGATAAAACCAATAAGAACTAATTAAAAATCATACTTTATATCGGGTCGTGTGATATCTGGGCCTCAACAACGAGATATAATAAGCAACTGACCGGACGAAGAATTCTCTTGGTATTGGTCAGCACATATGACCACTCACTGGAAATGCAATACATTTATAATAACCTTCCGCAAAAAATTATTCACACAACATATTTTATATACACATACATATAATCGTCGTTTTATTACGATAGGTGATTATTCGAAACAAATCATCGAATACCTTATCGACAAAGTTATTTTTCAGATGCAAGTTTGGTCGAACATCACGCAGCGGATTTTTTTTTCTGATTTTCGAATGCCCATTCGATTTATATCAGCATCGCGAAATTAACGGGACGAGCCGAAGAGACGATCACTTCTTCGGTCCCGACCCGTTCTTCGTTTATTCATTTATTTTATTCGTTCATTTTTTCGGGTTTTTTTGACGTTCTTAATCTACGATTCGTGAGCAGGGAATTAATTCAACGGAATTTACGCCGATTTGCGGGTCAACCGGTTCGATGTATGAAATGGGAATAAATTTCGCTAAGCAAGATCTCGGTATAATAGATTAGCTACTACTGCAGTAGCCGTGGATTATAGCGAGAAAGCAGTATAATTTTCTCGATACACCTTTCTAATCTTTTGGCACATAAAAGTATACGGGGAAAAAAGACAACCGGAAATAACACACGCGTATTTTAATTTTTCACAATCCGTGTTCGAAGTAATTAATGTAATCAGCGAATCATTAATCGAAAACGTTTGAATTTATTATCTATACTAATATTATAAAGCTGAAGAGTTTGTTTGTTTGTTTGTTTGAACGCGCTAATCTCCGGAACTACTAGGTCGAATTAAAAAATTCTTTTTGTGTTGGATAGTCCATTCATCGAGGAAGGCTTTAGGCTATATATCATCACAGTGCGACCAATAGGGACGAAGAATAAGAGGAAAATGTGGAAAAAACGGGAAAAATTATTCAACTTTGGAGACTTCCGCTGCGTGCGCTGCGTAAACGGTTCAAGTTATCCAAAAAATATGTATGAAAGAATAAAATGCCGTGGAAATGATATGGAAGAAAAAAATTGGAGGTCTAGACTGCCTGATGCAGAACCCTTGGCAGCCCAGCTAAACTTTGAGAGATATGAAAATGTATTATAAACTGAGCCACGGGAACGCGTGGCCGGATCAGCTAGTCTATCTCTGAAATTAACCGAGTTATCCCAATTTTTTCGCATTTTTTGGCTCAAATTTGAGGACATCTCGGAGGGAAAAAATCGTAGCTCAATTTGGACAACGGATTCGTGTTCCTGAGGTCAAAATACATGAGAAAAGTGCCATTTGATCAATTCTTATTCTCTCAGATTCAAATTACTGGGTACGAACTACATTAAAATAGACGATAAAATGAATTTTTTATACTTGATCCCGAACAGCTGAAAATTGGCGATCACTCGGTCAATTTCAGAGATAGATCAATTTTCCTTCCAGAATCGGATTCCTGAGGTCAAAATACATGAGAGAAGTGTCATACGATCAATTCGCAAAAAAAAAAAAAATTTGGCCCAAAAATCCCCAAAGGGATTTGAACCTGCGACTTTTATCGATTTTTGGGTCGAAAATCAAGATTTTATTTTCTTGGGTTTTCCATGCTATTCTCATGTATTTCGATCTCAGAAATTCGAATCTGAAAGCCAAATTAATCTATCTCTAAAATTGACCGAGTTATCTCAATTTTTCCGCATTTTCTGGCTCAAATTTGAGGATATCTCGGAGGGAAAAAATCGTAGCTCAATTTGGACAACGGATTCGTGTTCCTGAGGTCGAAATACATGAGAAAAGTGCCACTTGATCAATTCTCATTTTCTCAGATTCAAATTACTGGGTACGAACTACATTAAAATAGACGATAAAATGAATTTTTTATACTTGATCCCGAACAGCTGAAAATTGGCGATCACTCGGTCAATTTCAGAGATAGATCAATTTTCCTTCCAGAATCGGATTCCTGAGGTCAAAATACATGAGAGAAGTGTCATACGATCAATTCGCAAAAAAAAAAAAAATTTGGCCCAAAAATCCCCAAAGGGATTTGAACCCGCGACTTTTATCGATTTTTGGGTCGAAAATCAGGATTTTATTTTCTTGGGTTTTCCATGCTATTCTCATGTATTTCGATCTCAGAAATTCGAATCTGAAAGCCAAATTAATCTATCTCTAAAATTGATCGAGTTATCTCAATTTTTTCGCATTTTTTGGCTCAAATTTGAGGATATCTCGGAGGGAAAAAATCGTAGCTCAATTTGGACAACGGATTCGTGTTCCTGAGGTCGAAATACATGAAAAAAAGTGCCATTTGATCAATTCTCATTCTCTCAGATTCAAATTACTGGGTACGAACTGCATTAAAATAGACGATAAAATGAATTTTTTATACTTGATCCCGAACAGCTGAAAATTGGCGATCACTCGGTCAATTTCAGAGATAGATCAATTTTCCTTCCAGAATCGGATTCCTGAGGTCAAAATACATGAAAGAAGTGTCATACGATCAATTCGCAAAAAAAAAAAAAATTTGGCCCAAAAATCCCCAAAGGGATTTGAACCCGCGACTTTTATCGATTTTTGGGTCGAAAATCAGGATTTTATTTTCTTGGGTTTTCCATGCTATTCTCATGTATTTCGATCTCAGAAATTCGAATCTGAAAGCCAAATTAATCTATCTCTAAAATTGACTGAGTTATCCCAATTTTTTCGCATTTTTTGGCTCAAATTTGAGGATATCTCGAAGGGAAAAAATCGTAGCTCAATTTAGACAACGGATTCGTGTTCCTGAGGTCAAAATACATGAGAAAAGTGCCATTTGATTAATTCTTCTTCTCTCAGATTCAAATTACTGGGTACGAACTACATTAAAATAGACGATAAAATGAATTTTTTATACTTGATCCCGAAAAGCTGAAAATTGGCGATCACTCGGTCAATTTCAGAGATAGATCAATTTTCCTTCCAGAATCGGATTCCTGAGGTCAAAATACATGAGAGAAGTGTCATACGATCAATTCGCAAAAAAAAAAAAAATTTGGTCCAAAAATCCCCAAAGGGATTTGAACCCGCGACTTTTATCGATTTTTGGGTCGAAAATCAAGATTTTATTTTCTTGGGTTTTCCATGCTATTCTCATGTATTTCGATCTCAGAAATTCGAATCTGAAAGCCAAATTAATCTATCTCTAAAATTGACTGAGTTATCCCAATTTTTTCGAATTTTTTGGCTCAAATTTGAGGATATCTCGAAGGGAAAAAATCGTAGCTCAATTTAGACAACGGATTCGTGTTCCTGAGGTCAAAATACATGAGAAAAGTGCCATTTGATCAATTCTTATTCTCTCAGATTCAAATTACTGGGTACGAACTACATTAAAATAGACGATAAAATGAATTTTTTATACTTGATCCCGAAAAGCTGAAAATTGGCGATCACTCGGTCAATTTCAGAGATAGATCAATTTTCCTTCCAGAATCGGATTCCTGAGGTCAAAATACATGAGAGAAGTGTCATACGATCAATTCGCGAAAAAAAAAAAAAATTTGGCCCATAAATCCCCAGAGGGATTTGAACCTGCGACTTTTATCGATTTTTGGGTCGAAAATCAAGATTTTATTTTCTTGGGTTTTCCATGCTATTCTCATGTATTTCGATCTCAGAAATTCGAATCTGAAAGCCAAATTAATCTATCTCTAAAATTAATCGAGTTATCTCAATTTTTTCGCATTTTTTGGCTCAAATTTGAGGATATCTCGGAGGGAAAAAATCGTAGCTCAATTTGGACAACGGATTCGTGTTCCTGAGGTCGAAATACATGAGAAAAGTGCCATTTGATCAATTCTGGTTCTCTCAGATTCAAATTACTGGGTACGAACTACATTAAAATAGACGATAAAATGAATTTTTTATACTTGATCCCGAACAGCTGAAAATTGGCGATCACTCGGTCAATTTCAGAGATAGATCAATTTTCCTTCCAGAATCGGATTCCTGAGGTCAAAATACATGAGAGAAGTGTCATACGATCAATTCGCGAAAAAAAAAAAAATTTGGCCCATAAATCCCCAGAGGGATTTGAACCTGCGACTTTTATCGATTTTTGGGTCGAAAATCAAGATTTTATTTTCTTGGGTTTTCCATGCTATTCTCATGTATTTCGATCTCAGAAATTCGAATCTGAAAGCCAAATCAATCTATCTCTAAAATTAATCGAGTTATCTCAATTTTTTCGCATTTTTTGGCTCAAATTTGAGGATATCTCGGAGGGAAAAGATCGTAGCTCAATTTGGACAACGGATTCGTGTTCCTGAGGTCGAAATACATGAGAAAAGTGCCATTTGATCAATTCTGATTCTCTCAGATTCAAATTACTGGGTACGAACTACATTAAAATAGACGATAAAATGAATTTTTTATACTTGATCCCGAACAGCTGAAAATTGGCGATCACTCGGTCAATTTCAGAGATAGATCAATTTTCCTTCCAGAATCGGATTCCTGAGGTCAAAATACATGAGAGAAGTGTCATACGATCAATTCGCGAAAAAAAAAAAAAATTTGGCCCATAAATCCCCAGAGGGATTTGAACCTGCGACTTTCATCGATTTTTGGGTCGAAAATCAAGATTTTATTTTCTTAGGTTTTCCATGCTATTCTCATGTATTTCGATCTCAGAAATTCGAATCTGAAAGCCAAATTAATCTATCTCTAAAATTAATCGAGTTATCTCAATTTTTTCGCATTTTTTGGCTCAAATTTGAGGATATCTCGGAGGGAAAAAATCGTAGCTCAATTTGGACAACGGATCCGTGTTCCTGAGGTCAAAATACATGAGAAAAGTGCCATTTGATCAATTCTGATTCTCTCAGATTCAAATTACTGGGTACGAACTACATTAAAATAGACGATAAAATGAATTTTTTATACTTGATCCCGAACAGCTGAAAATTGGCGATCACTCGGTCAATTTCAGAGATAGATCAATTTTCCTTCCAGAATCGGATTCCTGAGGTCAAAATACATGAGAGAAGTGTCATACGATCAATTCGCGAAAAAAAAAAAAAATTTGGCCCATAAATCCCCAGAGGGATTTGAACCTGCGACTTTCATCGATTTTTGGGTCGAAAATCAAGATTTTATTTTCTTGGGTTTTCCATGCTATTCTCATGTATTTCGATCTCAGAAATTCGAATCTGAAAGCCAAATTAATCTATCTCTAAAATTGACTGAGTTATGCCAATTTTTTCGCATTTTTTGGCTCAAATTTGAGGATATCTCGAAGGGAAAAGATCGTAGCTCAATTTGGACAACGGATTCGTGTTCCTGAGGTCGAAATACATGAGAAAAGTGCCATTTGATCAATTCTGATTCTCTCAGATTCAAATTACTGGGTACGAACTACATTAAAATAGACGATAAAATGAATTTTTTATACTTGATCCCGAACAGCTGAAAATTGGCGATCACTCGGTCAATTTCAGAGATAGATCAATTTTCCTTCCAGAATCGGATTCCTGAGGTCAAAATACATGAGAGAAGTGTCATACGATCAATTCGCGAAAAAAAAAAAAAATTTGGCCCATAAATCCCCAGAGGGATTTGAACCTGCGACTTTCATCGATTTTTGGGTCGAAAATCAAGATTTTATTTTCTTAGGTTTTCCATGCTATTCTCATGTATTTCGATCTCAGAAATTCGAATCTGAAAGCCAAATTAATCTATCTCTAAAATTAATCGAGTTATCTCAATTTTTTCGCATTTTTTGGCTCAAATTTGAGGATATCTCGGAGGGAAAAAATCGTAGCTCAATTTGGACAACGGATCCGTGTTCCTGAGGTCAAAATACATGAGAAAAGTGCCATTTGATCAATTCTGATTCTCTCAGATTCAAATTACTGGGTACGAACTACATTAAAATAGACGATAAAATGAATTTTTTATACTTGATCCCGAACAGCTGAAAATTGGCGATCACTCGGTCAATTTCAGAGATAGATCAATTTTCCTTCCAGAATCGGATTCCTGAGGTCAAAATACATGAGAGAAGTGTCATACGATCAATTCGCGAAAAAAAAAAAAAATTTGGCCCATAAATCCCCAGAGGGATTTGAACCTGCGACTTTCATCGATTTTTGGGTCGAAAATCAAGATTTTATTTTCTTGGGTTTTCCATGCTATTCTCATGTATTTCGATCTCAGAAATTCGAATCTGAAAGCCAAATTAATCTATCTCTAAAATTGACTGAGTTATGCCAATTTTTTCGCATTTTTTGGCTCAAATTTGAGGATATCTCGAAGGGAAAAAATCGTAGCTTAATTTGGACAACGGATTCGTGTTCCTGAGGTCAAAATACATGAGAAAAGTGCCATTTGATCAATTCTTATTCTCTCAGATTCAAATTACTGGGTACGAACTACATTAAAATAGACGATAAAATGAATTTTTTATACTTGATCCCGAACAGCTGAAAATTGGCGATCACTCGGTCAATTTCAGAGATAGATCAATTTTCCTTCCAGAATCGGATTCCTGAGGTCAAAATACATGAGAGAAGTGTCATACGATCAATTCGCGAAAAAAAAAAAAAATTTGGCCCATAAATCCCCAGAGGGATTTGAACCTGCGACTTTCATCGATTTTTGGGTCGAAAATCAAGATTTTATTTTCTTGGGTTTTCCATGCTATTCTCATGTATTTCGATCTCAGAAATTCGAATCTGAAAGCCAAATTAATCTATCTCTAAAATTGACTGAGTTATCCCAATTTTTTCGCATTTTTTGGCTCAAATTTGAGGATATCTCGAAGGGAAAAAATCGTAGCTCAATTTGGACAACGGATTCGTGTTCCTGAGGTCAAAATACATGAGAAAAGTGCCATTTGATCAATTCTTATTCTCTCAGATTCAAATTACTGGGTACGAACTACATTAAAATAGACGATAAAATGAATTTTTTATACTTGATCCCGAACAGCTGAAAATTGGCGATCACTCGGTCAATTTCAGAGATAGATCAATTTTCCTTCCAGAATCGGATTCCTGAGGTCAAAATACATGAGAGAAGTGTCATACGATCAATTCGCGAAAAAAAAAAAAAATTTGGCCCATAAATCCCCAGAGGGATTTGAACCTGCGACTTTTATCGATTTTTGGGTCGAAAATCAAGATTTTATTTTCTTGGGTTTTCCATGCTATTCTCATGTATTTCGATCTCAGAAATTCGAATCTGAAAGCCAAATCAATCTATCTCTAAAATTAATCGAGTTATCTCAATTTTTTCGCATTTTTTGGCTCAAATTTGAGGATATCTCGGAGGGAAAAGATCGTAGCTCAATTTGGACAACGGATTCGTGTTCCTGAGGTCGAAATACATGAGAAAAGTGCCATTTGATCGATTCTGATTCTCTCAGATTCAAATTACTGGGTACGAACTACATTAAAATAGACGATAAAATGAATTTTTTATACTTGATCCCGAACAGCTGAAAATTGGCGATCACTCGGTCAATTTCAGAGATAGATCAATTTTCCTTCCAGAATCGGATTCCTGAGGTCAAAATACATGAGAGAAGTGTCATACGATCAATTCGCAAAAAAAAAAAAAATTTGGCCCAAAAATCCCCAAAGGGATTTGAACCCGCGACTTTTATCGATTTTTGGGTCGAAAATCAAGATTTTATTTTCTTGGGTTTTCCATGCTATTCTCATGTATTTCGATCTCAGAAATTCGAATCTGAAAGCCAAATTAATCTATCTCTAAAATTAATCGAGTTATCTCAATTTTTTCGCATTTTTTGGCTCAAATTTGAGGATATCTCGGAGGGAAAAAATCGTAGCTCAATTTGGACAACGGATTCGTGTTCCTGAGGTCGAAATACATGAAAAAAAGTGCCATTTGATCAATTCTCATTCTCTCAGATTCAAATTACTGGGTACGAACTGCATTAAAATAGACGATAAAATGAATTTTTTATACTTGATCCCGAACAGCTGAAAATTGGCGATCACTCGGTCAATTTCAGAGATAGATCAATTTTCCTTCCAGAATCGGATTCCTGAGGTCAAAATACATGAAAGAAGTGTCATACGATCAATTCGCAAAAAAAAAAAAAATTTGGCCCAAAAATCCCCAAAGGGATTTGAACCCGCGACTTTTATCGATTTTTGGGTCGAAAATCAAGATTTTATTTTCTTGGGTTTTCCATGCTATTCTCATGTATTTCGATCTCAGAAATTCGAATCTGAAAGCCAAATTAATCTATCTCTAAAATTAATCGAGTTATCTCAATTTTTTCGCATTTTTTGGCTCAAATTTGAGGATATCTCGGAGGGAAAAAATCGTAGCTCAATTTGGACAACGGATTCGTGTTCCTGAGGTCGAAATACATGAAAAAAAGTGCCATTTGATCAATTCTCATTCTCTCAGATTCAAATTACTGGGTACGAACTGCATTAAAATAGACGATAAAATGAATTTTTTATACTTGATCCCGAACAGCTGAAAATTGGCGATCACTCGGTCAATTTCAGAGATAGATCAATTTTCCTTCCAGAATCGGATTCCTGAGGTCAAAATACATGAAAGAAGTGTCATACGATCAATTCGCAAAAAAAAAAAAAATTTGGCCCAAAAATCCCCAAAGGGATTTGAACCCGCGACTTTTATCGATTTTTGGGTCGAAAATCAGGATTTTATTTTCTTGGGTTTTCCATGCTATTCTCATGTATTTCGATCTCAGAAATTCGAATCTGAAAGCCAAATTAATCTATCTCTAAAATTAATCGAGTTATCTCAATTTTTTCGCATTTTTTGGCTCAAATTTGAGGATATCTCGGAGGGAAAAAATCGTAGCTCAATTTGGACAACGGATTCGTGTTCCTGAGGTCGAAATACATGAAAAAAAGTGCCATTTGATCAATTCTCATTCTCTCAGATTCAAATTACTGGGTACGAACTGCATTAAAATAGACGATAAAATGAATTTTTTATACTTGATCCCGAACAGCTGAAAATTGGCGATCACTCGGTCAATTTCAGAGATAGATCAATTTTCCTTCCAGAATCGGATTCCTGAGGTCAAAATACATGAAAGAAGTGTCATACGATCAATTCGCAAAAAAAAAAAAAATTTGGCCCAAAAATCCCCAAAGGGATTTGAACCCGCGACTTTTATCGATTTTTGGGTCGAAAATCAGGATTTTATTTTCTTGGGTTTTCCATGCTATTCTCATGTATTTCGATCTCAGAAATTCGAATCTGAAAGCCAAATTAATCTATCTCTAAAATTAATCGAGTTATCTCAATTTTTTCGCATTTTTTGGCTCAAATTTGAGGATATCTCGGAGGGAAAAAATCGTAGCTCAATTTGGACAACGGATTCGTGTTCCTGAGGTCAAAATACATGAGAAAAAAGCCATTTGATCAATTCTTATTTTCTCAGATTCAAATTACTGGGTACGAACTGCATTAAAATAGACGATAAAATGAATTTTTTATACTTGATCCCGAACAGCTGAAAATTGGCGATCACTCGGTCAATTTCAGAGATAGATCAATTTTCCTTCCAGAATCGGATTCCTGAGGTCAAAATACATGAGAGAAGTGTAATACGATCAATTCGCAAAAAAAAAAAAAAATTTGGCCCAAAAATCCCCAAAGGGATTTGAACCCGCGACTTTTATCGATTTTTGGGTCGAAAATCAAGATTTTATTTTCTTGGGTTTTCCATGCTATTCTCATGTAGTTCGATTTCAGAAATTCGAATCTGAAAGCCAAATTAATCTATCTCTAAAATTGATCGAGTTATCCCAATTTTTTCGCATTTTTTGGCTCAAATTTGAGGATATCTCGGAGGGAAAAAATCGTAGCTCAATTTGGACAAAGGATTCGTGTTCCTGAGGTCAAAATACATGAGAAAAGTGTCATTTGATCAATTCTTATTCTCTCAGATTCAAATTACTGGGTACGAACTACATTAAAATAGACGATAAAATGAATTTTTTATACTTGATCCCGAACAGCTGAAAATTGGCGATCACTCGGTCAATTTCAGAGATAGATCAATTTTCCTTCCAGAATCGGATTCCTGAGGTCAAAATACATGAGAGAAGTGTCATACGATCAATTCGCAAAAAAAAAAAAAATTATGCCCAAAACTCCCCAAAGGGATTTGAACCTGCGACTTTTATCGATTTTTGGGTCGAAAATCAAGATTTTATTTTCTTGGGTTTTCCATGCTATTCTCATGTATTTCGATCTCAGAAATTCGAATCTGAAAGCCAAATTAATCTATCTCTAAAATTGACTGAGTTATCCTAATTTTTTCGCATTTTTTGGCTCAAATTTGAGGATATCTCGGAGGGAAAAAATCGTAGCTCAATTTGGACAACGGATTCGTGTTCCTGAGGTCAAAATACATGAGAAAAGTGCCATTTGATCAATTCTCATTCTCTCAGATTCAAATTACTGGGTACGAACTACATTAAAATAGACGATAAAATGAATTTTTTATACTTGATCCCGAACAGCTGAAAATTGGCGATCACTCGGTCAATTTCAGAGATAGATCAATTTTCCTTCCAGAATCGGATTCCTGAGGTCAAAATACATGAGAGAAGTGTAATACGATCAATTCGCAAAAAAAAAAAAAAATTTGGCCCAAAAATCCCCAAAGGGATTTGAACCCGCGACTTTTATCGATTTTTGGGTCGAAAATCAAGATTTTATTTTCTTGGGTTTTCCATGCTATTCTCATGTAGTTCGATTTCAGAAATTCGAATCTGAAAGCCAAATTAATCTATCTCTAAAATTGATCGAGTTATCCCAATTTTTTCGCATTTTTTGGCTCAAATTTGAGGATATCTCGGAGGGAAAAAATCGTAGCTCAATTTGGACAAAGGATTCGTGTTCCTGAGGTCAAAATACATGAGAAAAGTGTCATTTGATCAATTCTTATTCTCTCAGATTCAAATTACTGGGTACGAACTACATTAAAATAGACGATAAAATGAATTTTTTATACTTGATCCCGAACAGCTGAAAATTGGCGATCACTCGGTCAATTTCAGAGATAGATCAATTTTCCTTCCAGAATCGGATTCCTGAGGTCAAAATACATGAGAGAAGTGTCATACGATCAATTCGCAAAAAAAAAAAAAATTATGCCCAAAACTCCCCAAAGGGATTTGAACCTGCGACTTTTATCGATTTTTGGGTCGAAAATCAAGATTTTATTTTCTTGGGTTTTCCATGCTATTCTCATGTATTTCGATCTCAGAAATTCGAATCTGAAAGCCAAATTAATCTATCTCTAAAATTGACCGAGTTATCTCAATTTTTTCGCATTTTTTGGCTCAAATTTGAGGATATCTCGGAGGGAAAAAATCGTAGCTCAATTTGGACAACGGATTCGTGTTCCTGAGGTCGAAATACATGAGAAAAGTTCCATTTGATCAATTCTGATTCTCTCAGATTCAAATTACTGGGTACGAACTACATTAAAATAGACGATAAAATGAATTTTTTATACTTGATCCCGAACAGCTGAAAATTGGCGATCACTCGGTCAATTTCAGAGATAGATCAATTTTCCTTCCAGAATCGGATTCCTGAGGTCAAAATACATGAGAGAAGTGTCATACGATCAATTCGCAAAAAAAAAAAAAATTTGGCCCAAAAATCCCCAAAGGGATTTGAACCCGCGACTTTTATCGATTTTTGGGTCGGAAATCAAGATTTTATTTTCTTGGGTTTTCCATGCTATTCTCATGTATTTCAATCTCAGAAATTCGAATCTGAAAGCCAAATTAATCTATCTCTAAAATTGACTGAGTTATCCCAATTTTTTCGCATTTTTTGGCTCAAATTTGAGGATATCTCGAAGGGAAAAAATCGTAGCTCAATTTGGACAACGGATTCGTGTTCCTGAGGTCAAAATACATGAGAAAAGTGCCATTTGATCAATTCTTATTCTCTCAGATTCAAATTACTGGGTACGAACTACATTAAAATAGACGATAAAATGAATTTTTTATACTTGATCCCGAACAGCTGAAAATTGGCGATCACTCGGTCAATTTCAGAGATAGATCAATTTTCCTTCCAGAATCGGATTCCTGAGGTCAAAATACATGAGAGAAGTGTCATACGATCAATTCGCGAAAAAAAAAAAAAATTTGGCCCAAAAATCCCCAAAGGGATTTGAACCCGCGACTTTTATCGATTTTTGGGTCGGAAATCAAGATTTTATTTTCTTGGGTTTTCCATGCTATTCTCATGTATTTCGATCACAGAAATTCGAATCTGAAAGCCAAATCAATCTATCTCTAAAATTGACTGAGTTATCCCAATTTTTTCGCATTTTTTGGCTCAAATTTGAGGATATCTCGGAGGGAAAAAATCGTAGCTCAATTTGGACAACGGATTCGTGTTCCTGAGGTCAAAATACATGAGAAAAGTGCCATTCGATCAATTCTCATTCTCTCAGATTCAAATTACTGGGTACGAACTACATTAAATTAGACGATAAAATGAATTTTTTATACTTGATCCCGAACAGCTGAAAATTGGCGATCACTCGGTCAATTTCAGAGATAGATCAATTTTCCTTCCAGAATCGGATTCCTGAGGTCAAAATACATGAGAGAAGTGTCATACGATCAATTCGCAAAAAAAAAAAAAAATTTGGCCCAAAAATCCCCAAAGGGATTTGAACCCGCGACTTTTATCGATTTTTGGGTCGAAAATCAAGATTTTATTTTCTTGGGTTTTCCATGCTATTCTCATGTATTTCGATCTCAGAAATTCGAATCTGAAAGCCAAATCAATCTATCTCTAAAATTGACTGAGTTATCCCAATTTTTTCGCATTTTTTGGCTCAAATTTGAGGATATCTCGGAGGGAAAAAATCGTAGCTCAATTTGGACAACGGATTCGTGTTCCTGAGGTCAAAATACATGAGAAAAGTGCCATTCGATCAATTCTTATTCTCTCAGATTCAAATTACTGGGTACGAACTACATTAAAATAGACGATAAAATGAATTTTTTATACTTGATCCCGAACAGCTGAAAATTGGCGATCACTCGGTCAATTTCAGAGATAGATCAATTTTCCTTCCAGAATCGGATTCCTGAGGTCAAAATACATGAGAGAAGTGTCATACGATCAATTCGCGAAAAAAAAAAAAAATTTGGCCCAAAAATCCCCAAAGGGATTTGAACCCGCGACTTTTATCGATTTTTGGGTCGGAAATCAAGATTTTATTTTCTTGGGTTTTCCATGCTATTCTCATGTATTTCGATCTCAGAAATTCGAATCTGAAAGCCAAATCAATCTATCTCTAAAATTGACTGAGTTATCCCAATTTTTTCGCATTTTTTGGCTCAAATTTGAGGATATCTCGGAGGGAAAAAATCGTAGCTCAATTTGGACAACGGATTCGTGTTCCTGAGGTCAAAATACATGAGAAAAGTGCCATTCGATCAATTCTCATTCTCTCAGATTCAAATTACTGGGTACGAACTACATTAAATTAGACGATAAAATGAATTTTTTATACTTGATCCCGAACAGCTGAAAATTGGCGATCACTCGGTCAATTTCAGAGATAGATCAATTTTCCTTCCAGAATCGGATTCCTGAGGTCAAAATACATGAGAGAAGTGTAATACGATCAATTCGCAAAAAAAAAAAAAAATTTGGCCCAAAAATCCCCAAAGGGATTTGAACCCGCGACTTTTATCGATTTTTGGGTCGGAAATCAAGATTTTATTTTCTTGGGTTTTCCATGCTATTCTCATGTATTTCGATTTCAGAAATTCGAATCTGAAAGCCAAATTAATCTATCTCTAAAATTGATCGAGTTATCCCAATTTTTTCGCATTTTTTGGCTCAAATTTGAGGATATCTCGGAGGGAAAAAATCGTAGCTCAATTTGGACAACGGATTCGTGTTCCTGAGGTCAAAATACATGAGAAAAGTGCCATTTGATCAATTCTCATTCTCTCAGATTCAAATTACTGGGTACGAACTACATTAAAATAGACGATAAAATGAATTTTTTATACTTGATCCCGAACAGCTGAAAATTGGCGATCACTCGGTCAATTTCAGAGATAGATCAATTTTCCTTCCAGAATCGGATTCCTGAGGTCAAAATACATGAGAGAAGTGTCATACGATCAATTCGCAAAAAAAAAAAAAATTTGGCCCAAAAATCCCCAAAGGGATTTGAACCCGCGACTTTTATCGATTTTTGGGTCGAAAATCAAGATTTTATTTTCTTGGGTTTTCCATGCTATTCTCATGTATTTCGATCTCAGAAATTCGAATCTGCAAGCCAAATTAATCTATCTCTAAAATTGACTGAGTTATCCCAATTTTTTCGCATTTTTTGGCTCAAATTTGAGGATATCTCGAAGGGAAAAAATCGTAGCTCAATTTGGACAACGGATTCGCGTTCCTGAGGTCAAAATACATGAGAAAAGTGCCATTTGATCAATTCTTATTCTCTCAGATTCAAATTACTGGGTACGAACTACATTAAAATAGACGATAAAATGAATTTTTTATACTTGATCCCGAACAGCTGAAAATTGGCGATCACTCGGTCAATTTCAGAGATAGATCAATTTTTCTTCCAGAATCGGATTCCTGAGGTCAAAATACATGAGAGAAGTGTAATACGATCAATTCGCAAAAAAAAAAAAAAATTTGGCCCAAAAATCCCCAAAGGGATTTGAACCCGCGACTTTTATCGATTTTTGGGTCGAAAATCAAGATTTTATTTTCTTGGGTTTTCCATGCTATTCTCATGTAGTTCGATTTCAGAAATTCGAATCTGAAAGCCAAATTAATCTATCTCTAAAATTGATCGAGTTATCCCAATTTTTTCGCATTTTTTGGCTCAAATTTGAGGATATCTCGGAGGGAAAAAATCGTAGCTCAATTTGGACAAAGGATTCGTGTTCCTGAGGTCAAAATACATGAGAAAAGTGTCATTTGATCAATTCTTATTCTCTCAGATTCAAATTACTGGGTACGAACTACATTAAAATAGACGATAAAATGAATTTTTTATACTTGATCCCGAACAGCTGAAAATTGGCGATCACTCGGTCAATTTCAGAGATAGATCAATTTTCCTTCCAGAATCGGATTCCTGAGGTCAAAATACATGAGAGAAGTGTCATACGATCAATTCGCAAAAAAAAAAAAAATTATGCCCAAAACTCCCCAAAGGGATTTGAACCTGCGACTTTTATCGATTTTTGGGTCGAAAATCAAGATTTTATTTTCTTGGGTTTTCCATGCTATTCTCATGTATTTCGATCTCAGAAATTCGAATCTGAAAGCCAAATTAATCTATCTCTAAAATTGACCGAGTTATCTCAATTTTTTCGCATTTTTTGGCTCAAATTTGAGGATATCTCGGAGGGAAAAAATCGTAGCTCAATTTGGACAACGGATTCGTGTTCCTGAGGTCGAAATACATGAGAAAAGTTCCATTTGATCAATTCTGATTCTCTCAGATTCAAATTACTGGGTACGAACTACATTAAAATAGACGATAAAATGAATTTTTTATACTTGATCCCGAACAGCTGAAAATTGGCGATCACTCGGTCAATTTCAGAGATAGATCAATTTTCCTTCCAGAATCGGATTCCTGAGGTCAAAATACATGAGAGAAGTGTCATACGATCAATTCGCAAAAAAAAAAAAAATTTGGCCCAAAAATCCCCAAAGGGATTTGAACCCGCGACTTTTATCGATTTTTGGGTCGGAAATCAAGATTTTATTTTCTTGGGTTTTCCATGCTATTCTCATGTATTTCAATCTCAGAAATTCGAATCTGAAAGCCAAATTAATCTATCTCTAAAATTGACTGAGTTATCCCAATTTTTTCGCATTTTTTGGCTCAAATTTGAGGATATCTCGAAGGGAAAAAATCGTAGCTCAATTTGGACAACGGATTCGTGTTCCTGAGGTCAAAATACATGAGAAAAGTGCCATTTGATCAATTCTTATTCTCTCAGATTCAAATTACTGGGTACGAACTACATTAAAATAGACGATAAAATGAATTTTTTATACTTGATCCCGAACAGCTGAAAATTGGCGATCACTCGGTCAATTTCAGAGATAGATCAATTTTCCTTCCAGAATCGGATTCCTGAGGTCAAAATACATGAGAGAAGTGTCATACGATCAATTCGCGAAAAAAAAAAAAAATTTGGCCCAAAAATCCCCAAAGGGATTTGAACCCGCGACTTTTATCGATTTTTGGGTCGGAAATCAAGATTTTATTTTCTTGGGTTTTCCATGCTATTCTCATGTATTTCGATCACAGAAATTCGAATCTGAAAGCCAAATCAATCTATCTCTAAAATTGACTGAGTTATCCCAATTTTTTCGCATTTTTTGGCTCAAATTTGAGGATATCTCGGAGGGAAAAAATCGTAGCTCAATTTGGACAACGGATTCGTGTTCCTGAGGTCAAAATACATGAGAAAAGTGCCATTCGATCAATTCTCATTCTCTCAGATTCAAATTACTGGGTACGAACTACATTAAATTAGACGATAAAATGAATTTTTTATACTTGATCCCGAACAGCTGAAAATTGGCGATCACTCGGTCAATTTCAGAGATAGATCAATTTTCCTTCCAGAATCGGATTCCTGAGGTCAAAATACATGAGAGAAGTGTCATACGATAAATTCGCAAAAAAAAAAAAAAAATTTGGCCCAAAAATCCCCAAAGGGATTTGAACCCGCGACTTTTATCGATTTTTGGGTCGAAAATCAAGATTTTATTTTCTTGGGTTTTCCATGCTATTCTCATGTATTTCGATCTCAGAAATTCGAATCTGAAAGCCAAATCAATCTATCTCTAAAATTGACTGAGTTATCCCAATTTTTTCGCATTTTTTGGCTCAAATTTGAGGATATCTCGGAGGGAAAAAATCGTAGCTCAATTTGGACAACGGATTCGTGTTCCTGAGGTCAAAATACATGAGAAAAGTGCCATTCGATCAATTCTTATTCTCTCAGATTCAAATTACTGGGTACGAACTACATTAAAATAGACGATAAAATGAATTTTTTATACTTGATCCCGAACAGCTGAAAATTGGCGATCACTCGGTCAATTTCAGAGATAGATCAATTTTCCTTCCAGAATCGGATTCCTGAGGTCAAAATACATGAGAGAAGTGTCATACGATCAATTCGCGAAAAAAAAAAAAAATTTGGCCCAAAAATCCCCAAAGGGATTTGAACCCGCGACTTTTATCGATTTTTGGGTCGGAAATCAAGATTTTATTTTCTTGGGTTTTCCATGCTATTCTCATGTATTTCGATCTCAGAAATTCGAATCTGAAAGCCAAATCAATCTATCTCTAAAATTGACTGAGTTATCCCAATTTTTTCGCATTTTTTGGCTCAAATTTGAGGATATTTCGGAGGGAAAAAATCGTAGCTCAATTTGGACAACGGATTCGTGTTCCTGAGGTCAAAATACATGAGAAAAGTGCCATTCGATCAATTCTCATTCTCTCAGATTCAAATTACTGGGTACGAACTACATTAAATTAGACGATAAAATGAATTTTTTATACTTGATCCCGAACAGCTGAAAATTGGCGATCACTCGGTCAATTTCAGAGATAGATCAATTTTCCTTCCAGAATCGGATTCCTGAGGTCAAAATACATGAGAGAAGTGTAATACGATCAATTCGCAAAAAAAAAAAAAAATTTGGCCCAAAAATCCCCAAAGGGATTTGAACCCGCGACTTTTATCGATTTTTGGGTCGGAAATCAAGATTTTATTTTCTTGGGTTTTCCATGCTATTCTCATGTATTTCGATTTCAGAAATTCGAATCTGAAAGCCAAATTAATCTATCTCTAAAATTGATCGAGTTATCCCAATTTTTTCGCATTTTTTGGCTCAAATTTGAGGATATCTCGGAGGGAAAAAATCGTAGCTCAATTTGGACAACGGATTCGTGTTCCTGAGGTCAAAATACATGAGAAAAGTGCCATTTGATCAATTCTCATTCTCTCAGATTCAAATTACTGGGTACGAACTACATTAAAATAGACGATAAAATGAATTTTTTATACTTGATCCCGAACAGCTGAAAATTGGCGATCACTCGGTCAATTTCAGAGATAGATCAATTTTCCTTCCAGAATCGGATTCCTGAGGTCAAAATACATGAGAGAAGTGTCATACGATCAATTCGCAAAAAAAAAAAAAATTTGGCCCAAAAATCCCCAAAGGGATTTGAACCCGCGACTTTTATCGATTTTTGGGTCGAAAATCAAGATTTTATTTTCTTGGGTTTTCCATGCTATTCTCATGTATTTCGATCTCAGAAATTCGAATCTGCAAGCCAAATTAATCTATCTCTAAAATTGACTGAGTTATCCCAATTTTTTCGCATTTTTTGGCTCAAATTTGAGGATATCTCGAAGGGAAAAAATCGTAGCTCAATTTGGACAACGGATTCGCGTTCCTGAGGTCAAAATACATGAGAAAAGTGCCATTTGATCAATTCTTATTCTCTCAGATTCAAATTACTGGGTACGAACTACATTAAAATAGACGATAAAATGAATTTTTTATACTTGATCCCGAACAGCTGAAAATTGGCGATCACTCGGTCAATTTCAGAGATAGATCAATTTTCCTTCCAGAATCGGATTCCTGAGGTCAAAATACATGAGAGAAGTGTCATACGATCAATTCGCGAAAGAAAAAAAAAAATTTGGCCCATAAATCCCCAAAGGGATTTGAACCTGCGACTTTTATCGATTTTTGGGTCGAAAATCAAGATTTTATTTTCTTGGGTTTTCCATGCTATTCTCATGTATTTCGATCTCAGAAATTCGAATCTGAAAGCCGAATTAATCTATCTCTAAAATTAATCGAGTTATCTCAATTTTTTCGCATTTTTTGGCTCAAATTTGAGGATATCTCGGAGGGAAAAAATCGTAGCTCAATTTGGACAACGGATTCGTGTTCCTGAGGTCGAAATACATGAGAAAAGTTCCATTTGATCAATTCTGATTCTCTCAGATTCAAATTACTGGGTACGAACTACATTAAAATGGACGATAAAATGAATTTTTTATACTTGATCCCGAACAGCTGAAAATTGGCGATCACTCGGTCAATTTCAGAGATAGATCAATTTTCCTTCCAGAATCGGATTCCTGAGGTCAAAATACATGAGAGAAGTGTCATACGATCAATTCGCAAAAAAAAAAATAATTTGGCCCAAAAATCCCCAAAGGGATTTGAACCCGCGACTTTTATCGATTTTTGGGTCGGAAATCAACATTTTATTTTCTCGGGGTTTTCATGCTATTCTCATGTATTTCGATCTCAGAAATTCGAATCTGAAAGCCAAATTAATCTATCTCTAAAATTGATCGAGTTATCCCAATTTTTTCGCATTTTTTGGCTCAAATTTGAGGATATCTCGGAGGGAAAAAATCGTAGCTCAATTTGGACAACGGATTCGTGTTCCTGAGGTCGAAATACATGAGAAAAGTGCCATTTGATCAATTCTCATTCTCTCAGATTCAAATTACTGGGTACGAACTACATTAAAATAGACGATAAAATGAATTTTTTATACTTGATCCCGAACAGCTGAAAATTGGCGATCACTCGGTCAATTTCAGAGATAGATCAATTTTCCTTCCAGAATCGGATTCCTAAGGTCAAAATACATGAGAGAAGTGTCATACGATCAATTCGCAAAAAAAAAAAAAATTTGGCCCAAAAATCCCCAAAGGGATTTGAACCTGCGACTTTTATCGATTTTTGGGTCGAAAATCAAGATTTTATTTTCTTGGGTTTTCCATGCTATTCTCATGTATTTCGATCTCAGAAATTTGAATCTGAAAGCCAAATTAATCTATCTCTAAAATTGATCGAGTTATCCCAATTTTTTCGCATTTTTTGGCTCAAATTTGAGGATATCTCGGAGGGAAAAAATCGTAGCTCAATTTGGACAACGGATTCGTGTTCCTGAGGTCGAAATACATGAGAAAAGTGCCATTTGATCAATTCTCATTTTCTCAGATTCAAATTACTGGGTACGAACTACATTAAAATAGACGATAAAATGAATTTTTTATACTTGATCCCGAACAGCTGAAAATTGGCGATCACTCGGTCAATTTCAGAGATAGATCAATTTTCCTTCCAGAATCGGATTCCTGAGGTCAAAATACATGAGAGAAGTGTAATACGATCAATTCGCAAAAAAAAAAAAAATTTGGCCCAAAAATCCCCAAAGGGATTTGAACCCGCGACTTTTATCGATTTTTGGGTCGAAAATCAAGATTTTATTTTCTTGGGTTTTCCATGCTATTCTCATGTATTTCGATCTCAGAAATTCGAATCTGAAAGCCAAATTAATCTATCTCTAAAATTGACCGAGTTATCTCAATTTTTTCGCATTTTTTGGCTCAAATTTGAGGATATCTCGGAGGGAAAAAATCGTAGCTCAATTTGGACAACGGATTCGTGTTCCTGAGGTCAAAATACATGAGAAAAGTGCCATTTGATCAATTCTGATTCTCTCAGATTCAAATTACTGGGTACGAACTACATTAAAATAGACGATAAAATGAATTTTTTATACTTGATCCCGAACAGCTGAAAATTGGCGATCACTCGGTCAATTTCAGAGATAGATCAATTTTCCTTCCAGAATCGGATTCCTGAGGTCAAAATACATGAGAGAAGTGTAATACGATCAATTCGCAAAAAAAAAAAAAATTTGGCCCAAAAATCCCCAAAGGGATTTGAACCCGCGACTTTTATCGATTTTTGGGTCGAAAATCAAGATTTTATTTTATTGGGTTTTCCATGCTATTCTCATGTATTTCGATCTCAGAAATTCGAATCTGAAAGCCAAATTAATCTATCTCTAAAATTGACCGAGTTATCTCAATTTTTTCGCATTTTTTGGCTCAAATTTGAGGATATCTCGGAGGGAAAAAATCGTAGCTCAATTTGGACAACGGATTCGTGTTCCTGAGGTCGAAATACATGAGAAAAGTGCCATTTGATCAATTCTCATTCTCTCAGATTCAAATTACTGGGTACGAACTACATTAAAATAGACGATAAAATGAATTTTTTATACTTGATCCCGAACAGCTGAAAATTGGCGATCACTCGGTCAATTTCAGAGATAGATCAATTTTCCTTCCAGAATCGGATTCCTGAGGTCAAAATACATGAGAGAAGTGTCATACGATCAATTCGCAAAAAAAAAAAAAATTTGGCCCAAAAATCCCCAAAGGGATTTGAACCTGCGACTTTTATCGATTTTTGGGTCGAAAATCAAGATTTTATTTTCTTGGGTTTTCCATGCTATTCTCATGTATTTCGATCTCAGAAATTCGAATCTGAAAGCCAAATTAATCTATCTCTAAAATTGATCGAGTTATCCCAATTTTTCCGCATTTTCTGGCTCAAATTTGAGGATATCTCGGAGGGAAAAAATCGTAGCTCAATTTGGACAACGGATTCGTGTTCCTGAGGTCGAAATACATGAGAAAAGTGCCATTTGATCAATTCTCATTTTCTCAGATTCAAATTACTGGGTACGAACTACATTAAAATAGACGATAAAATGAATTTTTTATACTTGATCCCGAACAGCTGAAAATTGGCGATCACTCGGTCAATTTCAGAGATAGATCAATTTTTCTTTCAGAATCGGATTCCTGAGGTCAAAATACATGAGAACAGTGTCATACGATCAATTCGCAAAAAAAAAAAAAATTTGGCCCAAAAATCCCCAAAGGGATTTGAACCTGCGACTTTTATCGATTTTTGGGTCGAAAATCAAGATTTTATTTTCTTGGGTTTTCCATGCTATTCTCATGTATTTCGATCTCAGAAATTCGAATCTGAAAGCCAAATTAATCTATCTCTAAAATTGATCGAGTTATCCCAATTTTTCCGCATTTTCTGGCTCAAATTTGAGGATATCTCGGAGGGAAAAAATCGTAGCTCAATTTGGACAACGGATTCGTGTTCCTGAGGTCGAAATACATGAGAAAAGTGCCACTTGATCAATTCTCATTTTCTCAGATTCAAATTACTGGGTACGAACTACATTAAAATAGACGATAAAATGAATTTTTTATACTTGATCCCGAACAGCTGAAAATTGGCGATCACTCGGTCAATTTCAGAGATAGATCAATTTTCCTTCCAGAATCGGATTCCTGAGGTCAAAATACATGAGAGAAGTGTAATACGATCAATTCGCAAAAAAAAAAAAAATTTGGCCCAAAAATCCCCAAAGGGATTTGAACCCGCGACTTTTATCGATTTTTGGGTCGAAAATCAAGATTTTATATTATTGGGTTTTCCATGCTATTCTTATGTATTTCGATCTCAGAAATTCGAATCTGAAAGCAAAATTAATCTATCTCTAAAATTGATCGAGTCATCCCAATTTTTTCGCATTTTTTGGCTCAAATTTGAGGACATCTCGGAGGGAAAAAATCGTAGCTCAATTTGGACAACGGATTCGTGTTCCTGAGGTCGAAATACATGAGAAAAGTGCCATTTGATCAATTCTTATTCTCTCAGATTCAAATTACTGGGTACGAACTACATTAAAATAGACGATAAAATGAATTTTTTATACTTGATCCCGAACAGCTGAAAATTGGCGATCACTCGGTCAATTTCAGAGATAGATCAATTTTCCTTCCAGAATCGGATTCCTGAGGTCAAAATACATGAGAGAAGTGTCATACGATCAATTCGCAAAAAAAAAAATAATTTGGCCCAAAAATCCCCAAAGGGATTTGAACCCGCGACTTTTATCGATTTTTGGGTCGGAAATCAACATTTTATTTTCTCGGGGTTTTCATGCTATTCTCATGTATTTCGATCTCAGAAATTCGAATCTGAAAGCCAAATTAATCTATCTCTAAAATTAATCGAGTTATCTCAATTTTTTCGCATTTTTTGGCTCAAATTTGAGGATATCTCGGAGGGAAAAAATCGTAGCTCAATTTGGACAACGGATTCGTGTTCCTGAGGTCGAAATACATGAGAAAAGTTCCATTTGATCAATTCTGATTCTCTCAGATTCAAATTACTGGGTACGAACTACATTAAAATAGACGATAAAATGAATTTTTTATACTTGATCCCGAACAGCTGAAAATTGGCGATCACTCGGTCAATTTCAGAGATAGATCAATTTTCCTTCCAGAATCGGATTCCTGAGGTCAAAATACATGAGAGAAGTGTCATACGATCAATTCGCAAAAAAAAAAAAAATTTGGCCCAAAAATCCCCAAAGGGATTTGAACCTGCGACTTTTATCGATTTTTGGGTCGAAAATCAAGATTTTATTTTCTTGGGTTTTCCATGCTATTCTCATGTATTTCGATCTCAGAAATTCGAATCTGAAAGCCAAATTAATCTATCTCTAAAATTGATCGAGTCATCCCAATTTTTTCGCATTTTTTGGCTCAAATTTGAGGACATCTCGGAGGGAAAAAATCGTAGCTCAATTTGGACAACGGATTCGTGTTCCTGAGGTCGAAATACATGAGAAAAGTGCCATCCGATTAATTCCTATTTTCTCGGATTCGGACTCTTGAGCTCAAATTACATTAAAACAGACCAAAAAATCAATTTTTCATTTTTGCCGCCAAAAAGCTGAAAATTGGCGATAACTCGGTCAATTTCAGAGATAGATCAATTTTTCTTCCGGAATCGGATTCTCGAGGCCAAAATACGTCAGAAACGTGTAATACAATCAATTTTTAAACTTCTTTACTTTCGGCCCAAAAATCGATTTTTTTTTTGGTTCTTCGAGAATAATCTCACGTATAATCAGCTCAGGAATTTAAATCCTGAAAGCCAAAATCATCTACTCATGCAATCGATTGAGTAATCATCAATTATTCGCTGTTGGGAGCAGAGAAATTATAAGACATACCGAGTGGTTTCAGTCGTAGACCCACTTTGCTTCGTCGCATCTATGCATGGAGCGAAATATTCGAATTTCTCAATTCACCAGCAAGCCCAAGTTTGGCTGGAGTCAGGTAGCCACGAGCGAGGGGTCTTGTTTTGAGGCGTCACCTCTGCTCATTGTCAGCCCCCAAGGTGACGACTCACAACAAAGCGCTACGCTGCTGGCTACCTGACTCCAGCAAAGCTCGGGCTCCCTCGTAGACCGAAATATTCGAATATTTCGACCTATGCATGGGAAAAAAAAAACCGCTGGACGCGATGTTGGTAGAACAAAGACGAGAAAAGTTCAAAATATTACCGAAAACAAAGCCATGATAAAAAAGTATTCGGTCAGACAGGAGAAAAAAAAAAAAAAAAAAAAAAAGGTATGTAAAGAAAAGTGAGGGAAAAGTTCCCCTTGCGTACGTGTAGGTATACCGGTGTAGTTGGTATTGTAAATTTTGCAGCTTTGCTTTCCATGAAGTACACGTACATACATATTGTACGTAAAGTATACAGAGATGCGGTTTTTAGCAGTACCAACTCTCGTTTGAAACCCTTATCCCGGATTGCAACCGCGAAAAGATGGCTTTCCTGTTTTGCGAATGAGAAGAGAAAAAGAGAGGAAAGGAGGGTGGTCTACACGTTTTTTCCTAGTTCATTTATATTTGAAACGAATTCGTTTTCTCGCGGTATAGCGTTGACGGGTAATTACACGAATAATTTCCTAATCGTTAATGGCTCGGTGGGGTTGTACAGATTGAGCGTATTTCTCTAATTAGTAATTAGTCAGGACGCGTGAAATTAAAACACATCGGAGTTGTAACAATTAGACACGAGTCATTACGGTTGTCCCAGAGGCTTTTGTATTTACGGAAACATATCCAGCGTGCGGACGTATTTTGATACACCGGATAAGAGCAAAAAATTATACGATGTCTCATCTTCTCGCGTCTAATTCCGCGAGACATCTGGAGATACTAAATCTTCAAGATCATCAATCACGCTTCTTTGTATCTATATAGAGACTCGCAGGAATCTCTTGAATTTCCCACAAATTGTGCAACGCACTCACACGATAATCCAGCGATTGAAATTCTTCTTCAGGCTATCCGAAAACAGTGCAACTTTTATAACTGAGGAAAAAAAAAAAAAAATCCCATCGCGCGATCTTTCTTTCATTTTGCAGTCCTGTTTTTTCTTTTTTTTTTTCTTCTCTTTTCTTCTCTTCTTCTTTTTGTTTTCGCAGCTTCTCATCTATAAGCTCCGCGTGGATGCGATAAGGACGCGACGAGTGCAGCTATTTTGTCACGTGAGAGGAGAGATTAGATTTCTAGTTATGGACAAGTTCTGCATCGAGTTCTAGCCGACTAGCTTAGTGGATGGCAGCTGTTCGCGACGGTTGGGGGGGTCAGACGTTTCCTCTCGCAACGGTCCCTGATCACGCGGGAAGCCCGCGTCTGTCTGTCTCTGGGTACATACGTATCGGTACACGTACAACTATAAGGTACACACCTGGATACGCGGGATCGGTACTATTAGATTTACAGCAAAGGTTGCTCGAAGAAATTCTAGCGTAGTTGCCTTGGTGTAAAAAAAAACTTATATGTATACCTATCGACCTTACTTACCGGTATACGGGGGGATAAATTTTCATCGGCTTTGCCGCAGCTTTGGCGCTGTTCTGTACTCCGAGCTTTGGCCGTATGCCCGTACCTGTCTCGCGACTGTAAATACAGACGGAAACGCCTCGGATGCTAATACACCCCACGTTGTTGTACGTGTTCCGAGGATATTTACAACCGACTCACGTATCTACGTGTTTACATTTTTCTACCAAACTCGAGTGTTCGGAAACAGGGAGCCGGAAAAATATGTCACGCGACACGACGATAGAAATTTTCCACGAACATTGGCTCGTTTATTATTTTCAGTTTTGGGGGAACGAGAGAAAAGAAACGTAATTAACGATTCTCGCACGTTGAAAGGATATCGTCGAGCTGAACATTTCGCAAAATTAATTAATCACTTATATACAACCTGATTAATGAGAAAGTATCGTGCCAATTTACGTCCTCTCGCGTATCTCTATGGCCGAAATCGTCCTCCTTTTTTTTTTGGATTACCTTAAACTTTGTCTCATCGAGAGAAAAAAATTTGCTCAATTTGGATGAGAACGTGCGATGAATATTGTATACGGATTATCGAGAAAACTGTCAATGCGAAAGTAGATGCTTGATTCATTTACTAATGGCGTGCGGAGTTATCTGATCGGAACAATTAAAAGGGGGGGAAAAAAGTATTTCGCAAAAAACTTCTGCCTCTGGTCGAGGCTAAGCAAGAAGTGTTTTTTTTTTCCTTTTTCTTTCAATCCGGTATTCAATGTCGTTTTTCTTCAAAGTAAATATAAAAAAAATAAAAAATTGTTTTCTCCGTTACACCTGAAACGTACTTGAACGCATTTCTCTTTCCGGCGACGGATTACCGCCACCAGGTTCATAAAAGGTGGTTAATTCATTTATTCATCGGGTGTCGAAACTATGGTGGGTAGGTGTGATAAAATGAATTGAAAACTGAATGGTATGGAAAAAAAAAAAATGTCAAAAATCGTGGGTTGTTCACGGTAAACGGGGGGTGCAGCTTATTTGCCAACCATTGGTTGACGATTATTTAACCGCTTGGAATATGTACACATATTTTATGCTACATCTACATATATAGTTCGTTGCACTTGCGCAAGTTATAAGGTAATATTGCGCCAACAGTAGCTCGTTATAATGGAGTCGTGTTCATTTCGTCGCAGTTATATTATTACGTACAAGGCGTTGGACTTTATATGTATACACGGTACATGAGACTCCAATTGGAATCTCGTGCTACAAAATAGGACCAGATATAGCGTTGAGTAAGTGTTACACCTATCCCATCAGAAAACTGAGCTATCTAAAATGTCGTAATAAAAATCCAGCCTGGTGGTTTAAATTTTTTCAACACGCCCGTCCAGTCTGCTTTCAATTTTGGGTGATGAAGAAAATTTTCAGTTTCATTTCATGCTCAATAAGTATAATTTTGGAATCATTCGGCATGATTTTGTTGTTACTCGGTAACGCGTGCACGTCTCTAATGATCCTATAACGTAATACAGCCGCGGGATTGGAACATAAAAAATTCCAACACGCATTTGAGAATGGGTACGACTTTGATAGCCGATAGCGAGTGTTCACCGTCACTTTTACGTACGAGAAAAAACGTAATTAAAAAAAAAAAATAAAATAATACAAAGATAGAAAGAAAAAGTTGCGGAAACAAATATACGAGAAAAAAAAGTAACACGCTGTAATATCACGTATTCGTACGAAGAATAGGGTAGAGAAGCGAAGTGGTTTGGTGAAGTTTTGTTCTGTAAAAAGATACGAGAATCGGTATTATGTCGAACGCCTTTTGACTGGCTTCAATCTCGGATTTCTATACCCGTCGGATACACCAAAGTCTCAAAAGCTATCTTTGTGCCCTGCAGTGTGTGATGCACGTATAATAATCCTTTTCTTTTTCTTTTTTTTTTTTCTACCGATGACTGTAATGAAATTCAATATGTATACGTCGGCTGTGGAAACGTTGAAACTTACCGATCTCACGTATTTGTTGATCATCTCTCCGAGCTGCGGTGCTCTGCTTGTGTGAAGCGGAAGTCTGACGCCGGAGGAAAGCTGGAGACTGCACACCCCAGATCTGGTTGGTCCGACGGCGACGATATCTTCGAGAAGAAGAGTTTCCAGGATTTTCAAATCACCGCTGGGCGCTCGCTTCAGCAACCTCAGCCCATGGTGAGAAACGGCGACGTGTTGGGCCTCGGGATGCTGAGGTCCGATCTGTGGGAAAAAAATGGAAATAAAAAAAAAAAAAATTACGATCACTTCGAAGACGAACTGTGAGATAATTTTACTCGAATGTACATCGTAAACTGTCTTCGTTTGACCGATTGATTTATTTTCAATTATCACTCATCAATAAATACCGCTATGGATATTACGTAACGACGTTGTACCGAGCATTGGCTTTATCCGTACCCCGCTTTGTTTCAGCCCGACGTTATATGAAATTGCATAATTATGATTACTTGTCTAACACGCAAGACTTCCCGTAGATCTAACAAGTAGGATTGCGCAAGCTGAGATTTTTCTTATAACTTCTATCGGTATACCTTGTAACACCTACGTTATGAAAAACGGGATGTAAGATAAGCGATTCAATCATATGTCTAGGTACGCGGCTACTCTTGTTACCAAACGCATTCTACTCATCTTCAAGGCCTCTACTTCTTTCACGGTAGAAAGAAAGGAAAATGATTCATTCGCATTGTAAGCTCGAAGAGTTGAATCGAATAAAAGCGAGAGGATGTTGGAATAATGACGTTTGGTTGATGCTTGAAAGAAAAAAAGAAAAAAACAGAGAATCCTCACCGAGACAGGAAATATCCTGGCGAAGTATATCGGCCACTGTTTCGCCATGTCAACGACGTTCTTTTTTATGGTAATTTTATGCTGTGTGCTTTGGAGATTTTCCAATGTGATTCCATAGTTGTCGAGCATTTTCAGCATATTTTGTCTGTCTTCCTTGTTTATCCTGATACTCGAAGTGGCGAGTACGTCGTAGGCTACTTGGCAGAATACGAGGTGAAGAGCTAGAGGGCTCGTCAGATTTTCATTCGGCGCGAACACCTCCTTCTTGACTCTCAATGTCCAAGTGACACGATTGTAAGTAAAATGGGCGTTCGAACTTTGAGGGAACAATTTGGTGTCGCCAACTTCCTGGGCTTTTTCGATCTCCGGTTTATCGACCGGCGGTAGAACTGGCTTCAAAAATTCCGGCCATTCTTCTATCTCGATTCTCTCCATTTTATCCGTATGATGAGTCGAAGCCACGCTGGATCTTCTCTCCGCCTCGCGATCCAGACGTTTGTATCCCTGGCGTTGAACGGCGAAGGAATCTCTGGTGTTCGGGACCACGCCGAAATCTCGCGACGAGGGCATTCCGAAACTGTCTCTGGATTTCGGCGAGACGTCTCTCATCATGCCGAAGGAATCTCTCTTCGCATTCGCGCTGTCAAATATATCTCTCCCGGTGGAATACACGTCCCTTCCGTACGGACTCTTTGGCGAAGCTGGTTCAAAAATGTCCGAACTAACGTCCTTTCTAGAGTCAAAATCTGCGCTCCTATTGTCGCGTGTAGAACTTGCCATGTCGGTGCTGTCCTTCCCGTAAAAGTTTTTACCGTTTTCATACTGACTTCTGTACTCGTGAGTTTCCCTGAGGTGCTGTTGCGACGCGAACAAATCTCTGCTCTGGCTGAACATGTCGCGCTGATTTTTCGGCGAGTGATCGAACATGTCCGATTCGGGGGAACCGCGGAACACGTCGCGGTTTTTAGGCTCCACCGGAGCGGGCGGAGACCTCGGCTGAGGTACTCCAGATTGGCTGAAAGTAATCGGAGAAAATAAAAAAGACTCGAGTGAAAGGTGATCTATGAATAGTTAGAAGATTAGGTGGAGTTTTCGGATGCTTACCTATGACTGTACATGCTTCCACCTCTTGGACTTGGTGGTTCGGGGGGTGTAACCGGAGGTGGCGGCGGTGCCGGTCTTTCCATTCTTTCTATTTGACTTCGAACTACCTGAGCCTGAGTCATCATGTCCGTCGTCCCTTTCGACGTCACACTCTGAGCGTCGTCGGCCGTCGTCGATGCGTAATCGTCCCATCTTCCACCTGTGCAACCGACACAATTTTATATAAATACGCTTTGGATAACGAAAGAAATTGGAGGGGATTATCGAATAGATGCGTTACCTAGCTGCTGTTCGAGCAATAATTTTCTGTTATCCTCCAATCTCTTGACCTTCCCGTCTTCCCTGGGCAACGCAGGTTTTTCCGTAGTTTTTGTAGACCGGACGCTGTGATTAGCCGTAACTTTTTCCAGTCGTTGTCTCATCTCCGAACTAAGTTTCAGCTTCCCTATGCTCCCCGGGGACGGACGCTGTGCTCCGATTTCAAAGCCCGACCTGTAAAACGGGAAGCAGAAAAGTGACATTAATTTTCAGTAGATGTCCTCATCCAGTTCGAGCGACTGATCGTCGGAATAATTATACTAACTTCGACTTCTTCTTCTTTCTATCCCCTTCGTCTTTGTGTCCGTCTTCGTGCCTCGAAGGACTCGAAGCGTTTTGGTTACCGGAGCCCCTCTCTTCAGCGGTAGTATTTTCAATTTCAAATTCTTCCCATTCCACTCCACCCTCGGGTGAGGCATCGCCTTCGTCCTGGTATTCCTGATACTGTGGTGTAATTTTTCGCTGCTGATGTTGCTGTCTCATTTTGAATTCTATAAAACTATCTTGAATTTGGGCTTCGGTCGCATCGCTCGGCGGAGGCCATCTGTGGATAGAAAAAAAATATCTCCATATCGAAAACCCATCAAAAAAAAAAAAAAAACGGACGCATTCAAATTCGAAAGGACTTCGACGATCACCTCCATTTTCCGATTCTGACCGTCTTGGCTCTTCCGTAGGGATCAAGGAACGGCCGGGACTCCGAAGGATCGTGAAGTTCCAAAGGTGGCGGCATCGGCGGTGGTGGTGGAACACCCTTGCTGTTGCTCGAGTTGGACATGTTGCTTTCGACGCTGCTTTTGCGATTTTTAAGCTCGCTGAGTACGTTGGTAAAGTTCGTCTGCACGTTTCCCTTGTTAACGCTAGTCCTGCGGGGGTCGGAGGACGCTGATATTTTTCTCTCCGTAATTTTTCTTTCGACGCTCAACTTTCGCACCCCGTAATCGTTGCTGATCTTACGATTTTCTTGGTTACCGATCGGCTTTCTCGGCGGACTTTGAGACCGATGAACTTGCGCCTTGACGGTCACAGTTTCCAAACGATTTCCGATCGGCGTTGACTGAGCAGGCATCGCACGTTTTTCCGTTGACCATAGCTCGCCGTCTTCCGGCTCCCGGAATGATACCTGATAAGGTTGCAAATTTCATGTTCAAACGAGACGATCATTTCGCCCGATAATTACATAGAGACAGAGCCCAGATTAATCGTGGTGGTGGATTGCAAGCTAGACAAGTGGGATTTTGAAAAAAAAAAAAGGACATCAATTATCGTGAAGTATGTACAATACGTTAGGAGACAACAGCCGAAGTTGAGCAGAGTGCAAAGTAAAATATATCTGGATGAAGTGAAGATTTTTTTTGTTTCGTTGTACACAATGTCGTACAGTTGTCCAAAGGAATTTAGATTACAGTAATTGATTCTAGTGAAATTACTGGCATCTTGTGACCCCGGAAATGAAATATATTATGTACCTGGTGGATTTCACCGGGTTCGCATTATTATATATTAAATAGAGCGAGTTCAGTGAGTTAATAACACAGTGCAAGCAAGAAACTGGTGCAGGGTTTTTCAACCATTGTTATAACTCCGCCTTTGCGTAGTTGCCTAATCGTTCTTAATATTTTTTTCACCAAATTTTTTTTTTTTTTTTGCCGTACGACCAAGAAATTAGATACACGTAATTTCGGTGTACATATAACTTCCCGTCGATCGTAAATTTCACGGCGGTTTCGAGGGCGTGGTTCAGCTAACTAAATATATTTTGTATATAATGGTGTAATTTGTGACCATTATAATGCCATTTTATTTTAGCCGGGTATTTATACTCACAGCAAAAGTTCACAGTGTAGATTACAACTATTGCGGTCAGATTACCTTCTATTTTCATCGTCAAATGAATTACGAGTAAAAAGTACATGTAAAAAATCTCAAATCTTTCCAATTAGCCGAGGCTAATTAGACTCTCGTAAAAACTGTCCCGGATTTACCGAGCACAGCATAGATTCTGGATTTTGTTCGAACCCTCGGTTTGAAAATCGCCGTGAAATTGGCCATCCGATGGATAAAAAAGTCTCGAGAAAAAGGGGGATAGATAAAATAATCATCCAAGGAGATTTGGATCAATGTAACTGACGCTGATATCGATTATCCGCTTGCCTCGTTCGCAGACTGCAATTAGTTGCTAAATAGATACCTTGGAATAGCGTCCGATAGAGTCATTGGGGCCCATTTCGTTCATTTTAATCATTTCGTTATGATTGTTTGGGGCTGGGGGGGCTAGAGACATGCCCAAAGGGGCCGCAGGGTACGTCAGAGTAGAAGGCATGCCCTGGAAAAACACACACCGATACCGATCCCCAGTTCAGAACCCAAAAGATCTCGACCACAGCGTAGAGTTATTCACCTTCTTTTTTTTTTTTCATTTGCAATTTCTTTTCAAAAATGTTCGTTCTGTTTCAATCTTAGCTTCGGTTATTATTGAAACTCACGTCAAGTTACACGAACGTTGGCGTGACGCTAGGCAGGCGGAATAATACATCGGTACAAAATTAGTGACAAAAAAAATAATTGGCAATTGCATGCGCGCATTAATTAGTAACGTATTAAGCGACACGAAGTGTGTTATTCTGATGAATTTTGTCAATCACATGTTGCTTTTCGAATGACTCGTAACCGACGATTTCGCTGACTCTTTCAATGCTGGCAATAATTTACAATATTTACACCCATTATGTACAGATGCAGGGTTTTCAGAGAAATTCGAATTTTATTCATATATTCGATATTCTTTCGTTCAAAAAAAAAAAAGCAGAGATGGAAGCCTGCTGGAAGAATTTCTTTGAATACCCTGTCGGATTTTTTTTTCCTCTCAGTTTTGCGTGTTTTTTTGAGACAGCGAATCCGTTTCGTAGCTACGAGAAATGAAGACAAGGCGTTAGACACTCGTTGGCTTTCAACATCAATCGATCGATCATCGCCAGTTTTTGCCTCGCGTATTTGAAACGTATCGTGCACTTTGACTGATAAAAAATTGAAAACTGACAGAAGAAACGAAAGGAGTTGAACCGCTCGATAGAAAATTTGTAAAAATGTGTCAGACAGTATAACCATTTCCAATATTATGTGTGAAACGTGTGTCGGAAGTAGGATAAATTAGCTGTACACGTTATATGTTGTGTATATTACGAATAGAAAAGTATAGCATTGAAATTTTTTACAAAAATTTAATTTTATTCAAAACGAATTCTATTTTCAATCGACTCACCGGCTGTTGATTAGCGTTTTGAGGACTCTGTACCAGTAGTTGTTGGAGGGCCTGGTTCTGGGCGAGTAATTGTTGCTGAATCTGAATATTTTGTGCCATAGCACTTTGCAAAAATGCTCTCTGCAAATTCTGCTGATAAGCGGCCATGTCGTTATTTTGCGCGGTAGGCGGGGAATTCGGATAATGGGGTAAACTGAGTCCTTGCATATTATAAATTGGTATCGGCATAAATCCGGAATTCATTCCAGGATTTTGCGGATTTTGAACACCCTGAGTCGGACCGAACATCGGCATCATCATGGGCGGCGACATCATCCCTCCGGGTGACATGGGGTTGAAATTGAACGCCCCGTTTTGATTCGGAATGTCCATATTACCGCCGCCCTTGATTCGCGAGCTAATATTCGCGGACGTTATCGAATCGATAACGCGTTTCATCGAATCATCGTTGGTCACCCAATCTACGAAGTCTTCCACATCGTCCAACGTTTCATTTCCGTGCTTTCTATCGCCCAAACCTTTGATACTGGCGGCCAAACTTCTCGCGTCCGACAACTCGTCCAAATTACCGTCTAAAACCGGCATGAAAAGTTCGTCCAAAAATTGATCGACGTCAGAGGCTTGACTCGGTACCCGAACTCGTCGTACGTGAGAAGCGAGAGAAGGTGCTTCGCTTGTATCCGACATTGCCGATGATTTAACACCTCCGTATTCACTTTTTTCGATGTAAGCTCGGCTCGATTGACTCCCGGGGAAAGCGCGTTTGCCTGAAAGAAAGAATCGTGGGGGTTTTCCACTCGTCTGTTTTATGGATTTTCGGATAAATTTTTATTCAAATAAATCGTACCTGGATATTGCGATTTGATGAACCTCGTCTGCGACCTTATATAGCTGCTCTTGTCGTCCTCCGATCTTCCAGTTTGACTGACCGATTGAATGTCTGGATATTCGAAATCGATGGTCATGTCTTCTTCTTCCAGGATATTAGGCTCCGTCGTTCGGCTCACGCGACTGTATTTTCGCTCCTGAATAATCTCAGCCCTGCTCATATACTCTACGTTCGTTACTGCCGAAGTTTCTCCAATTCTCTCCAAGCTGTGGTAACGTTCGTTCAATTTGGACGCCGACAATCCAAGGTTCGCCAACTTGCTCGGCGGTGTCACCGCGTCCGGTTGAAGTAAATTATCCAAACTTCGGCTTCGCTGCTTGTCTTTTTCAAAGTAACGATCGTTCAGTGCCGATTTACGCGACAGTCCGGACTCTGAGGTTTCCAAAATACCCTCGTGCGATTGCTTTCTCGTTTGCTGGAAATTGTGTAGCAAAAATTAATTAACTTCCGATTCAACTGATTACCGATCTTTTTTTTTTTGTCTTCTTACAGCAGTTTTCGCCACTGGTGGCTGCGGCGGAGGAACAGCGGGTCTTCTCGGAGACTGAATTTCGGTTTCTACCGGCTTATCGACGACCTTCGGGGCCGGCTTTCGTTCCAACGGCTGGAAGGTCTTCAGCACCGGGGGTTCGAGCTCCTGTTCCAATTCACGCAACACTTGAGCATGCTGAAAAATCGGTTTATGGGAATTGATAAGAAAATTAGCGCGATCTCAATGTAATCCAGTGAATAAAAATTCGAGAATAAAAACGCACTTCTCTTTTCTTTATGGCTGGGAAGCTATTTTTACGTTGTTCCATGAATATGTTCTTCGCCGATGGGAAAGCCGGGGTTAATTCCATTTCGGAAATCAGATCTAAAACGTAATCGAATCCGCTGGTTTCGGTGACGATAGCATCTAGTCCGTCCAATTGATTCCACAGGGTGATAGTCCACCCGGTATTATCGACGCCATGATTTTGTACCGCCAGATTAGCCAGCTCCTCGCACGACGTCCAAGAATCGACGGCACAGGTGGTCGTTTCGCCTGAAAATTTTATTTTCGATCGACCTCGATTATTGTCATTATAAAATAAGGGTGGAAAATTTGCAAAGCTTGCAATGGAACTAACCGTCGTAAAATCCAACGCAAAGCGCCATGTTCACTCTGTTTCTATTCGCTCGCCACTCGAGAACGCAAGGTGGATAATTTCTAGCGACTTGGTAACTCGTAGACTGATTATTGTTCGTTATTCTAAGCACAGTTCTTTCGCTCTGAAGTAATTTACGCTGACAGTACGCCTTATAGCCATCGTAAGCGTGGTCCGAAACGTACCTGAACGAAACCACGATCGTTAGTATCACGATTTTAGATTACCAGAAATTCGGTTTGGCAAAAAAAAATGATACTCACTTGAGGAGATACTTGAATAATGTTGGACTAGGTTGAAAAGCAGAGAGACAATTGGCCAGCAAAAGCCACCCTCTTTCTTTGTTGGCGTCGTTGTCATTTTTCCAGGTCTGATTGGCGAGTTGGCACAAAATTTCATCGCGCAATTTCTCGTTCACTATACCCTTGTTCACTATGTAATCGCCCAACGCTTGCTCCCGCTTCCCGCTAAGATTATTCTCGTTCATAAATCGTAACAGCATTTTAAATATCATCAGTGAATCCGTGTAGTCTTGATCGCGAGCCTTCGCCAAAAATGGCGTTTTTATCGGCTCCCGTTTCATGCCAAAAATATGACTTTTGAAATATATATTGGTGAACTTTGAAAACTGGTGCTGATCGATGTCCACCGGTAGACGATAATTATGGGGTTGCGGTACCACCGGACCGACGACTTTCAATAAATTTCTCTCCGTATGCGTAGGTTGCCAATCTGAAAAACAAAAATCATGCCTCAGAAACATTCGCGGATTCGGAAACAACAGGGATAAAAATCCAATGAAATTCTCACCGTCCAATTTGCTGTAAATGAAAGCGAGTTCGGCTGGAATTTCGAGATGGTTTACGCCTGCAACAGCTCTCGATGCTCTCTCCTGTTCTTCTCGTTGTTGTTTCGCCTTCGCTCTTTCTCGGCTAGCTTTTTCGATTTCCGCTCTCTTCTGCATCTCCGCTTTCAACACCCTGAATTTCGCCCTCTCTTTCCTACCCCTGTGCAATTTTTGCGCCATTACGACACCCTTCTTCAGAGCTCTGTACTTCGTCCTCTCTCTATAACCGCGGTAAACGGCTTGCAGAAGCACGGTGCTTCTGGAAATATTCAAAAATCTTCTACGTGCGAGAAAACCTCTCGTGTATCTCTGAACCGTTATCGCCGCCCTCTCGAGAATCAGTGCTCTGTTATACTCCAGTGTTCTTTCGAGGGATTCCCGAAGGAAAACTCTCGTCAAACCCAGCTGATATTGCGTGTGCGATTCCTGGGGCGCTGCTTTGTCCAGAATCATTCTGCACAATTCCTTGTTTGGCGCTCCTCGTGGAAGGTTCGTATTTTGCACGAGGTATCTGTAACGGTCCACAAAGTGACTGAACAAAAGTCGCACGGGGTATCCAGTTTTACGGATTCGAATTGTTTCCAACATTCCCGTGTAACGCAGTTGCTCCAACACGCAAGGCATGTCGTATTTCATCGGGGCTTTTTCGGTATTCGGTTTTATGCAACGTACGAACCAAGGATTGCATCTGTAAATGAGAAATAAATTGCTTAGCAGTTTCGCGACAACGTCGATTGTAATGATCCGGGTATTCGGTGCACTCACTGCGACATTAGATCTAAAAGCTGTTGCAAACTATCGTGGAATCTTGCTGACACGGTCGGGGTCCGCGGTTTCATCGTGACGAATCTACCGTTCGGTTTGTTCATAGTTTTGTTAGCTTCGTGGGTAGTTCTTACGTGCTGGAACATCTTGCTGACCATCTGTAATTGTTGGGATCGATTCGCTTTAGAAGATTCGTTTTAATTTACTGTTTTTTTTTTTTCATTTCGCATTCAAATTTACGGCGGGGGCACGTTACTTACGAGTATTTTACTGCTGATGAGCAACTCTACGACGTCTGGCCTCAGAGTGTCCCTATTTTTGTCGAGGAAGCCGTCGACGTTGTACCAGACTTGACCGGCGTAATGTTTTATCGCGAATTCGGCCGAATTCATCCTCGGTCTCGAGTACAATTCACTCAGCGCGTGATTGTAATGGCACTTTTCCAAAAACGACAAATCGCTGGCCTTGGGGAAATTACTCTCGTCGTCCAGCAGGTGCAATATTCCCACAGGTTTTTTGGCTATCAAGTTTATCACCGGTAGATTGTCCTGAGGGATATGAAAATTGATTTGAATACGCGTCTCGGATGAAGTTGGATTTTAGGTATCCGAAACTCACGGTGTAATTAATTGTAGTCCAGTCAATTTTTTCCTTAGCGTATTCCTGTTGTTCGAGTTTGAATATGTGCTTGTTGAAATAAAAGTGTAGATTCTCGTTGGCATAGTTGATGCACAATTGTTCGAAACTGTTCTCGGAGAAATTCTCAAAACCGAAAATATCGAGGATTGATATGGCGGAGGTCTGCTTCGTTCCCTTGTAAACGATGTGATTCACCCTTGCTACTAACCAAGCGAACAACGAACTGTACAACGCTTTGGCAAACGCGTCTCGAGCGTCCAGAGCTTGGTCAATGTTGAGGGCGGTCACGACTCGTTCGTTTCTCGCTTCCTGAAAATCGGTAATCCTCAGTCCGACGCCTCTTTGCCAATTGGCATTTTTACCAAACAAATATTTCTCCTAATCTTACGGTAGTTTTAGTGGTGAGCGCTCTGATTATCCCGTCGGCGTTAACTTGGAGCAAATGTGCAGCCCATCGAATTTCAGCGTCCGATCCGACCTCGACACCTTCTTGACCGTGTCTCAGTTGCTTCCGGTGAAAATACACGTTACCCAAGTGCAATACGCTTCCCAGTATTCGGAATATCGTGTCTTGTTCTTCGGAGGTGAAACCTAATACTTGCATCGCTGAAAGTAGGGCTTTGAAATCCTGCGTGTCATTTTTTCCATCGATTTCGCAGCTGCCACCCTGCGTTGACGTTGATTAGAAAAAAAAAAAACAGAAAGAAGAGAAAGATGAATAAATTATAAATTTATGAAGCGAAATAGAGGAGGATAAATGAAAACTTCAAGGATGTGGAAGTCTTGGCTTGTTTCTTTTTTTTTTTCTCTTTTCGGATTTCTAGGATCTAATTAGGCGGGTAAAAAAAAAGTGTGTTATTTATGTCTCCCATGTAGGTACATGTGATATTCTCACAAACAAGCATGTGTAACACATAGAAACGAGTTCTCACTTCTGGAAAGAAGAATTGAATGGGTATCACATTGCATAGCTCATGAATATTAATGAGCATCATTCACGTGTATGCGTTATGCTGTATACGTTTATAATTAACTGTCGTCCCGAAGCCGTCGACTCACCTGATTCAGGTAGAAATATTTGTCAGGCGTAAGAAGCCCGTACTTGTCGCGAAGTTGTTGATCCAGACCGGCCAACAGTTCATAAAACACGTGATAATTTCTTTCCTCCGATGCTTGCGTTACTATTCTGCTCTTTTCGAGAAGATATTGTGTCACTCTGCCCCCCACTATAACGCCGCTGTTGGGAGAGACGAAATAAAAACAATCATAATTCACTTCAGTTCAAAAGTTTCTTCGGCATATTTTGGCCTGATTTATTTTTCGTCGACGTATACTTACTCTCTGAAATGAACCTCCAGATACTTTCCGAATCTACTACTGTTATCGTTTCTCGGTGTTTTCGCGTTTCCGAAACTTTCCAGAAGAGGTGCAGCTTCGAGAATTTGTTCGGTCACGAGATTACTCGGTGCTCTGTTCACCGCTGCCAAATATTGCATGACTAATTTCGTCGATTCAGTTTTACCCGATCCAGATTCTCCCGATATCACAACCACCTGATTCGCACTGGCGTTATTCGCCGCCGATACTTGACTGTAAGCCGAAGACCCGATGGCGAACAAGTGACTGCAATAATATTTCAATTAGTTTAATGTCGTTCTAATATTTTTCTTGCGATTTTTATGAATTCTCAGGGACGAACTCACGGTGCTAGAGTTCCCAGGATTCGTCCTTCGTACAATTTGACCTGGTCAAGGCCGTAGATGTCGAACATTTTGTAGGGATTCACCGCAACGAGTATACTGCCCGTGTACGTCTGTGAACCGCAACCAAGAGTTGATCAATTTAAAACCCATTGAAATGAAGAAAAGTAAAAAAAAAAATTCAGTCTGCGGTAAGCCGGCTGTTGCTATCTTTCACAAATTTCGATTCCATTGTAAAGTATCTATTCTGCATCAAACTTACGTATATCAATTCTTTGTCGTAGCGAATTTTCAAATTCCATAGTAACGACGCCTCGTTCAGGTCTCTGCAAAAAAACACACGGGAACGTGATCAATAATTTATTTTAATCCTTCTTTGTCGGCTGTCTCGTAGATAAACCTGAACACCTACGACAGTTGGATCATATCCTCGACTCCATTTTGTCCGAGGTCCTGGCGTGGTCTCACCCCATTCAAATTCGTCAGGGTGAAAACTTGGGGCTGAAAATGACAAAGGGACGAAATCAGACCGAGTTCGACACAACACCTTCCTCTCGTCAATTTCGCTCGAACATTTTCCAAGCTCTCCCATTACATTTTCCATTAGAATTCTGATGCAAATATCTGTTAGAGTATCCGGTATCGTTTTCATCCTTTTTCTCGTCGATTTATGGAACGTTGAATTTTTCGATGCAGGATTACTCGTTCGAAATCCTTGTTGTCTACGTGCGTAACTGTCGTCGTCACTCGGGCTATCAAGGATAAGATATTCTTCGAAGGATTGGCAACTGACGTCATCGGAATCCTGGTGCAACAAGTCGGTAACAACGCTCCAGGATTCATCGCTGACCATGGAACCGGTCGACACCGAACTTTGCATCATTCTCAAAACGGACTTCGTAGTTTTGTAGTGCCATTCGACAAAGTCCTGTCTAGGGGCACACGGGCAGACCTTCTCGGTTTTCGTCACCATAGCTTTGGGGATAGCGTAACCTTGATCGTCGATAAACGGGTCAAAAGTCTTGGAAGCGTCGAATCGTTGTGGAAATTTTTCTGATCCGATATTAACGCCTGGTACGGCGTAATCAGCGGATAATGACACCGAATTCCTCATATCGTCCGTGCTCACCGTCGATCCAAACGGTTCAGCGTAATCAGAGTTTCGATTTTTTGTTCGACTAGCGTTAGTTTCTTCGCGGTTTCCGGCTTCTCTCCATATTGACGCTGATTGATCGACTCCGGCGGGGAGGTATTCCATTTTTCGGAGGTCAAGGTGCGAATCCGGTTCTTCGATGACATTGAAATCGTTCACCGAGCGCGAGTAATGATTAACCTCATCGTGGCTCATCGTATGTTACATCAGTTTTAAATTCATTGAAAAATTACTTTCTACGGCGTAAATTCTGTGGGCTTCTAATTTTTTTTTTTCTCTTCTCGAGTTAACTTATTACATCTCGTGGGTTAATTATATTCGCTTCTATGCGGGTTATTGGAGCGGTTGATTTTTTTTTTCATTCAAATTACTCTCCATTGTTATTTTAAAATCTTAAGAAGCACCGATATGATACAAACGCTCAGAAAACTGAATATGGGCGTTTTAAGGCACGGTATCCATTTGGGTATCATATGAGGCGTGTATATACTTGCGGAACAATAGATGTACAAATCATTGTTAATATTCATCCCCGTAGATTAGCATCTTCGTGTACGAGAATCTCAGGAATCTTCGACGAATGTTTAGAGAAAAGAAAATGAAGAAAAAAAAAAACAACAAATTATTGTACCGTTCGTTACGCGGTTGTCCCTTCTTTATTCGTTTGATTTCAATACTCTACACACGGTTGCCCAACGCATTCTCAACTTTACGTCCACGTGCAGTTATATAGCTACTTTCTTTTAACTCATCTTCGCGACGACCTCCTCAACTACGAAGAAATTTATCATCGACGAAGAAGGCTTGGCCCGTACAACGGATGTTAGGTTTTAACCGATGACCTCACACGTACGTGAAATCACCTGTCTCTTAATTACCAAGCGTGATGAGAAAAAAAAAAACAAATTAATAAATAAGAAACACTGATCACAGCGAGCGACCAACAATTACGTGAGCTCTGTTTGCACAAAACTTCCGCACAACTGAGCAAAAAGTTAGACCAGATACCTGCGTCATTCGGTTAGAGAAAGAAGCGAAGAAAAAAAAAAAGGGTATCATCTTTTATGCACACAGCATATTTTGATATCCACGGTGAATGCAATTGCGCGAGAATTTATCAGAGCGCAGTCTTACGTATACAGCTAAAAATAAAGTGTACAGTAAATTGAAAGAATGAAATTGATGGTTGAAACAATTATGGGTAAACATCACAGAGCGTCAAGTTTTTTGTTCTCTTCCGCATCCGTGTTCGATCGCTCTATCAACTGTACGATGATCATAATCTGTTGATACAAATTATGCAACGCCAGAGATATGCGTCTGTATGCCGAGTCATCTGAAATAGGCTACTCGAATGTGGAGTTTTTACTCTGCGTCATAAAAACGCTTCTCGTGATTTACAAGTCTTATTTTTTAATATTATCCAAACACGTGAGGCTCACTGTGGGATCTAAGATGTGGAAATATTTGTTATTTTATAAACCCCCCCCCACCACCGAATATATTCTCTTTACAATATACCGTTGATCTTGTAACACTTTTTAATCCTGAATCCCAAACCTCCTTGGTTACTTAGAACAAATAAATATTTATCGTTAACCTGATTCCGACCACACGCAGGTGAAATCTTCACAGGGGGTCAAACCGACTGAAATTTCGCTGTGTCATCCGCTAATTTAGCGACGTTAATCAATTTTTTTCCATCCCAAGTTTTACTTGAGTTATAGAAATTTTATTAATTTACCGCACGTTGAAAAACGAAATTACAGAACTCAATGAATAATGAAGAAATAGATGATGATTAATAAATCTAACAAAAACTATGCTTACTGATACCGTAATTACTGCACATATGATTTTGTAACGAAACTTTCTTACCGATTAATTCGATATTATTACGCGTACGCTGCTGCTGGTTAATACGCAATTAAGTAACACATTCGGTCACTTTCACGGAAGCAGCTGGTTCAACTACGTCGTGAAATAATATACGTACACACGGTACACGTATAAGTAACACATACTCACCTATTTAGCTATACATGTAAGAATAAAATATCTATTATAACACGTCAGGTGTATATAGGAAGGTAGAAAAATAGCTGTTACTGCAGCGTTGCGTTCATCACGAAGCGTGCGGCGAGCAATGCGCGGGATTAAATATGCCTGGTATTCCAATAATCTCGCATTCAATTGAACTTTCTACTCAACACTGTACTCCAGGCCACCTTTCCTCCCATCCCTACTATTTTATTTCGCTTATTTTTCTCCGTGCCCTGCCCCCCTCATTTAAATATTCAACGCTCTCCGTTAGCCTCGACTCTTCTTCTTCTTCTGCTTCTCTTCTTCTTTTTTTTTTTTTTTTCATCATTTTTACGTTAAGTAAGAAGGTACACTTGCGCTACGAACTTCTGTCAGCTTATTCACCGAGTTAATTAAGCTAACATACGCGTTTGTCGCTAACATTTATTTCTGATCTAATTATATGTACAAAGATGTATACGTATAATAATATACGTATTTATAAACGCGTACAGCGCATAGGTGCCTGTTTACTTTTCACTAACCACATTCTCGCGTCCGTTTACCCTGCATATAATTTCACGAAGTTGGTTAAAGTGACACTAACTTCTCTGTACGGATGTTACTGAAAAATAAATACATTAAACACTTATACCGACTCTCTGCGGAGTTTAACTTATGGAATTCAGACCTTATACCGCAAAGGGTATGTAACGGTTGTTTTATAAGTTTAGTATTTACCACACACGAGAGAGAGAATTATGCTGCAAATTTTACACGATTCAACGGTTGCATCGGAAATATCTCTAGATCAAGTACGGATACTTTGAGATTTATTGAATACGCGCTGTACCGAAGTGGTGGGAAATTTTTCGAGGCCAATGCCACGGTCATTTTTGCGACCCACTCAAAGTTAACCGATTTCCAATTTCTCGTCCCGCTGCCAATTATTATTGCGGGTAATTAAAATCTATTTATATAGTCAATCGGATTTCGATACTACTTGGTGGCCGACGAGCATATCATAATTTTGACGGGAAATTATTCTCACGTAGTAAATTTAAAGGAGAACGAACGAAACGAGGGATTATTTATTCGCCTTGTTCAAAAACGATTTATAGCGAATAATTCTCGTTTGTCCGTTTTATATATTTTTTCAACGACGCATAACAATGGCGTCTGCGACACAGCGACCATGCGCTTGTAACCAGTCTTGCAGGTCGTATAATGTATACCCTATGCCGCATATATACCCTTAGAATTTTCTTTGTGTCGTTCTCGATGAGTCACAAACTGAAACTCTTGAAAGAGAGGGAGACAGAGAGACTCGAAGGAGCGAAATGACCGGAGTGACCAAGGTCCTATGATACGTAAGCGCGTGCAGACTTGCATTTCCTTCGAACTTTTTATCAAAACAAAGCAAAAAAAAAAAGAAACAAAAAGAAACAAAACTACTATAATGGGCGTTGAGTAAAGATCCGTAGTAACATTCGCAAAAGTACGTATCATCCTTCTGCTGTTATAACCACGCTTCCTTTTGCAGGATATATATTCGTGAGACCAGTGTAAGAAACATGATCTTCATTTACTGCTATATACCTATATCCCTGCAGCTATGCATAACGGCAGAAAATAAAAGACACGCGAATATCCACCAGAGTAGATCCTTATTTCAGTTACGTCATGTGGAGAAAAAAAATACCCCCAATTGATATTTTTTTCTTAGATTTTTTTCTTTTGTTCAGTTATTATCTGAGGTATGAATTTTTGAAAATTCATTTCGACTGCATCAAATACTTATTCCAGAAACCACGAAAGTGATGGTAATTAGCGTAAAATGAGAACGGCGAGAGTGAATGAACGAACGAACGAACGAATGAATGAATGATATTTAAAACGTACCGTTTATAATGTTCATTCACTCCGTCTTATAATAATCCTCGACTATACCCGTATCTCGCGCTAGGTAATTTTCAGCTCATAATACAGCGAACGGTGAGCTGAAATGTCCGAGGTATTATACCATTAAAGTCTGCGGATCTTTTAAGTTTCGGAACACTCGCTCTCTTTTACCGCACAGCTTTCATTTGAAAAATGTCTGCACGTATTAAACACAGATTCGTGCTGTCCAAATTCGTGTAACCTCGTTCTCTTGTTAACGTATGCGAGTTTGAACGCTCTCATTAATTCGTCTGGTGAGAAAAAACGAGCCGGTAGATTTCATTTGAGGAGAACAAAAGTAAAAATTTCTGTGAAAAATCTGCGGAGGAAAACGCATTTTGTGTCGCCGAGTGTACGGCAATACTCGTGGCGCGGGCAGAAAAACGGAAATTGTTATTTCGACGTTCCACTCTCATTGCCCGGCTAATTTTGTGAATATTATTACCCACTTATATCGACGTGCATTTGTGCAGCGATGAAAGGGTTATTACCTTGCCAGCTATGACAGCTTGGACGGAAAGCACGTGCGCCGCTCTGTGATATTCCAAAACTTCGCCGGGTAGGACGTGACCAACCCCTGGATCGAACCACACGAGCTCACCCTGAAATGAAAGAAGTTTTTTTATACGTCGATCGCAATTATCGATTCGATTGGATTTGATTTGTGCGCTCGAGATTTTTTTATCGCGGACTCTGATTGAATTTTGAATCACAAAGTTAGTCGGATGTATCGTAACACAGCTCTGACGTCGATGAAATTAAGAGTAGAGAGTGACGTTTCAATTTCAATGATTGAACGGTTACACGATTTTTTTTTTTCCCCCTTTTATTATTCTATCATTATAAATCGATCGACGTCGACTTCCACCTAGCGTGGATCGAACTGAGGAGAAACTGTAGAAATCGTTTTTTACTCATTTTCAAGTTCTCATTTTTTAGTTCTTTCATTTTTTTTTCTCCATTTTCCCCGTATTACAGAGTGAGGAATTTCTCTGCGGTTTAGTGTATTCGGTACGGAGCCGCTGGCTGCAACACGCCAAGTATCTATGCTATATATAATAATCTAAAAGCAGAGATAATTGCAAATAACACTCGCCATTTTTCACGGTACGCTTTCGAATGTTTTTTTTTCACAAATTTACAACACCGCAAAGAATGTGGATAACTGTTATACGCGATGTTACCTTCGGCAAGATCTGCGCTGCCGGAATATCCTTCGGCCGAAAGGACGAGATTCGACGCCGTGTTACGGAAATCTGAATTTCCGGAAATAATGATAAATACGTTTTACGCGCGATTTTTATCATCGTTAATTAGCCAAAGTATCAGAGCTTGAAGTAAATCAAATTACAACGATTATTACACACGTTGTACTGGTGCAGAATATTATTATACTCGCTTGAATATGTATAACGTGTGATTATAATGTTCTAACCATTTTCGCGTCCTTCCAATCACGAGGTTGACTATTTTCGCTCAATTTTGCGGGCAGGGATAATTTCCTCGCCGTGCTCGATCTTCTGCGACCGGTGCATAGGCCGAAAATCGACGAAGGACTCACCGCGGGTACGTAAAACGTCGACGAATTTTTACCATCGATTTCGCTGTACGATCTGACGTGTCCCGTCGACCCCTTTTTCGCTACGTTATTCGATTTATCTTTACCAAATTTCGAAGCACCCGCCGAATCGAATTCCGCTCGGGTGCGTTTGCTGCACGTCGGCAGAGTGTTGGAATTCTTGACGGTTGCTTTTTTCGGTAAAGTTCTCGACGATTTCCGACTGTGCTTTGTGTAGAGAGTTTTCGTACGTTCGGTGTCATTTAAAGCGTAGTTCTTTGTCGTCGAACCAAAAGTCAGCGAGCAATAAGCGTCTTGGAAAGATTCCGAAACGGCGCCTCCTTTTTTCGAGGATTTTGAAAAATTGGGAAGCGATTTTCGCTTCGCGGTAAGGGAGTAGTCGGTTCTCGAGAATATCGAAAAAAACGAGTTTCTCTTTTCCGACGACCCGACAACCTTCTTCGATTCTTGGTGACCTTGGCCCTTCCGTAAACCTTCCTCGGACAGCCGTACGGTTTTTTCTATAAAACTATTTTTGTCGAACGTCGTTTGCATATTCCCCTGACGTTCGGATAATATGCGATCCTGATGGGTTCCCGTTGATTTAGGAAAGGTCGACGACCTCACGCCGCCACGATCGGTTCCCGCCCGAAGCGAAGAACCGACCGGACAAGAACCTCGTGTTTCTAGGCAAACCGTTGCATAAGTCCGGTCGTGGGCGCTGCTCCGTCGTCCACGGGAGATCGTTGTCCTGGTTAACGACTCACGCCGGTTACTCGAAGCGTTTGAATTAACTTCGGACGTTGTATTCCCGACTAGTCGGTTATTACCCGACGACGATATCGGGACGACGTAATCGTCTCGATCGAAGCGATCGTTCGAATCATTTATCGTCTTCGCCGCATCGGTGGCGGCAACGCCGAAACCGTCGACGATTCTCCTCCTCGACACGGGGAAAAGATGACGAGCATTGGATTTGGACTGTTGGGCTTCCGACGAAGATGACCTCGAGCTATTCCGTGGGAGAGAAGAACCCCGACGACCTGTGACCTTGAGCTCTTTCGAGGTGATCGTTCCGTATTCCGACGACGATTTACCGTAGCACAAAGGAGCGCACAGGGGATTTCGGAACGTCTTTTGCGCCGCGATGCCAGATTTTTGGGAAATTTTCACCTTCGAAGTATCGGTATTTTTACGATTTCGATCTTCTTTTGGCAAATTCACACCGTACTCCGATCCCGATCGTCCGTGACGCGATTTCGGTTCGTCGAACGCTTGGTTCGAAATCGTTATCGTGCCACTTTTTATCATCGAAGATCCGTTCGGCAGCGATGATTTTCTGCGAATTCTACCGTAAAGCGAATTTTGCCAACTCGCGACGTTATCTTCACTTCTGCCGTTCGCCGCAAAGACAGGTTTTCCTGGATTCGCGGCGGTTCCACTTTTCGGGAGTGTCGACGGCCTTGGAATAACCCTGAAAGCATCAACTACGGGGACTTCGAAACTTCCCGAAGATACGCTGTAATTACCAACCGACTTGGTATCCTCTGTTCGAACTGGTTTTTCTTTTACCGCAGTCTTTCCTTCGGGCGGCTTACGCGCTTTCGAAGAGATTTTTCTCCGCTGCTCTTGTATCCTACCGTAATTAGTTTGACCGGTTGAATTATTTAGAGAAGATTTTTTAGACTCCGGAGAATTATTGGTCGCTTTGTTAAGGATTTCTCTTCGAGATATTTTCCTGGCGTCGAACGGTAACGCGTACACTACCTCGCCTTGATTTCTCGATTTACTCGAACGTCCGGTCGTTTTCGAGAAATCGATGTCAACTTTTCTGAAACTCGAAGCCCTGCAGTCTTTGTTGTTGTATCCGGCTTTTCCGTAATCGGTGGACCTGGATGTGGATCGATTCGACGTAGACCCCGTTGCGGAGGTGGTGACTAACGATTCCCGATTACCGTTCACGTTACCGACGTTTACGGCGCCGTCGGAATTTGGAACAAAATTTAAATCTGGGTCTAGGGCATCTACATTATGCAACACGTGTTGCTCGGCTAAAAACCGTAATTCAGTCGCGGCATAATTTCCGCGATACGATTTCACCGCTGATTTTGCTACACGCCGGTCGTCTAGTACCGCGGCTGCGGCCGTCCACACCCTGCATTTTTCCGTAGAATTCATCTCCCAAATTTTCTGACCCAATCGATCGATGATCATTCAATTTTTTGATGTCATTTCTCCGGTCGAATAATCAACACCGGATATCGGAGGATCATTTTTTCTCGTCGGTCCAAAACGGGGCCAAACGATTCATGCTCTTCCAATTCTCTACGAGTACGTGACTGACTTTATCGAGCATTTTACCGGGACTGTCGTCATTTCTAAATTTATTGTTAGAATTAATGGGACACGCGAAGCTCAATGGGTCACGGAGTCAAAAAATCTTTTAATGCGTCGCACGTCGTAACGCGATACCTAACGGTTTTCGAAGGAAGCGCCGTTCGAATAATTATACAACAATTTAAATATTATTCCTTCGGACGACGACGACGACGTATGGTTTGGCGACCCTAAGACACGATGTCGTATACCGAGGAATGCGATTTCGAGTCACACGCGGTGAGTCGAGGTCAAGATTAATTGAATATTGGTATAAGAGCTCGGTGCAGTAATCCACTCCGCGATGGCACGATTGCATGCGTTAGTCAAACACCTAGCGTCTCTCGAACTTCATCTTATTCTTTTATGATTTCAGGAGAAATTTGCACACCACAGTCACAAACCGCACAAACTATTCGTTCGCTCGACACCGCACCGGTACCTCGCGTTTAGATTTTCGAGCTCGGTCCGATCATTCGAATGATTTGAAAATCGATCATTACGTACGCGTTGGAAGTTTTTATTTTTTCTTTCGATACAAACGGTAACCCATGGACCGAGCTGTCGAATTTACTTTTTACGGGCCGATAAATTCGTGAAACTGTTTTCAATCATTCTCGCAACGTACACGGTACGGACCATCGATCATCGTCTATCAAAAAAGACGATCGCGCGATATATTTTTTCTCACGAACAATTAAAATCACCACACGTCCGCACCGCGAGAGGTAAGAACAAATTTCTATGGTTGTTTTTTTTTTTACGGTCCTCTTTCGCGAGTTTTTTTTTTTCGTTTTTCTTATTAATCGGTACAGTATGTATACTTTGATCCGAAGGCGAGGATGTTCGATGCAACACTGAAGTGGTTTTATAGAAGTTCCTCGCAACAATTGCTTTCTTCGCGTATATTTTTGTATGTATGTATATAGACTATGTACGTACGACGTACATACATAGATATTGCAATGGCGTGTTTCCACTTTAATTAATTCTCGTGTTAATTAGGAGTAGGTAACTGTCTGCCGACGGTTCTATGCTACCGGGATACACCTATAGTCTTTGATATTTGGGTTGTATAATCCTTTTCCCATTTCGATCCTTGTTACAATATGATATTGTACCACAAGGATTCGCGAAAGAAACAATTTAATTTTTTTCATACGTGTTCATCCAACCGGGATATTCAGCTCGCGCCGTTACACATATACCTGTGCGGTCTAGCCGCTAAAAATCGCACAGATTCAAAAGTAGGTAAGCCCAACAAACTTTTGTCATAGTGTACGCAACCTGTAAAATATTTTCTATTATAAATCAAATATTGTTTCGTATATCTCGACATGAAGGCGCCAATGTAGTGCTTCGGGGTGGAACAGACCGTGCTCAGTTCGCATATAACACGAGTTCATAAATTATAACCCAGGTAATACGTAAGGTATATGTACCGCACCACACTTATACCTATCTGAACGGTATATATTTATTCAATTTAATAACTAGAATTAACTAGGCTACGGTTTTAAAAAAAAAAATCTAGACATTTGATGACAATTGCGAATCATTCTTTGCGCGATATTTTGACAAGCTTTGGATCTCAGGGACTCGAATCCGATGAGTAAATTGAGCTATGAATCAATTCCATCGAGATATTTCTATTTTTTCAGTCGAAAAACCAAAAAATTGGCGATAACTCGATCATTTCGATAGGTGGATGGGATGCCTGGATCCCAAAAACATGAGAATGTCGTAGATTTCATAAAAAAAAATGTTGCCTTTCGACCCTAAAATTCAAAGAAATCAAGGACTATATAGTCTTTGAAAAATCTTGCGTTTTGGTAAAAAATTAGACGGTTTTGTTCTCAACTGCGTGCTCATCTGAAAAATTCATACGCTTTCGGTACGGGGATAAATATTTTTTTATATCACGCACGCATTATTTTATTATGCCAATGAACGATCAACCGATAGCCCCGAGCTATGCGGCTGATCTCAGCGTTCAACGTTTCGCCCTGTACCAATCGAAAGAGACTCGCCGATCTCAGAAACTTAGCGACGTTCGAAAGTGCCCTCCATACGTCCACGCGGCGTACGTACGAATACGTATACACGTCGAATACTTTTTCTCGATCGAGTATAGGTTGGTTACACATTTATAAATTATACATGTGGGTATACGTTTTACTCGTTCAAAAGAAGCTATAGGTATACAAAGTTGACGCACCCAACCGGCACGCACGCGCCGATCATTGACTCTAGGCGAGCCGGACGAATGCGTAAATTCCTTCAGCACTCCGGAGCGATCTCCGTTGCGGACTACGGTCTCGCAGATATTGACATGAAACGCGTTAAACGACGAGGAGAAAATTTCCGAGCAAAATTTAAATTTCAACCTCGGAAATCGAGGTGGTTGTGATTACAGAATTGGCAGGACTATAGCTCGCTTGATCATCCCGCGAACTTCAAATTTTTGAATTCATCGTCGAGTCATAATTCATTTTGCCTTCGTGAATCAATTAGTTTTCGTCATCTCTTATACGACTCACCTTTTCCCACTCCGTATACATTTTGGAGCTTTTCGTCGTACTGCTTATTCGAATTCTTCTTTACGAGTTTAGTTAAATTATTCTCCGGTCTGAAGTTCCCCTCATCTTGCTGCAGAATTCGAATTGATAGCGTCTCGACTTCGTCACCTGGAAAATCGAAAAAAAAGAAACCCGATTTAAAATAGCTCAAGACAAATTGTTCTCGCACTCTTTAGTGGCAGAAATTTATACGGCACGATTCCGGCATTCCGTGATCAGGCAAATTCGATTAACAATAATTTTTGTCGACAATAAAAAGTCGAGGAAATTGACGGTCGATCGATTCTCGGTAAATTCTCATTAGGCTATTAAGAGGACGTGAGTGAGTATCGTCGAGTCGGCATAAAAATAGTAATAAATGTCGACGTCGGTCTCGCGTTATACCGAATCAAGATAAATCACCAGAACTCATTGTAGATCGTTTAACCTAATGATTTGAGTAATTAAAAAGTTACATTCAGTGTCGCCGTAGAAATTCTTCGTTCGGTAGAAATTACACATTTACGACCTTTTGTACATATATCTGGTGTGAAAATACAAAATCTGCATTTCTATTCCCGATTACATGTACCTGCAGTATAATATATCATGCAACGAAGGTTTCTCTCCGTTCAGGCATTCCACGAATCGAATCGCCGGACCTGAACTGTCCATTCGTATGACAAACATACAAATAAGTTTCACGGATTAAATATGGGAGATCAAGAACTGTGGCCATTCATGGTGTCTTCGAGTCCAACTTCGTGACTAGAAAACGGGTGTTGCTTTTATATATGGAAACAGCTCGCGCTACCGCAAAACACTACAGAGTTGACAGTCAACAGGTTCAATGTAACGGAAGTACCCACTGCACTATATCTAATTGTATATACATATAGATATATATATATATATATATGTATTACACATATATAAATGTGCAGGTACAAACCCCATATGCCGTATCTACTGCACTGCAACCGGTACATCCTGTTTATATACTTGCAACGACTTTTGATATCGCGATACACCCAACGTCCCGATTTTTAGATCTTAGAAAACGCGTATAATCAAACCTCGAATCAATTAATTTTTCGTTTCTCTGATTAATTATGCGCGAGCCGATCGAACTTGTCGAGAATTTTATCATCATGGGCTTGATTACGACCCGGCGAAATTGGAAGAAAATTTCCTCTCGACATTTTTCGTCAATAATAATAATCAGATACTTTTTACTGGACACATCGATTAATGAGGTAATTATTCACTTCAACGTTGAAACTAATGGTGAATTGATGAGTAAAGACGGGCAGAAATGCAGTAGCTTATTTTCAGATGGAGAGGATAGATAATAGATACTTATAAAGTGTAAGTGAAGCAATAGCAATAATCAGCAGCTGGAGGCGCGCAATGCAAGCGCGCGTCTATTGGAAAAGTGTTACAGTAATACAGTGGATAGTCTATGGATATCCAGTCATATATATTTGTAAAGACAAAGAATATTATAAACAATATGTTGGCATAACATACGAAGTATTGCATGTGTACAATCTCTTCGTCTGTCTATATTTTTAGACTCGTTATATCACGATACACACGAAGTGTGTAAAACGATTATTATTCTAGTATAAGAAGTAAAAGCACATTACACGTATTTTAAATGACCTTCGCTGAGCTATAGGAATTTATTTCGCAACCTTATTTTATGGTAATTCGTTTGTGCATTCACGTGTACGATTCGTATTACAACGTTAATTATTTTTACAGTTTTTTTTTTTTCGAATTAAGCTCAGACGACGATCCGTTGTAAAAATCGATGTCACGCTCGTTAGATCGGCTTTCGCATTAGTTCTTCTTCTGCTTTTCGATTATTTTTTTCTTTCTTTATTTTCCGTCGAAGGCGAAGGCCTTGATAAATAATACGAACAGAGAGAGGAGTGCCGCCGGTGGAATCTTCGCAGCGAAGATGCGGATTACATAATTATCCGATCTCCTTGCGATCATATCGACGTATAACGAGGAGACAGAGATCGAATCTCCATTTTCAAAGACTCGAATATGTGCGGAATGTACCGAATGATCGTGCGGAGGTTTTCGAATTCAATTTCCCCTGTGCGATCTGCAGCTTATTCAGATACTCGAAACAATGCGTTTCGCATGGTGTACCAAACGAGCTTACGTCGATGCAGATTGCGTTTTATTACGCAACAATTTTCTATGGATACAAATTAGACTATAGAAGCTGGTCCACGGACTTACACCATTTCTCAGCATCGGTATTTACAGCTCCGCAGTAATTCAGTCGGATCGATCGGATCATGTACTATGGTATACTCGCGTTAACCACGCCGCTATACGTGGCCCGTGCCGGCTGCTTTCTCTGTCTGCCCTCGATAGCTCCTTCAAAAACCTCGAAGGCTCTGATTCCTTCATTCAACGGGATACGTTAATACGTAAGAACCCGACATTCCCGAGCGGCCCGCGCGCTTCCTTTTTCATTTAAATATTATCATCCAGCGCTTGAAAACGGCGACGATTTTTTCGCGGCTTTTGCATGTTTTTTTCGAAAACTCCACTGTTCGAAAACAGAAAATTAGTTACGTCATTGGAAAAATTACCAGGACGGGTTATTCGAGCTTTTCGAAGCTCGATTATACCTAATGGATTTTCGAATCAAGCTCGGTGATTATGATATTGACTTGCATGAGAAACTAGAAAATTTTTTAATCGAAAATGAAATGAAATATCTGGTTCTCGGTATTTGCACGCTAATCGTTATCTCATGCATTAATGTATCGGATATCTGTAAAATTTAATCTCGCAAGTAATTCGAATACATAAATCTTTTGAAAGTGTATTCGAAACCTGTACACCGCACTATCTGTATACGGGTCTGCGAACTGCATTATGCTGTAGATATAGCCTAGTAAATTCTATGTTACGGAAGTGAATAAGGATATGTACACATCGTATCGCACAATTATCGGTATAATTAGCTGCTTAATTAACTGTAGTCGGAAGAAAAAGTTTAAGTTTACACGACTCACATTAAAGCGCAGGTTAAGGCGCGTGATAGTGAAAACTTCAGGCGCTCGCGTGGATCGTCTACGACTCTAATAGGTTGAGATAATCCGGCACGTATATCGTCAACTCTCTAATAATTACTTAGCAGTAAATAATACGGATTTTAGGGATTCTTGAAGTTCATCCTTTCGTTGACCCTTTAATATTGACCTGCCCAGTCGGAATTTCTGGATTATAATCGACGGTAATCCGAATTTTGTATTTTTCGAAACGGTTCGATTTTTACCACATCATCATCGAACGCGTGTACGTGCAGATGAACACTCAAGGCTATCCCTTGTCTCGAGAATAAAGTGAGTCGCGATGGACTCTCGCTGTTCATGATCTCCGATGTGAGAAAGATTAATGTTTCAGATCATTTATATTTCTGCAGCAATTTCCAGATCCTTCGATCTCCTACTTTACAAACCATCGATTCGAATCTCGAAATTATACGAACTTCAAAACGATTCTTATCCTCGGGTCGGGTTGCGCACGGAGTTCGACGTAAAAGCAGCCTGCGCGCGATACAATATTCCCGCAATATTATTCAATCGTACGAGATCGAGAGAAAATGAAAGACGATGCGGCGAGCCATTTTGATCTTTCGAATATCCGTGACACGATCATCCTCGTCATCGTCGTCGTTCTCGACTCATCCACTGTACACTGAATGAAAATAATACTCGATATTTCTCAATCAAATAACCCACACTGCAGTTGTAAACGCGGTGTACGAGGAATTTTCATATATAGGTATATGGTGTAATGATTCTTAATGCCTGTGACACGCATTCTTTGACGGTAGATTATTACACTTTTAATTATCGTTTAATCGCTCTCCCCGTGATCCTGCCGGGCCACAACTCGTCGTTACCGCTGCGCTTGCACATTTCGCTATAATTGCGGAATTCGAACAGATCTTTGTACCGTGCGGTTTATAAAATAAAAAAAAAAACAAAAAAAAAATTATCCGATCTTGAATAAACGGTTGCTCATATTTTACACGCGTCGATACTGTGCGTAATCCTAGCTGCGTCAAGTGTTGTCGGATTTTTAATCCAAGCGAATTATATGGGTAACGAAATACGCTGTAACGTATCGGTTACCCATATAGCAATTTGAAATTTAAATATAATACAGAACACACGAGGTCATTAGCATATATGTGCCGGGTATGGAATACACATAGAAAATCGTGACCGATCTAAGCGTGTCCCATTAAGATTGTATCGAAATAGACTAAAAAATCTCTTACGTAATCCTCATAAATATACTCGAATTTTTTTTTTACCGATAAACCGAGAGAACCGTAACGTAAGACTAGGTAGGCATATGCCGAGTCGTCGATGGAATTAATTTCACTTAAACGTATGAGATAACCTCGTTCACTAGCAGACTGCATCGCGCGATATTTCACCATCGATTTTCATGCATTTACGACGCGTAACATTCTCAATTTTCAACGTGAAATTTTTCTTTTTTTTTTTTGTTTTTCTCGCGCTACACCTCGAAGTAGGTATGAGAAATATAATGACATTTCGATGTAGGTACTGTTATATCCTCGTAGCGTGGCGACGAAAGTCTGTAAGGAAAATCGTGACTCACGTAAGACACCGAGAATATCCTGGCGATCGTATTTTAACCCGTTGTTTTTAGACACGCAGGTTTACGTCAGCGATCAGAAATGAAATAAAGAAATATTCAAAAGCGAAAGAATGAATAAACATTGAAAAATACAATACGTCGTCGCTGCTGTACCGCTGCAAATTACAAATGCAAACATATGTATCTTCTATGAAATTTTTGTACATCTCGGGATAATTATTGAGCATCGTTTGAGAACGAATTCATGCGAGATTTGAATGCTTGGAAAGAATTTTTTCACACGAGCGATCAACGAGGGATGGATTTTAAATTCGATTTCGCACGGTCGAACGAGGCATTTCATCGCTATGCGGGCATCGATGTCTCCCCGGCTCCTCTCTTACGGCTATTGGCTATATTTTCGTACCGCGCCTCGTTCTTTTTGTTTGTTTCTTCTAATGTTTCGTCTGACTTTACTTACGTTTATCTGCTGGTGAAAATCCTCCTTTCTTCGAAATTTTCTTAACAGAAAACGTTACGTAACAAATGTAGTACAGGCGTTAAATAAATTTATCTATACACAATGTCACAAATGTAAACTTGGCACGTAATAAACTTTATTATGTAACATTATTTATGGAAAATTTTCTAGTAATAACACTCGATTACTTTTGTCGTACCTATTTAACAATTATATGCACACCAATGAGCGTTCACTTTTAACTGTACATAAACTTTTTAATTCCATCCAAACTTTCGCCAGCTGTGTGTATATTGTAGTTTGTATAATAATTTACGAATAACGATCAAATGTTTCGTTACAGTTTCGAGTTTGAAAGTCTCAAAACACGTTTATTTACACAATAGATTTCGCATTCTCACGAAAAAAGAAAATCTAATAAACTATGATGTTAATTTAAAAAAAATCAATTGATTCTTTTTTTTATTTTATTTCACGTATTCATAGTTACGAGAAAAACGAGCACCCGGATGTCATGCACGACGACTAGATTCTTTTTCGACTTGGATATTCAAAATTCGTACTTGAGAATTTCAGTCGACGTACGTTTTGCTTTTGAATCTTTGTCTCTTGCTTGGTTTTCTTCTTCTTTTGTTTTTATTTTTTCAATTTATTTACGATTTAATTTCGTTCAATTTTTTTAATTCAATCGTAAAATCTAGTGGTAATGATAAAATAAATAATTCCGAAGAAACCGTCTGGACTTCCCACGGCAGGGAAAAACTGTGGGGAGACTTCTCACAAACCTCTTGCGTTTCGGATGGAATCGGGTTGAGGTATGCGGACGACCTCGCCTACGGACGAAGTACCTCGCAGAGCCGCAATATGGCTCCTGTACGATCGTCAGAAGTAATTGTACCGTTATATAGGTATATTCGTTGTACAGGTGGCAGGTATAACAGTTCGTATTATATACGTTTTCCAAATGTACGGGGGCCCCTAATCGTCCGGGTCGCAGGCCATTGTCCTCCAAAAGATTCACACAAAAAATATTCTATCACTCGCTTCGAACGCGAGAAAACGAAACGAAGGAAAGTCTGCAGAATATTTCATTCTGTTACAGATTTTTACCGATATTTTCAATCCTCGGTGAACTTCGCTCGAACTCAAATTTCCGGATCTATATACCTGCAGGTGATTTGAAAAATGGTTTCTCGAAAAAGAATTCAGTTCACTCGTGTATATCGTTTTTTCTTTTTCCCAATCAGCGATGACAGGGGTGGTTTTCCTTTGCGGGGTTTTCGAGACTGAAATCGGGAATTTTTTTTTCCTCATGACAGTTTGGTCCAGTTACTAGTTTACAGAAGACGGTTGAAAGAGGCTTGGTAAAGTGAAAGATTAGTTGATTCTAATTTTATCTAGCTCAACGAAACCGGAGTTGGAAAAAATGTTTTTAAATTTATCGAGACCGTATCTGTGCATGTGCATGTTCACATTTCATAGGCATTGTACGTACATGTTGATAAGTATAACCGGTTTTTCGAGAGTCGTTTGGACACAGAGGATCACGTCGAGATGAGTCGCATATAACACGTGCTTTTTCAAACTATACGTGTCTTTTTATCATACTCTTTTTTTTTCTCTTTTTTCTCTTTTTACCTCCGACGGTCGAATCACTTGCACAGACGATGATGAGTTTCTTTGACAAAAGACGCACATTCACTCTCGTCAATTTGTGGTATCTACATACCCAAGTTTTTTTTAGCCCTTAGTGTTACGTGCGCGGAAAATCGTATTCAAAAATCAAAAACGAAGTTTTTGATTGGTAAGCGATGAACTGTGAAGATGGTCAGATGTTGGAACCGTTCGTGAACGATAATATTACTAAACTCCTTTGATTATCTAAATTGAACGAATCAAAGTGCGAAAATTGAGAATTCCATAACTGATATCAGCCGAAACAGGGAGTCGAAATATCCTCAATAATTCTGTGCCGTTTGCTGATAATCCTCAATAATGAAATCTTAACCAGCCGTAGTCAAAATATATTCAGCTCGAAAAAGCTTCGACAGCAGGTCACACGAAGAACTTTCCAACAGTCCATACTACAGGTTTCTTCTCCGGTAGCCTCAATTTCCAGCGAAACCATTGCCTGCAGTTGATAGTCTGGTCTTATATCAACCGTTGAAAAACATCTGTGACAGAAGAAGATGAACGATTTAAAACCTCATTGAAAAAAAAACCTTAATTAATAGGCTCATTAAAGGAAGAATAAAATGTTTCAAAAATTTGTACAATCCAACGTGGACAATTTTTTTAGATGGATTGCATCGTCTCGTCGTGACTTCGAATTTAATTATCTACACATTAATTATGCTCTATTTTGATTTATCAATAAAAGAAATTCAATTAAAAATGAATCACGCTATAAATAGAAGCAGGTACATGCGTACCGTGTATAATTCAAAGTATTTCATCCGTCAGCTTATTAATACTTGATATTATTCCGATTACAACTCCGCGTGCGTTCTTCTTTTAGCTACGGGTATACGTATCAATTTCATTATCAGTTTGGAACCGTCAATCATTGCGCAACTCCGCGTGTATGTCTGTCTGTGTATTTATATAATAAAATGACACATATGCCTCTCGACCGATAGATAAAGGATACATCGAATGACACTTTAACAATTTACAGCGCGATCATCAATTGTTTCGGGGAGTATAAACGAAATTGAAAAGAGAAAAGGAAAAAGAAATTTTATGTTTGTCCGTAAATGGAAAGTACACGGCGCAGCGCATATGCCTAATTGGAATGATAACTATTTTAAACATATAATATAAACCCCCCCCCCCCCCCCCCCCCCCCCCTTGTATAGTTCATATACGTATATTATTTTTCTTCTTTTTTTTTTTTTTTCATCGACTTTACGCGATGTTTGTTCAATGATAAGAGCACAGCCTTCGTGTATATGGTTCACATTCGCTCTACCCTGCACAGGTATAAATTTATGGCGTCTGAAATACATATATATATATATAATAAAGAAAAACGGGGAGCCGAGCGGGTAGAAGAAAAAATGAAGAGAAAAGTGAGACGAAAAGAAAACGAAAGGAAGTATCGCATAAGCCAGCTTTTCTTCGGTCCTCGCGGGGTGGATTTTGAATTGATATGGATAAGATGACACGCCATACAGTTTTCAACTTTGATATACGCTCGATTTCAAATGGAAAATCATGTCTGGATTGGATTGGGACGTGAGTTGAAACAACAATTGCATCAGAAACGCAAGTTTCTAACGGTATAGAATATTATGGGGGTCCAATTTTTCTCCTCCGTATCAAACCGTACGATGTATACTTTTTCCTTTTTTATTACATCACTTCTTTTTTTCTTCGTGATGTAACAATAACGCGCCTGCAGAGTTTTATCCGATAAACCATAACGAGAATGTCTTCGAAATTTAATTAACAAAATGTCAACCGCATGTAACGCGTAGAATAATTTAACAACTTTGAAAAGTGAACGGTGTTTGTATAATTATTGCCATTGATTTTAACGCGATTGCTTATATAAAATGATTGATTTATCGGCGAACCTCTAAACGCCGTATTTCATTCCATTGATGTTCAAGACTTCGTACGATTGTCGTAAAATTCTTGTCGATATTGCGACCCGTTTGACGAAAAAAACATTTACAGGTATTCGCACACGCTCATATTTCACTGTCCATTTAATTACGACCTATGTTACAACGGACAGAAGTTATGCCAACTCGATCAGCAGATCGACCGAAATTTACACAAGAAAATATTCTGTTCTGCTTCACGGTGGAATTGAATTTTTAAATCCACCGACATCGCGCTGTACAAATAGGTTTATAGATATGGGAAATAAAAGAAATTGTTTACAGAACCCCATTATCACGGTGTCGTGAGGTGTTCGATTTATATAACGGTGCTTCATGTACGCATCTGACGTTCGCGTTCTATTGAAATGTAACAGAAATAATTACACGCTTTTTCTCTCGTTCGATTTTCTAGATCGATAATTTTTTTACTAAGATCAAGTTTCCAAGTAGTTATGGGTATGGTTGTATATCCTATAGAGAGGATTTATCGCCGATCGAAGATCTGCCAATTTTGTTCTTTTTGTTTATTGATTTAAACATGCTGAAAGATTCCCAGAAATTGATTCATCGCGAATACCTCTTTGCGATATTACCTATTTATTGGTTTACGAGACGACAAAAAAAAATGGACGGAAAAAACGGATCGATGATCCAGCTGTTTCGATGAGGAAGGAATGAATTTCTGATTTACGGTGCAGTGAGTCGTGGTGATTATTATAATGGGCAAATTAAAATAGCGAGGTGATTCATTTCTACGAAAAGTTTCAGAAATATACGTGAAATGAAATGAAATTAAAAAAAAAAAAAAAAATTCATACAGATGCGCAAGTAACTAGTTGAACATAAAAGGAAGAGATACTAAAAGGAATAAGAGAAAAAATTATCAAAGTACATATCTATACAAGTAGGAGAAAAACGAACGAAGAGAAAAAGTTTTTCGACTACACCGTTCTTTATTCAAACTTGTAATAACGTTTGGCAGATGTTTTTGATATAGTAGCTTCTCGGGAATCGTCAGCTATAGAAACCAATGTATATCTATAGAGAAACGAGCTGGTTCGCGCGCGCGACTGGCTGTTACCCGCGCAAACTTTTATTGAAGCAATTTAAGTTGTGGACCGTGGCCAAACTTTGTTTTTTTTTTTTCTTTCTTTCATTTTCTTATTCATTCTTTTTACTCTTTTCTTTTTCATTTTATTCAATTTTTTTTGTTTCTCTCCCTTTTTTATTCTTTACTCCCATCCGTAAACTTCTCTTCGCGGCGATGATTATTTTTCACATTAATTATCGCGAATAATCCTTACCACCGTACGCCCATTGATTAAAATTGTAATTTCAGTTTCGAGATTCGTGAGGTTATTCTTTCGTACGATGTTTGAAATGCAGGTAGAAGTCTCGAGACCGTGGCATCCGCCAGCTGCGGCATCGGAAACGTATCGCGTCTGGTTGATCATCGCGGTGTAAAATTTCCCTATCGGCTATGGATCAGTAATGGATTTCACAGGGATCGTCGCCGACCATTGAGAGATCGAACGCCGCCTCCTAGTCAATCGCCGACAATTACTTAGCGAACAAAACATCGTCGCTGCGGTTCGGTCGCATAAAAACGGAAGCCGATACACAATACTTCTTCGCGCTGCAACCGATCTATATACATATACACATGTACAGTACTTTAAGTATACAATTCTATGTAAGTATATATATATATAAAGGCTAAAAATCGATCGCCGCTGTGTCAGAGCCCCGGCCTCGTGCTGCAGCAGCAGCAGTAGCAGCAGCGGCGTAGAACAAGAACAAGAAATTAACTCGGATCTGGATCAAAAGGCGGCGAACGCAACGCTCCCGGCTATGGCGAAGGTCCTTTGGGACGTGATCCATGAAAACCGAGATGTAAAGGGCAAACCGATCGACCGGGAGCCGCGACAAAAAATAAATCTCTTTCCGAAGTGAGATCTTCTTTTTATGCACGTCAAACAGTGCACAGCAGGTATTTTCATCCATCCCGATTCCGACCGATCCTTGATCGTAAAATTCCCATCCAAAGGTGACGCGATGCATCGCCAAAAATTTATCGATAATATGGAAGACCGACGAGAATAGTGGATTTTTTTTTTAAAACAGCTGCAGATGATGTGCTTCCGGCCTGTCTGCCACGAGTGTTGTATAACTACGTACTTGTCACGTGAAGCGACCGACGAATGGCAGAAATTGCGAAGTACGTGCTTAATATACGGATGGCTCTAGGAGGGGCGGTGGCTCCGGGGTTTCCTTAAAATATAATTATTCACGGCTGAGATATCAGCACCCATTTTGTAATTCCGACGGTGCCAACTCTGCAGCGGATTCGAGCTTGGCACAGTAATGTCTTCGTTTAATTTCTGATACGTTCGTAACTCGCGAACAGTGCACTGCAGGGTATAGAGGGGTAGAGGTGTACACCCGTGCGCTACGCTGGCAAACTTGGTTTATACCTACCTCGCGAATGTAATTTATGTAACGCGTGTGTGTCTGTGAGTGTTTAACTTCCTCGCCAAGAGTTGTTAGTACGATATCACATACCGCGGAGTACGAAGGTACAGAAATTCCAACTCTCGCGATACGGGGCAATCGATAACGAAGTAGGATATTAGATAGGATAAAAATTCAAATTTATCCAAATACGTATATAGATCGCTGGTGATCAAATTTTTTATGATAAATGCGTCGAATAGATTCCAATATCGGAGTAAATTCAACTGCGTTATACGTACACATGCATATGTATACATGTATAAATAAGCCATCCATCGAAAATTCAGCGAACCGCGCGCGCGGTGTGATTTGAAATTCGTATATGCCCACCCTGTTGCACCCCCCCTCCCCCCACCGCCCCCCGCGTTCCACTGTGCAAGGTTTATATGTAGAAATATATTTATCCGTAGCCGGGTATATATGTAACAGAAATACGAGTACATGGAATACTAGATTTCTATGTATCTGCATATCGATATATTATAGACAAGTGGTGTGCAGCGTCGGCAACATCGGCGGCCATTCGTAACCGAATTAATTAGGCAAATCGGTGGCCGCGACGCAGTTACAATTAATCTGTGACCGCTTCGTGTATTATGCCCTCGAGTTCGATATATGCGCGGACATAGATATCCGCGTATATATAGGTGTACACATCCGTTGCGTGTATCTATTATAGACGATCGTTGCACAATATAGCGCATAAATTTGCATCCGTATAAAAGCGACAAATTATTTAAGCTGATTCGGGTGAAATTTCAGAATTTCCTGGGCATAAAATTGATTTTTTCTATTCCGTCGTTCGACGGAACGAGAGAAGGAAACGTGATGGATTTTTGTGCAATCGGCTGTAGGAAAAGGCGGCGGTCATTTCTACGAACTGTTTGCAAAACTGTGAATTGCTTATTAAACATGTTATCAGTGTGTATATTTTAATTATCAGTGTTGCGGTCGGAATGCTAATTAAAGAGTTTCGAGGATTTAAATTAATAAAGATACATCAATGAATTTCCAACTTATCATTTTGTATACACGAAAGCGATAAGCTGTATCGCAAACAATGATTAGGGGGTAATGACAGCGGTAAGTATGTAACGTATGGTATGTACATAGGTACACCAAAAAATAGAAATCTATTATAGTACAAACATAAATATCGCAAGTACGTATTACGTAAATGTATATATACAATTAATCGCAGCTCGGAGCAAAACTGGATACGAATATTATATAACGAAACGATAATTCACGATAAACTGAAAAGTGACAAATCGGGTTGAGAAGCCTCGTTAGAAATCTCTCGCGAAAAAAGCTTCGATCGACCGAAATAGTCGAAAAATCGTCGCGTTGTAATCACACTGACGGAACAAATCGCGAGTCCGGGGAACGCGATTTCCGTAGCGCGAACGATTCCAAAATGTCGAATCGCGCGAAGATATATATACACGTATATCTACGTACCTGTGCAGCGGTCATCCGAGTTATACCTTCGACCGTGTACAACGCACACGAGGTGGTTGAGCCGGTGGTTCGATGGTGTTTGTTAAGTGGTGTTCGCGGATACCACGCATTCGTCGTGATTTGTGGCGAACGCTTAAGTCTAAATTGCTGTCAGGCTGCAACCACCCCGGTCGCTCTCCATCGCTTTATACGACGTAGGTATACATACGTACACGTACGAGCGAATAGCTCAACGTACACACCTGTATAACTACGCGTTCGCGTACGTGTACAGGGGTGTCTGCGAGGTGTACCGAAATCTCAAATGTCTATTGTCAGCATCGCACGTTTCCCGACACATCCGTGAAAATTATGAAGAAACTCAGGTGAAATAATTACAAACTACAACTAAAAATCTCGTGGGAATCGCGGCGCGAGAGAAAGGTTCAATATGTATATATATCTATGATGGTACTATAAAATTGTAATTTACAAACTATATCCCAGGTGACCGCGGCGTGAACAATTTTTTTTTCTTTCTCAATTGTTTCAAATTTCTTCGTGTGTTACGGGGGTAAAAAAAACTACCGCGACTACATGGATCATTAAATTTCATATACAATATACCTACTGGTGTACATATATTTTTCTGCACACGTATAGTTAGTGTACATTGCAGACAGCAGCAGCGCAATGTTTAACGCTTCTTGAGTGGATATTTTAATCAGTGTTCCGGTTGGTTTCATATTATTTCCGGTTATGCCTACCCAATGAGCCGTGCTCGGCGATCGGTACGGTGGAGTAAATTTGAGTAAAAAAAAAAAAAAGAAAAAACGGAATAGAATATAAAATAAAAGTAGTAACAAATTATATTATCCAGGGCAACGGAGCGTCGCATTGCATTATTGACGAACACGAGAAAAAAGCAAAAAAACAACAAAAAAAAATGATTCCAAACTCTGATAAATTTATAATAACGAACTCCGCAGGATGCATATGAAATACCACCGAAGACAGACCGTAAAAACTGACAAATCTGCGGAGAATGTGCATATTTTGCCGTGATATACATATATATCTAATATAATATGCGAGGATCGAGTGGCCGCTTATCGAACCATGAATTCCTTGAACTTTATTCATTCGAATGAAAGGAGCCGGTAACGTATTCCAGCGTGGAATATATCTTTGACAACTCAATAATCGCGAGCATTTTTCACAACAAATGTCAACCGAGAACGATGAAAATTTTACCCATCGCGCGTTGCGCACGGGGTGCAACTCGTTCGTTGTACGCAGGTGGGTCGCGAAGGGTATCCCGAATAGAATCGAACGCCGATAATTGTTTCGAACAATCCGGGATTAGGACCTGAAATATACGGGCATCGCGTGAAAAGGTTGCCATGGCGACGCGTCGACGGAATTTCAAGCCCTTTAACTCCTACGTATACGTATACGTGTATGTATACAGGTACCGAGTTTCGGGATCTGATACACCCGACGACGAACTAGGTCCTGCGCGATCGCATGTGAAACTTTGCGAGCGTTGACGCGGGGAGATGTTTGTACATAAAATACAGCGCACAATGCGCGTGTGTAAATGTGGAGGATGTACAACGTGTATTTTTGTACGGAGAGTCGAGAGATGGGGAAAAAAAAAGGGAGAAAAATCGTCGGAGAGGATCCTCGGCGGAGAGGGTCAGCTGAGAAATAAAATAGAGGGGGATACTCGCCGCATTTGGTATATCCGAACAGGGGCGGAGTCACGGAATACGAATACCGCACGGGGAGCTTTTACCGCCACACCGTGTAGATTCCGACCACGCCTTTCTCCTCTTCGTATCCCTTCCAGCGCGGTATTTCTCCCTCTACCGTATCCCTCGTTTTCCCTCTCTGTCCTCTCCTCTCCCTCTTATTTCTCGCTTCCCGTTTTTTACCTCCCTCTCGAACTATATTCCTCTTTCTTCGGAGGATGGGAGTAAGCTAAGACCGAGTAAGCTAAGACCGAGGCTAACACCGACGTGTGTATATCGCACCTACTCTTTTACACGCCGTCGTTCTTTCTCTCTTCGAAAGTTCTTTTTTTTCTTCTTCTTCGTCTTCTTCTTCTTCGTTTAATCTCCCTCTCTCTGTCTCTCTCTCTCTCTCTTTTCGCCGCTTCAGACCGACGATGAACCGGGAACGGCAGCAGCCCGGCACCGCCACTCCACTCGCGGAGCCATTTCATTTTTATTATCGCTTTTTAAAACAACTGGCGAACCTCGCCAACGCTAGTGTTGCAGCATCAATCTATATTAGCCGCTAATTTTATATTATTACGTTGCACACACCCCTACCGGTACCCACACGTGTGGATGTGTACAATTTTTCTAAACGTACGTTACAAAATTTTTTTATATCGCCTCCCACGCTCCTTTGTCCAATGGTCTACAATGAACACCGTTTAATCGTATCAGAGCATACCTATACCTACTGTCCCGATTGGAGGGGGTTGAAAAAATTGACTTTTGACGATCTGCCTGTTTTTGGTTTTTTATCATTGCAGCTCGAATGCATTCGGCCGATGATCGCATCGTGAATAAAAGTGAAAAAAAAAATGATCTGAGTAGTAAGAGCCGAGAGAAAGCTTTTCGATCGCTGATATCACGAGGAAGGGTCCTTTTCATTTCCTTCATCGTTGGACGAATTATATTTTCCCCCTTGGCAAAGTAGGGATGAGAAAATAAATGCAATCGCTCCCTCGAATACCCGCACCTTTCCAACATATTTTCTCCTCCGTGTATTGGTACGTAGAGACCGTTATACGCCCGCAACGAATTTCTAGCTTAACACCAACGAGGTGGAGGTCCTTTCGGTAATTTAGACAAACGACCATCTAATCCTCGAGCCCAGCGCTTCATTATCACCGCCAGCACGCGTACATGAGTTACGAGATCTTGTTTCTAGCATAGGTAGGTTGTATAAGGTACCATCGCTTCAGAGATTCTCCAATGATCGTTGATGACGCCTTTCGACGTCCACCATTTTTTTTTTTTTTTTTTTTTTCTTTGTCTCACTACCTATCCCCCTGGCAAGCACGGGGAGGACGTTGGAACTGCACTTTTTTGGTCCACGTAAAGTGACGAAACTCCATACCGATATACGCTTCCCATGTGACCGCATCCTTCGATAATAACGTATCTTATAAATAAACTGACGAATAGTGTCGATTTTTCATGCTGTCTCGAAAGCAAACTCTCTATTAAAATCAAATAAGTCTCTACCAGGTATATACCTGGAAGCTCTAGGAATTATTTTATCACAGCCCGAACCGCTGATCTGTGACACGAGTATTGGTTTTCACGCACAACTTGCACGTGTGTACGATAGCGGCAGTCTTACGTACGTAAAAGTTGTACGTAGATGTGTAGGAAGACCGTACGTGCAGCCTAACTAGTTATTTTGTGCTAGTAGGGTTTTCGACAGCGACCATTAAAAGCAAATAACCTTAATGAATAGTCTTTTGCCACCTCGATTGCGCCTTCTGTATAATAACGACATTCTCCCACCCGTTCCATATGTCACGTGAACGTATTATTATCTGATAACTATACCGACTGCTTACGGGTGAACTTGTACACATATACCCATATTATCACACCCATGCGGCCACGTAAGGATTTCCCCGATCGTTTACTCCTTTTTTCTCACCGGGTCCCATAATTTCTCTATTTCTTTGAAAAATTGGGACGCCGGATCGGGTTTTTTCCCGTCTGTCGTTAAAAATAACGATCGCCAGACGAGAGATTTAGATACCAATTGTTCACGAGGTGCACCTGATCGATCGATCGTCTATCGTAGCTTTGTCCTGCAATAGTTTCGGAGCTTAACAAGCGATGATGGGATTCCGAGACAATAATTCCGACGTTGACAATTAGTAGATCATAGTTTCGTAGACCGTGTACGGTATAGTTTCGTTTTTTTGCTCACATTGTTTTTTTTTTTTTTTCTCTTCACAGAGTTAATTTTATATCGTGACACCTCTGCATCCTATATAATCAACCGGGATTATAAGAGTTGAACATTTCTTTAAGTAGGTGCTTATGGGAAAATAAATGGCACCGGGGTAAAAAACGTAGTCGACTCGACGGCGATGAATTATAGTTGAGGAATGAAGGGAAAAACAAAAAAACAAAAAGATGAATCCCATGCACATATATATCCATCTACTTAGGTAGGTGTACATTAAATATCGGGGACGCGTTTGATGTACAACTGAATTTATACGATATAAAGAATTCCCAGGCGAAACACATGACAAATTACGTACACATTTTTTTTTTTCGTGCGTGATGAAAAAATGAATAAATATATAAATTACAGAGTTCTATGTACACCTAACGCATGCGTGTGGCGGTATACGTACAACGTTCGTACAGTGAATTGAACCGGACGTTTGTAAATACTATAATTTAATTGTGAAGAGTTTCGCCGGTTGATGAATGTGACGTAATTAGCGAGACGCGATTTCCTCGCTTTGTTGCTACAAACCTAGTTTTTAATTAAGGTTCACGCCGACCAATAAACCACGTCGAATCGCCTGCACGCGCTGAAAAAACGCACGTTCTTCTCAGTCATTTTTTATTCCCTTTTCGCGTTCGGTCGAATAAAAAATAACCCGAATCTCAACGATTTCGAAAATTCAGAATTTCGTTCGCGACGATTCGCCTTGGGAAAATTTTCTACCGATCCGCGAACTCGGAACTCGCGGAAAATACAGAACGTTCTATCGCCGGATGAACAAAAAAACTCTTCAGCTCTACTTTATTCGAAACTGACAGGTAAAAATTATACGTGTTTCAAATAATATATATATATATAACTACAACTGTTGCAGTCTATACGTACAGTCATAAGTTAGCAGCAGGCAGCAGCAGCAGCAGCAGCAGCAGCAGCAGCACGCGCGGATGAAAATTATTGGTATCTCAATCATAGATAGGGATCAGAAATTAGCATTTATATCACCCTGGCGAAAGATAATAGAGGGGGGAAACGGAGGAGGGGTTGGTCGGAGGTTGGAAAGCAGAGAGAATGGAATGCCTAGAATCTAGATGTTAGATAGAATTTACTTCTATTAGTGCGAATACGTATGTACGGTACATAGCCATATATTATACATACCTAACGTACATATCTCTGCGAGTGATATGTGCTGAGGATGACTACATGGATTTCCACCTATAGATACGTATACGGTATGTACGTATATATCTAACAAAAGTTTGTATGTGTACGAGAAAAAAAAGGGAAAAAGTGATCGTTGAATCGCGGCGAGCCATAACGAACGTAGACTGTGCCTATATAGATAACTGATAAAACGCGAAGACACGCATGTATGTACGTTCAACTTGCTAATCCTCAGCGATCATGAAACCGGAAGTTCTGTATCTTATTAAACGGTCGTTTTGCTAAACGCGTGAGGTTATATAAAATGAATATATAAAATCTCAACGCCCACGTAGCCGATGCTAGAGCGCAAATTAAATGATAACGAAAAGCGGAAATGTTAAGGGACGAGAGAAAATCAGAATGAAGAAAACCCACACACGTTTGGAATTTTTCTTCCCCGCTTCGCTCGGGCAAAATATCGAACCGTATATAATACAAGAGACGGAAATGAAAGCGATTATTGGATCGACGATCAGTTAAGAGTGTAAAAAAAAGTACGATTCACGTAGGAAATGAGCAACTACTGCACCCCGAATGAGAGAGAAAAAAAAGAAAAAAGAAAACTAAAAATATACTACACGTCGATTTATCTCTATGGAGGACAATCGGAAATAGAAAACACCCCTGAACGCTGCGGATTTTTAAATGACGTGAAAAATACCTGCACCACCTTCTCCATCGCGATATACGATATGCACGGTGGTTGAGAAAAATACAACGGAATATAAAAGAGGCGTCGGAAAATATATTTTAAATAAAAGTTTCGCTCCCGGTTCGAGCGATCGGTTCGGTTGCGCGTGTTACTTAATCACGGATATTTTCGCGTCGTGTACGCGACGTGTTTTCCTGCACGGAGTAACGGCCTCGTTGTTGGAGTTGCGCGGCGACAACTTTTACACATGTTTCTACGAAGGCAACCGCAATTCCCCGATCTATATTCTTCCGCGTATGTCGAGGGGGTTGTTTTGTCAGCGGTCGTCACCAGAAACCACAGTCATCGCGGTCCATACTGCGGGACTTTTTTTTTTTCCCCCCCCCTGGACGTGTCCTCGGGGACGGGGAAACGCGCAGGATGCATCAGCGCATCAAGATGGAAAGATTGATAGAGCCAGATAGTCACTTGTTTTTGATCGGTCGACATGCCGCACCATTGCCATCGTTCCTCGTCACTTGATCTTTACTCCTGTATACGTTGTTACGCTGGTTACCAGAACTTATCAACCCGTTATACGTTCGATACGCTCTTTTCGATCGTTTCAATGATGATTTTTCACAGATCCGGAAATATTTCGAAAGAATTCATGACTTTTATATAAAATATTCGTATATCCAAAATTTATAATTTCCGCCGGTAGAAATCATTCGAAAAGTCGTTATGCGACGCGATTGTCGCGATCAGGGTCTGTTCAATGTGCCGTATAAATCGGCACAGAATTACAAATAATATTACCTGAAATAAAATCGTCTCGTACAATTCAAGGCATTGTATTTTCCCTTCGAAAATACAATAATATCGAAACGGAATTATGATTTTAAAATTTTTCGCTCGGTTGAATCGACCGTCGGCAAATTTTGTATTCTCGAGGGGTGAGACCGCTACGTAGGACAAGAACTCGCCATAACGGTCGTTGTTCTTTGTATAATCTGAAAATCAAAACCCCCGGCGTATGTATATGTACCGCACATACGATTGTCGAGTAATCGTCCTTAAATATTTATCGACAAGGTCCCGCGTTAGGTGTCCAGAAGGTCGAACGCGCATTCGTTTCTACGTATATGTATATGTATACATATACGAATCCGCAGCCACGTACAAACGTACTCGTTTCGAATGTCCTCCCCGCGCCTTGTTCGGGACCCTGACAGATGGCATTTCCAACTCGTAGCAGGTTGGTCAGGTTGGCAACATTTCGTGGTTCATTTGCGGTACCCAGGGGTGTCATCTATTACCACGGAGGGGTGCCTCGTCCGCTTCGTACTCCCGCGATGCTGCGGCATCGCTCCACTCTGTACCCCGGCATCCGCGCCAAGTTGCAATACGTCGTCGCTACCGACGCACGTTCGCTTCGTTTTATTACACGTAACACACGTGATATAAAATGCAACCTTCGCGATGCGCGTATCCATCCAAAATGTATGCGGTACATATGTGGCGATATCACGCACGTACATTTATGAATTTCGGCCTACCGTGCATATACATTTTTCAAGAGAGAATGTATACGGATGTCTATAGATATTATGTACCTATACGTACATCGCGACGTCGCAAGGGGTTTGCGTCTATCTACGGAGAACTGCAGTTTTAGTACATATATATATATCTATACCGTACATACGTGCCAGACGGTTCAATTTAATTCGGTGATTATTTTATAACGAGATAGATTTTTCAATGGTACCTACCGGGGTAACTAAGGAAGGGAGACCGGGTGCCGCAGAGACCAAGAGATTGGATAATCCTATTATACGTTTTTTTTTTTTCCATTGTCTCTCTTTAATTCAATTCTTTTTTTTTTTTTTTGTTTCAAGCTCGAAATCGATCGAGGACGTTAATCGAAATTGCTAGTGAGCTGGCGATAAAATGAACGTGTTTTTTATTTTTTTTCCTCTCAGCGTAAAGTTCAAATTTGGAAATCCATGTGGTGCGTATTTTTCATCATTCATTTAATTACGTTAGAGTTATTTTCGAAGACGTCCGGGTGTAAAAAGCTCGAGCGTAGATACCATTCGGACCACATCCTTTGGACGAAACTCGAATAACGAGACGCGAAAATAAGTAAAAGACAAAATATAAGATTAATGAAACAGCCCGCGGCGTCCGTACGTTACTCTCAGACGCGCGGGCAGCTGAATCTATACAGATAATGAAAAAAGGAGAAGAGAAAGAAGATAATATAAAGGCCGAGCGGAAATAGAAAGAGTCGGAGAATCGAGGAGAAGAAAGGTAAAGAATCGGTGCTGAGGAATAAAACTATGTGATGAAAAAAAAAAAAAAAAAAAAAAAAATGAAACAAAAAGTCACGTATTTATACGATGAATAGAATGGAATAAGTTTTAATAATGAGAGGAGAGGACAAAAAAATGTATAACAAAAAAAGCAAATGAAGAAAAATTGAGGGGAGAATGGGTCACGAGGTACGGAAAGAGAAAAGGAGGTGATTATTATAGTTTCAAGAAGTGTTCATCGACTATCTGTTGTTAATCGCGGCTAGGCCCGTCATTTCGTCATCCGTTGAGACAACTGAATTGGTCTAATTTACTTACATTTAATTAATGGCTTTGTAATCGGCTTCTTTATAATTTGGGCACTTCGTGATATAATGCGTCAGACACATCGGCAAATCATACTCCGGATTGCGATAAATTTACACAGATACGGGGATAGATTAATTCAAAAAACAAATGGCAAGAAAATTAATAGACTCGATTCCGGTTCATGAACACGAGGACACGGTCACAGTGATTCTTCATAGGTACAACATTGCTCTTTTGCGCTACGTCGACGTGACCCGCGACTGAATTTTTTTACCGCTCTGCATAACGTAGTCACATTTTTCTATTTCACTTTATTTCTTTTGTGATTTTTTAGTTTACTTTTTTCCGTTGTTCTTCAGACGCTTCATTCATTTCACTCGGGGTCTGCAACAGCCGTAGTAAATCCGAAGTAACGGAACGTGCGGTCTTAATTAACAAGAGTAAAGAAATAATAGTAAAAATCATCGAACGCGACCGCTGTCAACTTCAATAATTGAAACGACAAAATTATCTGGATTGTATTTTCGTTTGCGATATTTTCTCGTTTTCTATGTACATTATTTTCTATAGCCAAACTACCTGATTTTCAGGCATAATTATTTCATTGAGGAAATATTAATATTCGATGAAATTTCGTTGGGCAAAATAATGATCGGGGAAAATTATAATACGCGTGTAGAAAGTCGCTGAGAGAAATGCTCTCGGATTACTTCGCCTGTGCACGAACTGATGACCGAGTTCGAAGATATTCTCGACGTATTGTACGCCACGTACGTACCATATGCCATTCATTTCGGAATTATTATCGCTCTAGTTTCCTCGTACGGTCGTCGTGTATGACTGGTGTAAAATAATTCATCATTCGTCTCCGTATATCACAACACTCGAGACGACGTCTGTCCTAATCCGGTGTCTTCGCGAAAGTAATTGGCTGCATTACATACGTGCGAAATACACGAACACGAAAGAAATTTACGCGCAGCGTGCGATTTCTTTTATTTTTTTTTTTGTTTTCCATTCGCGGGGCGCGGTGGAATATAATGCGAAGGGTGGATGCTGCAGCGGGAGGCTCGGTTAGCTGGCGTTAAATTAGAACCATCATGGCGTCGTGGTCGTAGTCCGCGAACGCGGCGTCGCGACGCTTTCGAATATTTAAACGTTGCCCCGAAATTCCAAAGTACCTCGTTTGGGGGAAAGTTTTGGGCGTTAAGGGAACAGCCTTACTCCGCAGGTAGGTGTATATAAGACCGGGTCGTGAACCGTGGGGGGGGTGAAAAAGGGAGTCCAAAGGAGGGATGGTAGGGATCCTCGGATTTCAAGCTCGCAAAGGAGAAGTGAAACGTTAGGCCTAAGGACAGAAGCACCCGAAGGGGACCTCCGAAATTACGCGGAAATTAAAAATTAACCTTTATTTTACTTAATCTCTGCCCTTTCGCCTTTTTGCCCGGGGATGGATCATTTTTTCCTCGCTTTTCCCTCACCCTTTTTTATTTTTTCTCTCGTTCCGAGTTTCTTCTCTTCTTTGAATTTGTTCACGAAAAATCCAAAATTTCGGAAATTTCGAATTCACCGTGGGGATGAAAAGTTGCCGTTACGTTAAGCCACGCAAGACGGTTGGGCAGAATTTTGCGGTTATCAAACTCTGAAAAATAGGATAAAAAGAAGAGGGAATAGATCAAACACCGGAGCAAGTGCGATACGTATTGGGGGTATAACAGGTGTCAACATCGGGTAATATTTTCGTTACTTTGTCAAGATTTTATTTTTTCATTTTTGTATTTTATATATATATTATTTTCTTTTTATCCAATATGCGATGCGGTTTTTATAAAAAGCCATCGTGTGTAAAGCATAAAACTTCGATAGATCACTGATAGCTATAAATATTCATATCGGCGGTGGGTGGGTCAGGGGGAGTATAGATATTGGGGGTTGAGGGGGTTGAGGGGGGGTGGGGTGGGGGTGGCGCACCTACCACTGATGCGTTTTCGCCATAAATAACCGGACGGTGAATAAATAAATGATCAACGTAACTCACAATTACTCTCTATCGTGTACACGTATACGGTAAGTACGTACCTATGGCGGACTCTGGCCACTCTCTTGAATTTGCAAAAACGAATATAATATGGGTTCGTACGTTGGAAAAACCAAAAAAAAAAAAAAACCGATCGAACGTCACTTTTAATTATTACATTCGCCCATCTACGTCGATACTTGACGCCCGAACGCCACCATTACCCTGCACACGTGATACACATATCTCAATTTATATTATCATTCGATTCCAAAGTTTGATTTATCATCCATAAGAGACTGAACATTTTTTATCACCCAGACTCAACGTACGCGCACGTATTTTTACCAATTGACTTTTATTAATTGAGATCGAATAGATTTTCTTTTGATTTTTTTTTTTCTCGCATTTCGGATCAGGCATATTTAACGTGGTTTTCTATGAGATGTGAAAGAAGCGTGCGGTTCGGTTTGTAAGGAACTCGCGTTCATGTGTACGTCGAGTGGGTATAGATAGCGGGGTGAAACGGGCTGTTGAACTGAATTTAAACCGAAAACTAAGTTTGTCGTTGGAAAGTTGGCTAATGTATAATTCGAAGCGGCTCCCATGGGCCGCGTTGGCGTGATATAAAATCAGTAACCCTTAGTAAATTTCGTTTAAACAATCTAGTAAACAATTTTCCGGCTACTGGCTGGCAGAGTAACGGTCCCGATGCGACCCCAAGCTCGACGCCGACGCCTCTCTTCGACAGCGACGTGATATCAAGTAGATACGTACCAACGGGCCATAGGCGGACTAATACACTATCCACCCTTGTTCCGAAACATTCGAACAAACATTATCGTTACCCTATATTAATTTCAATCGCCGTTAACGACAGAAGACTTTCGAAGCGGTCGTCGTGGAACGGTTTCACCTGTAATTTCAGCAGGATATCGAACAAGGACGACTTTCCGAGCATCATTGTGGGTAGCGGTTTTTAATTTTTTAATCAGCCGGACAAAGTGATTGGTGGGTCAGGAAATAATGAGCGTTCGAGAACGCGGTGTAATGAAAATGTCGATTCGAGAAATCCATTTCGCGAAAGCATAACTCAATTCGACGAGGCACCATACGGGTATTATTTTTTTTTATTTGATTTTTTTTTTTTTTTTCAAATTGCGGATCTTCCCTCTCCGTGTTATACGCAATGTATGTACGTGTACATGTTATTTGCCGAACATATGCGAGGTGAATACACGGGTAAGATGGCGTTTTCCGACGCGTCATAATGTCGACAGAATCACCTATAATTTGGGGTAATATATTACGGTATAATTCGGCATAGCGATGTACAGTTTACGGTGCAGTATAGATGCAGCAAGATGCAATTATGAATAATAAGCCATCGCAGGAGCTGGAGCAGCACGGGTATACATGCATACATATATACACGTTCGCCACATGTCTTCTATCCACTTTTTTCGTTTTGTTTTATATTATTTTTTTGTTTTTATTGTTTCACATACGTGTGCAGGCCGACGTTTCACGTGCACGTTCACGACTCACACAAAATTCGAACCGTCTTATTTAATCAGCTATTTTAATTCCAACCCGTAATTAAACTACCTTTGAAAATAAATTACGGCGATAATACAGCGACCACCGTATATACATATATCTAACAGAGGTAACTTAATTACTTAATTTCACTGATCACCGCTTATTATTAAACGTTAAGGTAGGTATGGATCGAGTTTTTAATACCTGTGTCAACCACCATTGCTGCAGCGGATATATTCAGGAGAAATATAGACATGCAACGTATACATATATATGTGTACATAATGGGGTATACATTAGATCCTATCGTTCTATAACAAACTATCTTATACCTACGTTGTAATAGCTAACCCTTACAAATAGCCCAATTAAAGGGAGTAGGAACTGTGGAAAAAAGTAGAAGAGAAAATGTGAATAAAATAAGTTTCCAAACAAATAAGACTTGAAAAATTATTCTTACCATTTCGATCACAGCAACCAAAGACTTCCCTTGAGCTTGTCTTTTTATTTTCCGCATACTCGTGTTGCATTCCGTGGCATTACTTCGAATATTTTCGAAGACCTAGACCTTAGATTTTTTCAATTTGGGGTCGAAAATTCACTATTTTCCTCTCGCAACATCCCGATGAATCTTGATGATGTATTTTGAGTTTGAGAATACGAATCCGATCGATAAATTGATCCATTTGTCGAAATATTCGAGTTATCGAGACGTAGCTTGTACGCAGAGTTCGATCGGCGTACGTATTCGCGTGGATATGAAATTTGAAAAATTCGCGATCGCAATTTCAATCGTCCCTCCGCCAACTTCGGCCCAGAGGGTAATTCTATTAGACAGTGGCGTAGCCTCGTAAAGGGTTGCTTGTGTTCGGGATGAGCGGCTTGGGGATGGAAGGATGAAGAAGAAAGGGGGCGAAGAGAACGGGGAAAAGCACGAAGACCGGGGAGCATGGAAAGCAGACGGCCCCCTGGGGCCCCCTCACGCTAACTGGCTGCTATCCTGCCCAAACCTCGACCCCTTTGCCCCAAACTCAACTTAATTTATGTATCATCTGAGAGTTAAGTAATTTCTACTCTTGAATTATTTCGCTCAGGGATACTAATTTTCACCAAAAAACTTTTTATACATAAACATTAATTTTATTATAATAATACAAGTGTGCGCATCTATAGCGGTGGATGTGGATTCCTCTTTTCTCCACGGTCGTCTTCCGATGAGCGGACGATGAAATTAGATTTCCGAATGATCATCACTGCAAAATCATTCGATTTCGGAGACGTAATTACGGTTCATATAAAATAGCTTCGAGAAACAGATTTCAAATTATTATATACTACCCGGAATAAATCCTGTCTGTTTTTTTTTTTCATTTCTGTCAAAAGTTTTACTTTATTTATTAGAATCGGTATTATTGTTGTCCAACTAATTAAAAGGTGGAATAACTTCGCGTGACTTTTGACGAGGGGTACGAACAAGTCCGCACCAAATGAGTTTAAATCAGTTTGTTCTCGCCCTCGACTACCTCGCCACGTATAGCTAGCGGAATAAGGGGAGAGATCTTTTATAGTGGCTCCCTCGCGAATCGTTATTCTCTTCTCATCTCCTATATATATATAAGATAATGCCCGTTCTATTTCTCCTACATACTAATCTCGCTCTTATTTCCGCATCAGTTTGATATCCGGACCACTTAAATCTCTCTTCGATACTTTTTTGTGTTTTTTTGTCGTTCATTTTGAAACGTTGAAATCGACGATGATTCGAAGGAAATTAATCGCATCGGAGCTGTTCGGGCGTTCGACAAATTTGACGCCTCATCTACTTTATATATCGTTCGGCTTAATTCAACCCTTCCGTCGTTACACAATGAAAGTTTAGCCCCGTCGCAGCAGGGCGAGTCGCGCTGCGGCCCGTTTCGTACCCCGGGGGAAATTTTTAACCGCGCTTCATCGCGCTCCTCTCGTCTCTACGTAACCAACAAAACGCTGATACAACGTGCTTTATTAGCCGCGAAATTTAATTTCTAACGATAAAATAACCCCGCCAAAAATTACACACGAATTATCCTTCACCGCGAAAGAATCGCCGGTCTGAAACGGTGAGCGGATTCTCGTTTTCTCGGATATTTCCAAAGCGCTAATCCCCGCGAAACTCCGGTGCAGGATAAAATATATCGTAAGTCGCGTCAATCGGCATAAGGACCAGTCAATTTTGCGGACCCCGCAATATGAGAATGCGATTTTCTCTATGAGGTCCTGTGATCCGGTGTGATTCGGCGTAACGTAATCGGACGACTAAATCCCGTGCGAAATGATCGAGACACAGATAACGCCCGCTCCCGGATTCTCATATGATAATTTAACGCCCGTTGGATGGGGTTGGAGTGCATGTGCGCGGGGATGAATCCGACGTTATATTTCACAGGGATAACAAAATATGTTTCGCGATCCGAAACCATAACGCCCCCTACTTTTTTACCCCCGTCAAACGCGCGCTCTCCTAGGGGAATAAGGATTACCGCATTTGATATACTCGGGTATATGTATTCGCGACAAATTTTTACATATTTATAATATATTATTATCGTCGTCGTCGTGTACGCGTTTTTTTTTTTTCTACAAGTTTTTGGAATTCCGTTCCGAAAAGATGACGAAAAAATCACACCTTGATCCAATCGGGCGACGGTGCATTTGGGAGGACGCCATCGCACGAGATGATGACACGCGGAATGAAAATTCTTTCATTCTCACTTCACAGTAATTTCACGGCGCGTTGCAACTGACGTGCACACATATACGTATTACACGAGTACATTTTTAGGGGTGCCTTTCGCGCTCGACTCCTGAAGGAACGGATACACCGGGTCGACCCCGTATCATCATTCCTAATTCGGCTCTAAACAAACCACGAAATTGCTTTATTTATTTTCCCCTTCCCCTTAGTTTTTTATTTTTTTTGTTTCACAATAGGGAGAACAAAAATCTCTCGTTCTAAAGAGGATTCGTCCCGACTCACGGGGCTTCCCCTCCTCCTTTTTTCCCTTTGGGGTTCGCGTCTCGAACAACCGTTGTAACGGGGGTGGATTTTGTACCTAGCCAAGGCATAATTTCGGTAGCCACCTCAGCGAGGGAATGAGCTTTTTAAATTGGCTTATTTAGTGTCAACTGTATCGTTCGTTTTACATAATTGACCGAGTTCGACTTTGATTTCTATTTTTTTCCGAGGGGCGTACGGTGTTTGGAAGTCTCTTTTCCGAACGACGTTTTCTACCGTTTCATCTAGATGCATTCAATTTGAACTACTCGAAAAATTTGTCAACATTTTTTACTCCCAATTTCCGGGTGCCTGCGTACATATAAAACGCAGCTGTTAGTTCGCTTTTGTTGTCCAACCACGTCAACGGTGGTGTCAGAAGTTTCGTTAGAGAATAGAAGATGAGAAACATCATCACCGCTGTCAAGTGAAGCTTCGTCACTTGAGAGGCGATGTTATACATCCACGGAGTTTGACTATTTCCGTTTAGAGGAAAAATTCCTCGTCATTCTTCGAGTTGGGTGGGTCGCGCGACGCTTTTGACACGAGTATACGCGTGCGCCGGGATATATATATATTTATAGTCGGCACTTAGCCCGACAATGCTGACCACTTATAGGGGAACGTCCGCCGGAAGTCAATCTAATGTGTTTGATCGGGAGTACGAGGGTTTTTCCGGGATCACGATTTTCAGCCTCCGTGTTGTAACTGTTGTAATTGGAAGAAAAAAAAAAAAAAAAAAAAAAATCGCGATTCATAGGCGGAAAAAATTTATAATCGATCACTCGATCGCTTTTGAATAAATCTTACGTCATCGGCGGACGCAAGATGTATTGTGAGACGGGAACGAATTGGGTCAACGATGATTCTCACTTATACGTTCGGACGAATGTCGGAATGAAGATTTCAGTTTTTAAAAACACGCGAAGACCGTACGCTGTGCGCAGGTAGAAAATACGTGGGTGGTTTCGAAACCGATGATGTTATATGGAAAAGGCGATCCATAAAATTGGGTTCATTCCTCTTCCGCCGTGCGCAATCTCGCGCGCTCTCATCTTTATCGTACACATGGGAAAACTTGGGACGATATATCAGCTCGCAATATTGTACAAAACGTGGAGTCGAGTCAAGTTACCTACGTATCGCACGTACACCAGCGTATACGTACGTATTGTATGTACGTGGACGCGAGTGCGCCGCACGGATAAAACACATGTTTACGGTATTACACGTGCACACGCAGAGAAGTTGGCGAGCGTAAATTTTTTTCTCTTTCTCTTTCTCTCTCGCACGTGGGACCAGCTACATTCAATGTCCTGACCATATCTCAAAACAGAAGACACTTTAATGAAAAATCATACCGCGAATACGAGTGCCTCGGGTCTATACGTGTAACAGTTTGATATTTTATACCGAGATGAGTTTTCCGATACGGGGGCAAAACAAAATATCGTACCCTGTGTATAAAAAAGAAAAAAAAAAACGAAGCACATCCCGTCGTATCGGCGTCGGTACCCGACGAGACAATTTCGAGTTCCGTGTCGGAGATAATTAAATGCTGCAGAAATGAAAAAAAATTTTCGTAAAAAAATCGAATCTGTACGGTTTTGAGGAGAAGCAGCCGATGCTCGGATTTCTGATGGGCAACCGTTGAAACTTACATGGGATAAAGCGATAGCGAGAGGGAAAGCAATTATAAATTAACCGTCGGTTGTATACGCGCGTTTCCTACCGCCGCTTGTGTTACTGCAGCGTTACGGCAGCAAGAGAGAACGTTTGCGATGCAGGTCGCTTATCGCGTACCGGGTGATACAAAAACTCCCGAGTTAGCTTATAACGAAAACAATAATTCAAACCAATTAGCTCGAGTCGCGATGAGAAAGGATCGAGCGATCCCTTTTTTTTTGTTCCCTCCGGTTGTTTTTTTTTTTTTTTTTTTTCTACTTCGAAAGAGTTTTCTTCTTGTTATACGGTAATTAGCTTTCGAATTAATTACTCTATTATCGGTTAAAAACTTATATAATATATTCATGACACTCAAACGGACATCGGCACTACTTCGTTATATATATTTCTGTGGTTATTCATAACTCACATGTGATACCGACTCGATCGCTACTGGTGGTTGAATAATTATTGTCTCGTATCACGATACTTATAATTGGTTCATTAAATGTACGGGACGGTAACGTTATACACCGAAGATATTATATTGATAATATATCACGTCGTAAGAAATGTATATGTATACCCGTTTTTTTTTTTTTTTTTTTTTTTTTTAATACATTTCTATCTCCGAGAGAATATATATCCGGTGAAACGAAACAGGACGAATAAAAGAAAAAAAATAAATAAATAAAATAATACCGGGGACAGTTTTACTTTTATATTATCGCGGAAAATATAATTCAAATAAAACTAAGTTCGTCCCCGTGCGGCTTGAACAAATTCAACTTGTAGAAATCCCAACAGATTGCCCCGCCTGGCTATAGGATAGGGACGGAGGGCGTGAAGCGAGCGGATGATATGGGGCTGACTCGACCAGGGATGACTAGGGGGGGGGGGGGTGTCTTTTCACGGTGGTTTCCTCATAAATAAAAATAACCACACTCGCCCCATGAGATCCATACCTAATATTCGTCCAACGCCTGCTTTCATTCCTACGTATGTATATTCTCTCTTTTCACCTTGCAACAAACCGAGCTATATATATATATAATAATCGTAAAGAACCGAACAAAAAAAAAAAATAAATAAAACCAATTTAGTTAGAAATATAGTATACATGTGTATGGAAAATATTCGAGCGCTGATAAAATTAAAATAAATACTTGAATCGAATCGACGAGACGAATGTCATTCGAAAAATGAAGAAGGCGAAGATAAGAATAAATCGTACTACGATCGCGGGGATAGGGAATTTTGAAAAACGTGAAAGTAAAAAGAAAAAAAAAAAGGAAACCAGATCGATGAATATAATCGATGCGCGACGTACCGGGATGCATATGTTGCGTGCAGCTGATAACGCAACTTCGGGATATTCGGTGGTCGTTTATGGGTCTCCTGGGAATCGGAGCCGCGGGCAGCGCGCGGTCGCTGTGATTTTGGGTGGTTTGCTGCCGCTATTTGCCGCCGTTGCGGCACGTATATATATATATATATACGTTGCGTTATTTTATGCACGTGTGCGTGTATCGGGGAGTAAAATAGACTCGGTGTTCGAGGATCGAGGGACTGCAATAGTCCTCTGGGATGGGAGGGTCGGATCCGAAGACTTTTGCGGTCGGTATCACGTCGCCGGAATTTTGCTAAGCTGGCGAAAATATGTTACGGATTTACCGGCGAGAATCGCAACGAATTTGACGTTCTCGCCTCGCGGACCAGTTCGAACGTTGTTTTTTTTTTTTTTTTTTCCATATCGCCGTACAAAATTTAAATCGCCGATCTTTTGCGGTCGGCTCGTCATATTCATCCTTGGTTGGAAAAATCGGAGCTACCGGTAAAAATGAACTCGGCAATTTTCCAACAGATTTATAGAGACGATCGGGATCGCAATTTTCTCTACGTTAAGATCGGCGGTGTTCGCTGGCCCGGGCAATATGTTCGGATTTAGAATCGACCGCGTCAAACGTCCGCCCTATTCGTCCTTTCGTTTTGGTTTCGCAGGAAGGGAGATTTGGCGTCGGTCGGTAGTCACGCGAGTAAAATTATATAGAGACGATATCTCTTTGGCGGCGCTAGGCTTAAGGAGGACCCTCTACGGCGTATCGTACCATGACGAAGGTCTTCGAATCGCTCGGCTTGTTGCTGTTGGAACACGAAGGGCGATTTGCTAAGCCCACCGCTAACGAATTGAGCGATAGATTCCCGTCGTCTAGGATCATCGCTTGAACCCCGTAAGTACGTCCTATTACCCGGTGATCCATTGCACCGGGGGGGGGGGCGGAATCCCCGCGCAACGTTTCTCGCATTAGATCACGCGGATCAACCTGCAAAACCCGCAATTATCATATTAAGTGCTTTCAAGAATCAAGCGGGAGGGGGGGCCCGGAGGCTACCAGATTCTCTTTTTCAATATTTTATTCATAACGTAGCACAGAATTTCCTCATCTCTCGATAATCGCCGTTTCATGGATTGCGACAAAAAATGTCGCGCCTACATTTATATATCCGGGGGTAACATGTGGCTTATTTGTTGATCCGAAATCGACTGCGCACAGCGCTGTATATGGATATATACGTATAGGTATATACGTATCGTTTCTACGTATATATACACCAAGTGCAGCGGGTTATTCCCCATGTGTCGCACCCTCGGCGTACTTTTCCGAACGGCTATAGCTGGAATGAATCAGTACCCAAGGTGATCGTAAATTTCGCCCCGTGAAAACCCCCGAGCATATAGAGTAAGAGAGCGAGAGAGAGGCATCGATGTTTGGTCTAAGGATATATAATACAGAAGCCGAGAAAGGGGAGAAAGTGATGTCATAACGTTACCAGACAAGTGCCGTTATGGCGCTCGTACAGTTTCGTAAGTGAATGCTTCGTCTTTAATCGGAAAATACGAGCTCAAATGTCCGAGCGCATTTTCCAACCGCGTACGGGGGGGGGGGGGGGGGGGTGGTTTAGGGTCGTGTACTTTTTATTTCCTTTATATTTTATTTATTTTTTATTTTTTTTTCAAACTCACAAAAGAGGGACTACTTCCCTCCCTTTTATGGCTGAATTTGTAACTTTAAATTGGCCCTGGTTTTCCGGCTATCCCATTGCAGGAACAACGACGTGCGCACGGGGCTGGCTAATGCGGGGACAATTCACGCGGGCGCACTCCGCGATACACAAGCGCCGTAAAATTTTCTGGGCGGTGTTTTTTCTTTTTTCTTTTTTCTTCTGTTTTTATTTCATTTTTATTCACGTATTATTTAGCCGCTCAACCCCTCGAGGAATTTCGACCCCCGCGCACTCGATTATTTGACGAGGAACTTTTTTTACGTACGCGGGGATTAATTTTAGCGGATTTTTTGCCGAAATTGTGATGTCTTTTTTATTCATGAACGCGCGTTTTTTTTTTTGTTGTCGTTTTTTTGTTTTTTCAAATTTGCGAAGAATTTTCAAAATTGAAGGTTCCGAGTACCGAGAAAATGGCGTTGTCGGGTAGTACGTACGTATACGGAAACCTATAACTGTATCGACTCGGCATGCGCGCTCGCGTTTCAACTCGTATTATTATATTACGTTGTTCGTAAGAACTATTTCATCAGTAGCAAATTACGAACAATCGCACCATAAAAATTAGCGGGGAATTTTTTGCGCTCGTAAAGCAGAACGAAAACTCGTATAACTTGTTCAGCTTTATGCTGTACGCGGGTCTTCATTTTCAACTCACACCCCTTCGGCGTACGTACAATAGGGCGGCGGCGTTGCTGCAATTCTCGTAATAATACCGAAGAGTTACACAAAAGCCGGTGGAAAAATTATTCCACACACTTGTGGTAAAATATATAAAATTTCATTCGTGGACGTGTATAATACTATCTACGTGTGCAGTAAATTTGAACGGCAGAAATATAAAATAACTCAATAAAATTCCGAAACCAGTATAAAGGGGCACGCTTTCTTACGGCCGTTTATTTTAATTTTGCAATACTCGCTCGCGAAGGAGATCACCTAGCGGCTCTCTCCTTTGTGCTTCTCACTTCTGCTATACCGGCACAACGCATCTATACAACGTCAAAAATGAAAAAAAAAATAAATCCGTTCCTTTTTCTCTTACTCGCAACATGCAGGGACGTATCTTCGAAGTCCTCCGATCGAAATGTCACCTGTTTCACAACTTTGGACCCTGAGAACTTCCGCAATGAAACAGGGAGAATTTTTTGGATCGATTTTTTATTTCTACACAGAAAGTATGAAAATTGAAAGTTCGATTGTTACAGTTTTCGGATGAGTGTATGAAAATTTGGAGATGAAAACGGAGAGTCCCTCATTTTTCGAGAATGTCTACACGTCGTTGGATTTTAGTTTTGATTTTAGTGCGTCGCGGAGTGTTCGGGTGGTTATAAAGCTACCGCCTTGTGTTAGCCGGACGTCGGCGGGAAGCATAACGTTTAACATTTAAGCCTTTAGAAGGTTGTAAGGTTGGCTCCCTGTAATTATCGCCAAGCGCGGCGCCCTGAGCTCTTCATTACCGCTGGATATCCTCGTTACTTTTCCGTATACGCGCCTTTTACAACTCCGTGCGCCTACCGCCACGAGTTTCTGTACCGCCCGTATAACCCGCAAAATATTAAAAACAAGACAACCCTACGTGGCGATGCCTTTTAATTTTTATAACATTTCGAGCGATCTTGCGCACCGCGATTTTTTCCCTCCGATTTTTTCCGTTTCCCCGTCTCGAGAAAAACGAGAGGAACGAGAGGATCATTGATTGGCGCTGCAGCTGCACCCGATTACCTCGGGGTTCCATTTCATTAATTTTTATCATCAGATTAGACTCGGTACCATCTTCGAAAAAAGGAGAAAACAAAAAATAAAAATAAATAAACAATTACAGTCTCAGCCCCCCGGTCGTGAGCGAATTGTACGAACTTATTCGAGCAACCGGAGCCGAACCGCCGCGCCGCGCCGCGCCGCGCGCGAATGAAACGAGAGTAAAAAGGCGCGGCGTTCGCCAGCAAGAAGAGTTATGTTTAGCTGGAAATAATAAAGACATTTACGGGCTGGTTATTAAGCTTCGCAAGTGTTGGTAACAAACCGCCATTCCCTCAACCAGCTGCACCTACACAAAGTAAAATACCGTCCGACGCATGCACCGCCGAGAATTGCCCGGGGGCAAACCGCGAATGCTGCACTCCTTGACGCGCGACTTTTATGTTCCCCCATGCGAGGACCGCCATTCCGTAAATTAATAAGAGAAAAACGAAAAAAAAAAAAAAAAAATGAATATTACGAAAATGGTGAAACGAAATCTAACAAAACTACCCTGCTACGCACAATATCGAAAAAAAACAAATTCTTATCCGTTTGATTGTTGATTGAATTTCCTTTTCGGGAAAAAAGTTGAAAAATTCGGTGCCGGGTTCAGATACTTACAAGAAACACTATCAATCGGAATGAATTAATTCGTGGGTCGCGAAAGGTAAGGAGAGTCGGTTACGGTTACGAATTGAACTCGGAGTGCCGCGCGGCGAGTTGGTGAAGATGAAGATAAGTCAAAGTCTGTCGGTCAAGATGAAAGTCGGACGTCCCGTCGCGACCAACACCTTGTTAGGTACGAGGAGCAACTGAACTCGCCGCAGCAACCCCTGCGGTGGAAACAACCATTTGTTAGCGGGCACCCGTCACTCTTAAAAACTCTAACCCACACACTCGACTGTATTTGCTCGAAAAAGTATTGACCGAGTCTACGATGTGTATCATATACGCGGTGCACACCCCCCTCCCGTTAATCGAGTAATTTAATTTATCGCTTTGTACCCGTACGAATTCGAGGATAAAAATCATCTCGACGAAATAATTATAAACGCAAACGGTATACTCGCTCTTATACTTCAACTGCGATCTCTATTCGCTCCTGTTATTTCGATCCTGAAGATAATTTATCAACAGAAATCCGCGGTACTCTCGATTAGCCTGGTCATTAAATAGTAGTTCTCCACAAATACAGGTGATTTTTCTAATTCTTTCTAATTTCTTCTCTATGGCGTAACGTGCGTCGGGCGAGGGAGTTGGTGTTACGCAAGTAAAATTGCTCCAGGTCGGCCTAACCCGACGTTCGAAGTTATTAGTCGCACGTACGGGTTGGTACATGGCGACGCACGACGTGGAGTGGTGTGTTACGTGTAGAGGCAAGGAGACGCGTACGGGTCGAATTTCTACTGAAGAGGTGCAACGGGCGTACGAGAAGGTTGGTATAGGTGAACTGAAAATTTATGATGGCCGGTAATGAAATGATCCTCAGCAACAATGGAGGCCCCGGTTTTAAAACGACGGGGAGAACGTCTTGGGGTCCTCCGCTTCGTGGCCCGTGTATCTACAATCTCGAGGGCCATTGTCAGCAGCCGCGCAACTTTCATTGTTACAAGTTAATTCCGAGTCTATTAAGTCGTTGGACGTCGACGAAATTACAAGGAGGAAATTAATACGCCTCTCTAATTAGTCAATTAGACGAAATTGAATGCTATTACCTGTGGAAATATGTTACGTTATACGTCCGCGTAGCGGTACAAGGTCAAATTTTCGAATGGTAACCATTTTTTTCTTTTTCAACTACAATTTTTTCGAACCAGATGCGCGCGATACCAGAATACGCTCGGAATGTCCCTGAAAAATTTTGGTGTCGGCATTTTTTTTCTCCCTTCTTCTGGTCGCAACGAAAATTTTCGAACAGTAACATTTTTGTTGGTAAGGGTCCCATTGTGGTACATTGACTAGAAGGATGCGTTTCCAATCAACTATAAAATTAATTATCCTCACTGATTAAGGCGGAGAGAAGGTACGAGTCATCGTTTCGATTAGTGTCGAGGTGTCGATATAGAAAGCATTCCGTGGATTCCTAGGGTTACGTTTGGTTTCTTTTTTTTTTTTCCCATCTATCGCCGTATCTGTGTAAACCTGTGCGGGAGATGGACAACAATGTCAAGTGCTGAAAATGGACCGGCTTCCGAATGCCAGAACTGAAAAAGAGTTAATTCGATTTAGATTCATTTCTATTGAGATCCATCGGGTCTACATTGAGATTCTCGCATTTAAATTAGCTTTTGCTTTCAACCGTCGTTCTCCGAGCGATGAGTCGCGATGGTCGGAGGAGCCCATAATTCAACATCGAAGTCAACACCTTTTCCCAAATACCCGACGAAAGGGAGACGGAGAAAGAGAAAAAAAAAGAAAAAAAAGAATTCGGATAATCGAGGGAAATAAATAAAACTGAAATGTACAACTGAATTGGAGAAAAGCGAGCGGTTTTTTAGATTCGGTTTCTCGAATAAGGAGAAAATTAAACTCTTGCATCGGAACGAAAGGTGTTTTATATTTATCGACAGCGCTAAATACCTTTGGAACAATGAGCGGCTTTCTCAACTTCGTATTAAAACGAAAGAATTTAAACAGACGAAATATAAAGCGCTACGCACCATTCGCGTACCACATAAATACAAGGTACCTAATAAATTTATAAAACACCATCATCGTAGACACCGAACGTTTAACAAAAACGGAGAATCCGAACGGCCATATTTCAGTTAGAATGCGAGGGTCGCATTCGATGCCTGACTGGGGTTGCTATGACGATTAATTACCACCGTTCCTCTCTCTCCTTCTCTTTCTCTCTCTCTCTCGCAAACCTGAACGCCAAATCTAACGGGTGTATTTCGAGCGAAAATTATATTCGAATCTTCGAATTTTTGCCCGTGAGACTCGAGAGAAAAGTTGACCATCAATCGAAGGGAAATAATCAACAGTTGACTGATTAAATTTATTTTCGGAACGAAAATTCCGGAGTAAAAATTCTCGGCGCTCAAAAAACTACTTTTCGAAAACGGTTGGGGTAAACCGATCCGGTCACCTTTGTGAATTTTTGGGAAGCGATGTTCTCTTTTTAGATTTTTGTTCCGGGAGTGTTCGGCAAATTTTGGGCACTGGGTATGTGGAAAACGAAGAAGATACAATCCCAGCGTTTCCCGCAGTGGCCACTGGAGATAATAGTGCAACTGATAGTACTGGCTAACTGGGGATATCCCCTTGCCACCGCACCTACGCGCGGATATAGGTGTACACCGAATACGAAGCCAAGGGCGAAATAACCAACCAACTGTAACAACGGAATCAGGAGTGCCCATTGTTTAACTTTGACCGCCAAAACTATCGTCATCTCAACGATCTTTCCTCCGTGTATCGCGACATGAATTTCCACATCGAAGGGAATTCCGATTGAATCCTCTTCTTTTTCATTCGGTATACGTATCAAAATTCACGATACGACGTTACGCTACATCGACAATTCATCGATCGACCTCTGAGACTGCGAATAAAAAATTTACGTCGCACAGAAATATCTGTCGACGAATGAGGAATGAATTACCCTCAAATATAATGTCCCTAGCAGCGACACGCAGCTTATAAAAACGATTGCTTTTAATTTCCTTTTCAACGGATCGATTTCGAATTTAATTTCATTTCAATAAAACTTTTCCTTTTTCCTGCAGCGGCTAGAGCGCGGGGCTCGAACCTTGTATTTTATGGTAACGGGGTGGGGTTGGATCGGACAAAAAGTTTTATTCGAAAAAATATCAAATCCCGTTCGTTCGTTCAACTATACGCGGTTGTATTTCGAACGCATTGCCGAAACGTTGCTTGTACGTCTACGGAATAATTGGAGGATCGCGATAAAAAAACAGAAAAAAAAAAAAAAAAAATGGAAAGAAAATGATTAATGAAATAAAATAACAACAACGAGTGAAGAATACGCTATTTATGCGGGGAATAAAAAATTGAAATTATTGTACGAGCTGCAGCGCGAATGAAACTCTCCGACTAACAAATCTCCCGCGGTGTACATCTCTCCCTTATAAGTTCACGGGGCGCGATAAACGTCCGACAGATTCCCACCTTATTTATTAAACCCGATACGTCTTCATGCGTTGTAATTTATCAGGTGCTAATGAGATCCTCCTTGTACGAATGAAATTCCGTCGAAACGTTCGAGAAATTATTTACACGAAAAGAGATTCACCGGCGATGTCTCGAAAAGTGAAAATTCTTTCAATCCCGCGGGACGATAACCGGAGGCATGATGAAAATAACCAGCGACTCCGATCAACGAAAATTTCGAATCGGATGCGAAACTAAATTTTTTTCATACGGCGGTTTATATTTATTTCGTACGTTCCGTATCGCTCGGAACGTACGAAATTGCATATACATAGCCAGAGCTGCGGGCGCGACGCGTGCAAACCACAAATTACGCGGATACAAAATACTGCCTGAAAAGGCAATAACTCCAAAAGAAATTGCCATTGTGGCTTCTTTCTGAATTTATGATGATTAAAACATCAACGGAGGTGTGGTATTATTATACATCCGACGCGTCGTTGACCTACCCGCATATTATATTCCCGATGCAATTGGATTATTATTTTCAACATAAATATTGCAACGACTTCGCCTCGTCCTCTCCTTTTTCATCTCTTATATTCTCGTTAGAAAATTACCCTACCCCAAATGATTAATCGCAATTATTTTCACCGCACGCGCGAACGTAACGCGTATGCTAAAAATTTATGCGTAATGTGCGAGCGAACGATCTTTTTTCCTATTCAGAAAATATTCACTGTACGAGCTTTATGTACAACGAATAAAATGTAATGTAAATTCGTCTTCGAAGAGTGTGTAAGTGACTCGGGCTTAACAATTAAATCGTTCCAAGAACTTCAAAAACTTCCATCCTCATTTCGTCAAGCGTTTCACTTGAAAGTTTTTTTTCATTTTTTCATTTTTTCTAATTTCAATCTGTCTCGTTTCATTTTCATCTCTGACTGCTCGTTTCTATTATTTTCATTGGAATCCATCGGCCGCTGCTTTGGTCCAGTCGGCATTAGATTTATATCCAACGTAGCGTGACGAAGAAAGAATTTTCTATTACACAAATTGATTTTCTGTAACGTCACAATAATATGTTACACGCGGTTACACAGAGTTACATGTTTTCGTCGTTGTATTTTTTTTTTTGTTTTTTTTTTTTTTTTCAAACAAGCGACAAAATGACCTATCCCAAAACGTACAAGATATTCGCCATGATTCCCTTTTTTTTTTTTTTTCAATTAAAATACGCGAGATTTTTACCCTCAGCCGTCACTCGCAGGATACCAAATTACAATCCCCTTACGCTTGTTATTTATATCTGACGGACCAGGATACGTAATGGTTAACCCGGTGCCCAGCTGTTCCGAGGATAGCGACGATAGCCCGTTTCATCCATATTTATCGAAGAAAATATTCAAATATATAATTTACCCATAAAGGTATTTATTGAGCGTCGCGTTCGACCGCGCGGGGTCGATTACCGTCACTTTATGTGTTTTTCGCGTGGCTAGAAACTATACAGAAACACAACTTAACCGCGGTATGTATGTGTGTGTAAAACGTATATTATGTATCCTACGCCTAACAGTAGGTGCCTCGTGTTTTGGAATACGAGTGTCATAATTGTATACCAAGTACCGAAATTCCATGCCTCGAGAAATTAGCCCCGAAATATTTCAAAGCACGATCATTACGCATTGAACGTTGGTGAGGAAAGAAAAAAAAAAAAGACGTTAAAATATAAGAGAAACTTATGGGTTGATTTTACCACGTCCTATGGGAAACCATGGAATAGGAGAAACTCGCGTCTCACATCTCGCGTTGCAGCAGTGGAGGATATCGACTCGGTTCCGCCCCAGCATCGGGTCAAAGGAACGACGGGGGGCTGTCCGATGCAGGTACTCGAAGACAGCGTCCCGCTTGGACCGAAAATAAGAGCTGCAGGATCCGAGTTGGATTAGAAGAAGAAAAAAAAAAGAAAAAAAAAAAGAGAAAAATGAAAAATAAATAATATCCGAGACGCTGCAGGTTTATAATTGTATCTCTGCACCGGAGAGCAATCCATTTAATATATGTTATCAAAACTTTGAACGCGTTAAAACCGAAACCGTGACCGTATAGTATTTTGGATCGTCAATTAGTTTTTCGTGATTATAACGAGACAAGACACATCGCACGTTATGATCACCGAATCACCCGATTTGTATCCCTCCGCGGGATGTGACGGAATTTCGTAAATGAAAAATGACTCGAAACCAAAAAATGAAGTTCACAGATTTTTCCGATTTTACAAAGACGATTTTGAACAATTTCTTTCTCAAATCAGCGTATAAATCTCTGAGGGATCGTGACTGAAAAAAATGGTTAATCGGGAGGAGTAATTCTTTCGAATAATGAGGAGCAGAACTAGAACAGCTGTGCTGGACGGGTATTAGTTGAAACTACAACAAGACAACGAATCGAGAAATTCTACTACTCTCTATATAATACCGCAAGAGAGTTAGGAGCCGTTAGATTGTAACGTTGAGGCGATCCCTATAGCTTTTGGGGAACTCATAGGGAACTCATAGTGGAACTAATTTCACTAACTAGAAGATGCCAGTTCGAATCAACTCGGAAAATCCAGCCAATTTGGAGGGAATTAGAGGGGATTCCAGAACAAGTGAGAGTAAAAATCACGCGATCAAAAATATCTTGGTGTTTATCGGAGAAATAAAAAATGTTTAAATTCATTCCAACGATTACACTACGTTCAGTTGATCCACGCATCAAGAATTCGGAAAATCGGGTTCAGATGCACGGGGAATCTAGGCATTCTACGATTTCACATGAATTTTTGGAACTCTTAAATCCCGAGGCGCACGATCACGTCGAAGCTTACCGCAAGCCGTTTCCGAGTGGTATAAGTAATAAGGCGAACCTGCATTGAGATAATGTCTCAATCCACGCCTCGAATAATACGTGCGTGTCGAGAAAGAGAGAGAGAAAGAGCAGAGGATACACGTACAGTGTTCCTAACAGGAATAAGTAATTTCCAACCACGCTATATGGGGCGATAGATCTCTGCCCGGCAACGACGTAAGAACCACAAACTTCAGCTTCGCTGTTGATCCCGAAAATCACCTTCTCCTATTTTCAAAAATACGTCTCCCGATCCGCGACTCAACTCTAGGGAAAAAAAATCACGTCGGTTCGAAAGAGAGCGACTATTTTACGAAAATTCGCTCGATGTCGCACGGCATTCTTGTTCGGATTTCGGAGAGGTTCGAGTCCGTCGCTTTCTCGGGTAGAGCGTATCTAATATATTATTATGATTTAGTCGTTTTCTTCGGGGTCCGTGTGGGTGAGGAAAATAAGGAACGACGACGAGTGAACTGCTGCAAACGGCCGGGTGTTCGTTGCCTGACGTCTCCATCGGCATCGGATCGCGTCGGCATCGTTTTCGACGCCTCCTCCTCTCCTCCGTCGCACACACATGCGATGGACGCTGCACGTATCTAATTGTTATATATATGTATATATATATATATCTGTACAACCCATTCAAACGTAGGCGAAATGATGATTGGCAAATAGTTTTTCGGGTCCAATCATCGGCCGAAGAAATTCAACAACGAATTCTAATACCCGCCGGTAATCGGCACCGAAATCACGATATAAATATTCCCCGCTTTATTGAGACGTCAAAGTTTTTTTTTTTTTCCATCTTCCGACTACTCCGACTAATAAATTCTAGCGCAACTAGAGACGTGAAATCGTAACGATTACCTAGACGATTGCCTTCATTTTGATTCAGAACTGTCTGCCGATTTGACAGGTAAAAAAATGTGTGTACTAGTCTCCATTGTACGCGCGCATACATATGTGTATTATATAAATTTATAATACGTACCAGACACACGTGTGGTGGAATCGGCTCGTGTTCGGACGGTGTATCGTAACGTATCAACCTAAATTACAAATTCCGTCGTACAATAGAGCTGCTACGTTGCGAGCGAGATGTGACGACGCCCTCACTCTCCCTGTATTCCTGACGAGGCGGAGGCCGACGCGTGCTTTGGACCCTGTACACCGCACACGGAATGTATGTATACCACACGGGTAGACCATCAGGTTGAGTTAATTTAATGTAGATTTGAGATTGTATTCGCGGGACCGTAAGCAAAGATCACACACGTTACCTCCATTCACTTGTCCTTTATTTCCCCGTCGGAAATCGGATTATCCGAGAACCTTGTGACCTGCGTTCGGAGAGAAAGGATTTAGTCGAAAATTGTTTTCATTGAGGGTGAGAAAACCTGTTTCTTCTTTTTCCAAAAGCAGAAAAATTTTTTGCCTCCGAATCGACATTAACATACAAATACGAGTAGTTTGATACTTTGAAGATGAAATTACCAAGAATAAATCTGAGGGTGTATCATCTAAAACAGAAGACGAGTGGGATAGGAATAACGTGGTACCGTCGACTCTCGTGATTTCGTCCAAGTATGGCGCGAGCCCATAAAATAGGGGTAGTTACATCCCCGCAGCGAAAGGGCGAGGATGTGACGAGGGTGAAATGCGCCCCTTGTATATACTACAACCATCCGCAGAACGTCCCCCAACAAGAATTATATTAGGATTACAAGCATTATCGCCTCGAAATAAACTTAACTTTTATAGAGGTCAAATTGTATTGGATTTGTCGAGCTCCGTGGGGGCCGTATGTACGCGCGGTTTTCGAAACGCCGCCGATAACCGCACGCATCAAAACACAAATACAACCGATCATCGAGTGGCAAACAATTTGGTAGCGTCGTAAATTTTTCCTTCAAACATCAAATTTCCTGTAACTATTTCATCGAATGTTCGATATAAGCAAAAAGTCAGTTACATTCATCTGATCCAGATTCAATTTTACCCCCGCACTAGCGGTGAAACCTCGAGGAACTTCAAATCACAGACAAAATAACTTTCGCACTGCGGGGTCAACGGTAAAACGTTCGAGCTTCGTCTTCTTGTCGCAGAGAAAGTAGTTAGCACTTTCGGTACGCAGAGGGTGGCGAACGGGGGATGGAAGACGGGGGGGCGTAAAGAAGAAGTATAGCGAGGGGCGAGGGGGGAGGGGGGGAGGGCAAGTTACCGAGTGGGTGGACGTTGAGGGATGACTCGAAGCCTATATACTCTCCCCTTTTTCTCTTAAATCTCATTCAATGTCTTTCAATCAGGGTGATTGATGATACCGTGCGACTGTACACTCGAGCATACCTATATGTACGGATATCGTTATGCCGCCGGTACTATGACCTTAAACAAAAAAACAAAAAATATTTATAAATATTACCCGACCCGTTTTTACAGGCGTAGGTGAAGGTGCTACTCGTTGCACATACATGTATACCGAGGAGTTGGACGCGAGCGAATGTAACGGCGATAAAAAAAATTAAATCAAAGGGCGTAATGTAGGCCTTGTTGGAGCCTCGGTAATGTGCAATAACGCACGGATGAGCAATGAGAAATGAGCGAAGTGAAGGCGCGGAGAATCTATGAGGAAAGTGCAGTTTATAAAATACAACAGAAAGTCAAGAAGTTAACGGACTTCGCTGATTACTCGGGGCTGCCGATATAAACGAGTTTCTGCCCCTCGCGAGAGCTGCAGTCCGATTTCGAAGCTGAAAAATATTTTCATCCCTTTTCCACATTCCCGAAGAGGACGCGCCGGGCATTTGTGAATTTCGGTGCGCGTACGTGGGCGTGATGTATCGACCGTTGCGTCGGTTCGAAATTCATTTCCCTATTATTTCGCCCCGCCTAACATCAGACGTATGAATTGTTTCGCCCTTTATTTATAAAACGACGGGTACGACTAACTGCGTGAAGTTCATCGGACGAAACGTGAACGTGCGATAATGTTCATCCCGTTTTACTGTTTCTAGCTGCTGAACGCGTCCCTACGACTACGTTGAAAGATGAATGAATTGTCCTAATATCCCGTCCGCATGGGCTACAGGGCGTGTTGGCCGCGTGGCTCGCATCTATCATTCTTGATTCAAACGTGCTTCACCCGATCGTCTCTGCTTGGCGAGGACCTTCGAGGGACGAGAGCAATAAAGACGTAACCCGCGAGAACTTGGAAACGATGCGCCTTTATTCGGAAGAAACGTCTTTCGGAAAGTGAAAAAAAATCTTTCGTCATTGTCACGCCACCCCCTGCCCTCTTTGCGAATTCATCGAATTGTCTAAGGGGCCAAAGGTCGCGATTTGGTATTCTGATGAAAAATTACGGATGCAGTTACAGAGCCACTTTATTCCAGGATAAATAGCAACCGAGTATCCTGATAAGTTAAATCAAGAGTTATTTTAACTTAAACGCATGACATACATAGCTTTATATACGCTCTCTGCAGCTCTGGTATCTACACATAATTTCTACTGCATTTACACAGCGTACAAGCCGCGTAATCCTGGAGTAGGTTAATTCGGGATTAATAAGATTAATTGCAAGTGCAAGGATTAAATCTAAGACCCCGTCATCAGTTCGCTAAGGGATAATGATAACACGTATTACACGTATTACACCTCTACCCGAATACATACGACGCTCGAAACGACGATAAAATGAAATTCTCGCGCTTCTTGCGAACCGGAAATAAAAAAAACAAACTCAAATCTCGCCTTCGGAGGGCGAAATCATTCCAGCACACGTGTAACGCTCGATTAATAAATCCCCTCCAGTCCCGAGCTAATAAGGGTGGTATTTTTTTAATCGAATCGCCTGGCTGGCTGGTTGTTTCTACGGTAGGCGAATATCTCCGAGCAAAGGATGACGCGGGGCAGCCGAGCGTGGGGCACAGCACCCGAGGGAAAACCGCGCGTGTTCACCCCGCACGGTGGCTTGTCATTTTAAATCACTGGCTGGCTGACCCTCTTCCGGTCCTTGCCTTTGCTGTCGCGTTACAAACCCCGAGTGCTTCTGTACCCATACTTTACCGACCATCCCGCTTCTTCGGAGACCAAATTTCCTCCTTACCTGCAAATGTATACCTCATTACGTTCCTGATTTACGGTAAAAAAAAATCTATACATTTTCTCCGTGTGAGTTTCAGCTGAAGAAAAACCTTCCGATAAAATGGTAACATTGAAACGTTATTGAATCGCGGCGCTCGCGGCACAGGAAATCGGAGGAATTAATAACGGGATAAGATAATACGCGGAGCCCGGACAATAGTCCATTGTATCAATGGCGCATCGTATGTGAAGTTTTCATTTTGCTGTGCATTTTTTTTTTTTTTTTTTTTCTTTTCTTCTTTTTACTCCAATATTAAGACAATGATGAAAGTTTGCAAGAAACGAGAAGGCCGAAGTTCGAAATGTAATCCTTGAATGGGTCGAAGCTTCCGACGACTCGAAGCGCGCTTATGATATTAGGTTGAAAAATGACAATGAATGAACAGTAAGGCAGACGACTGACTGCGATATAATTCAACTCTCCGGCGATTCGACTCGATTATACAAAACGCTCGCTTCGGTCTGACCGTGTAAAAAATTATATCATTTTACACGCACACTTCCGCAAAATAAAGTAAAATGAGGGTTGAAATTTATTACTCGAGGAAATACTCTGCGACCCGCTTGTATCGTTATACATATACTCCGAGCTTATTCGTTGTAACTGGGAACATCGGCAGCTGCGGCGTTTGTAATTATTTGTAACTCTGTGCTACATATACCTCTATAAAATTATCATCGCAATTCATCCACGTATACTATCTCTTTTCTTTTTTCGTCTGTACAAACAATAAGTTTTAATTTTCGGTTATCGTCGCAGTGACGTTCGATTACACGTGCGAAACAAAGGTCGATGTATTGTTCGTCGATGAAACGAGCGCTGCGATTTAACGTAGTCAAATTATCGAACGATATCTTCGGCAAATTTACGACTGGGACGAATCCAAAATTTTCTCTCTCCTTCCATCGTTATTAAAAAGGAATAATTTTGAAACTAGAAATTTTTTTTCCAACCCGAGGGTGTCCGATTCTCGCCCAGGTCCGCGTACGCGCGTATCTGATCGTCATCCGCCAGAACCTTGTCGTATACATATAATTTAACCGGGATTAGTTAGGACAATTTGAGTTTTGTCGGAGGCTTTCGGTGTGCCGGGGTTCTTGACGTACGCGAACGGCAGCAAAACCTCGCGGAGCGCAAACCCTGAGGGCCGGAGGCCAGGCGAACGTTGCGTCCCGTGGGTGTCGTGTGTTTGCCCGTTGTCACGGCGTCGCGACGCTTGGCGTCGGGCGCACCGGTATCGTATGGATATAGGTATATATATACACGCGCTTATACCCCCTTCTTCTCGAATCCCGCGACCCCCGTCCTACCCGCCACCCTCCCCCTTTTCGTTTCGCAACCTGCAAAAGCTCGCGCGCGCTCAGCCGAACACGCCGAACCAGCCCGGGGCCAGATTACGTTGACGCATGACTTTTGCATACCTAACGCGCTCCGGTTATACGCTTTGCGCGCTCTAGACTCAGCGCGCGCGAAGGCTTTGCCTCGTTCGGCGCGTTACGTACACCACCCCCCTCCCCCTGCAACAATTGAGGAATCTCCTGAATTTTTCCGACGAAAATGCCGGAAAAATAAAAGCTCTTCGTCTCTATACAGCTCGACGCCACGGATAAAGGAATGCTTGTATGTTTACATTCGTACACGCAACGGTTTGTGTACACGACCGCGGTTGTTTTTGCAAGACGGATGGCGTCCATTCAAAAGGGTGACTCGACCGCTACGACTCGCGCTTTCGTAATTAGCTGGGGAGAGCACGTGCCTATCAAAGAGATTAGCATTCCGCGGATTACAATGACAATTAGCAGCGCGTTACAATCGTATCGCTAAAAATACACCTTCAAAATTCATGTGTAATTTTGATTGCACGTGAAATTTTTTTTTTTATTCAAATTGATATAGATTCGAATTTAAATTCATTCCGCTTATCGAGATAGAAAATTTCTGGCTCGTCAGGTCGACGAAACGTATAAATGAAAGCGTACGAATGGAGATGTAGTCGCTTCTTCTCGCCGATGTTATTGTTAATGGGAGGGTTGACCTCACTTCCTTTGATAGCGGCGCGTCCCAGAGTCTAAAGAGTCTCCCGACTTTCCTCGGTTTATCCCCGTTCGTTTTCTTATTTTCTATTTTCATCACAATTCACTCTCATTTCACGCTGCACGTACACGCGCGGCGTACACCATATACCCTCTAATCGTAAATATACGGAATATTAATTACATCGGAGATAGTGAATGAACGTCGTAAGCACGGAATTGTTATAATTGGTTCGCTGATAGATACGTTTGTGAAGGCGGTGTAGAATTCCTCATTTCTCATACGAGCTTCACAATATCTTCTTCCTATAATAATTTATAGCCTCAATAACCGCGAGTTAACATCTGTCTAAAAATCAAGCGGAAGTTCAATTACGCCATAGCGACAATAATTAATGCATCTTATTGAGAAACGTCGACGTCGAGTGCGTCGAAAACATATCCCACATAAATAATACGCTCATTTCATTCGTCTCGTCGCCCAAAAGCCGACCGTAATGACTGCATTTTTTTTTTTCTTCCACATACCTCGGGATCGTCGTACGAAACTTTCGCACGGGGCGTAAGATATTGTTTCGAATTTATTTATTTATTTTTTTTTTCTATCCCCGCGCGCGATCTGATAGAAGAGACGACGCGGAGAGAGATAAGTACGGCGGGGATATAAGTGGGAATATCGCCAGTATACTTTTTGGCGTAGTTACGGTGTCGGTATGGGTGGATTTTAGAGAAGCCTCGGTAAGATAGTAATCGCAAACAGAGCCGTGCTCTCGAAAAGAGCAACAAAACTGTTGGCCTTTATCAAGCCATCGGGAGTAATCCTATAGGTGCTTAGCGTGAAATCCCATAATCGATAGTTTGCTTAACCATCCGCCACGTGGTGCCACGTGGCCGGCTCCATTAAGCCCATCAAACACCATGGGTCCCACCACCCGAACGGCACACACGCCGACCACCGCACCCCGTACAGTAGCACCACCGGGCACTCTCTGTATATAACGGAGGCTTAAAGACCGTATCTATGTTAATATGGCAATGCCTTCTATGTTTCTCCAACTCTGTACACGTATTTACACCGTATACTCTTATAATGTACACGTATCCATCCGTACCCCGTGGAAAGCTAGGCGGATCTACCTATAGGACCGGTCGAAGAGAACGTGGGGAATTCGATGCGCCGAACCCCAAAACGCGTCCAGGGTATAATTTCGTTACCGGTGTTCAAACAAACCTTGAGATTCTCCACGCTTCTGGTTGGGAAATTTTTTGACTCAAATAATTTTTATTAAAATAATAGATTGAGTTTCACGGGAATCGAGAATAGAAAGAAGTGATCCGCGCTGCAGGTGGTAAATTCTCCGTTCGGTCAGCGACTTGTGAAATCTTTTTCTTATCTCGTTATTCTCGCGAAGGTAAAAAAGCAGTAGACAAATGAAGCTGAATTCAGCATAAATAATTATTAATTTTTTGTTCTTCATTGTCAATAAAAGTCTGGGAGAAATCTTCTCGGTATTGAGATTCCGTGTTCTCATTTTATTTCCATTCAGATGTCGGTATGTAACATATATATTTAATTTTTTCTGATAATTTAATTTCGCTGAAAATAATTAATTGATCGAGAGCTCGTCGTTTGCAAATTTTTATGTACTGTTAACATTAATATAAGTTATATCATTGATAAATTTGTAAATTATTCATCCAAGATTGCCTGGACAAGATGCAATATTAAAACACATTTTGGAGATAGTAAAAATATGCAAATAATTAGCGCTATTATTATATCGTTGCATGCGTGTATATGTACATCTCAAAATTATCTCTGACTTTCATTAAACGATTTCGTGTAAGGGTTTGATTTTGAGGTGATTCGATATTTTTAATCCTCGATCTCTGACCCGAGTTTACTAAAAAAAAAAAACGAAAAAATTACTCTCCTCTCTATCGGTTATTGGCCGCCGCCATTTTAGGAGCGGCAAAAAGTGTATGTATTTATCGTACCTATATATACCAAAATAAGTCACGGGTTTTAGGGGCTCGGATACAAGGGTCGGTCAGGTCCAAAACAAATATCTGGCTAATATACCGCGACCGATATGCCCAATCGGTGACCCCAGGAAACAGTTTTCACGCCGATTTAAATTAGGCCGATTAATACACCCCACAAAGGGGTTTTCCCACGAGCAGGATGCATATGGAGGGGCGAAAAATATACACGCGGACCAAACGGCGTCGCGGACGCTAATTAGAAGTGAGACGAATCGCGTGGGCTGCGGTGGGGTACGTACGAATCCCGATTGGACAGGGTCTTCGTATTCTATTGCTAAATAATTTGGGAAAATTGGTACGTCAGACTTTCCATGCTTTCTATGCAACTGTAAAAAGACTCGGGTCTCCTTTTTTTTTTTTTTTGCTTTTTCTTTTTTTTTTTTTTCAGACCACTGCCCTGAATTTTTTGCCTGCACGAGGAAAGAGCCGAAGAGAGAACAAAAAAAAAATCGACTCTGCTTCGGTCCAGATAAAAATAACTTGGTAAAGGGCATGAGTGAGTTAAAATACGTCTCGTATTCCCATCGTCTTTCATTTCTCATCTCGTACGTATCCCCGTCCACCGATCGCTTTTCTACTCTTCTACTTTTTAACCAGTGAGATACGCGGATTCAATAGTTATTCATTAAAGTTGAATTGAGGCGCGCAGGATGCTGAGGTCAGCCCCTGGTCGACCCTGCGGCTGAGCTCAAAGCCCTTATCTCCGGATGCCCGCAACCTACTATACGTTTCGTATGGACGTGGTATAGGTACGTACATACGTATCGGCTTCGAGAGTTACACATGTACTTCGTACGAGTCTCACCCATGATATATCGCCCATCTTACTAATTTCTGAAACGATTTTCTTACTCCTCTTTTTTTACCGCCGTGTACATACGAGCGTTACAAAATTTAAGTTCTAAATTTCTGTCGCGCTTTTAAATACCGTCGCGCGATTGCACAAAAGAGGGACATCGGATCTTACGAAGCAATTGTAAAATGTAATAACGAAAAAATTCCCCCCCGCGCGGTAGAGCGAGTGCGGCACATATATAGGCTCATTATTTCGTAGAAGAAATGATAAGATGATGGGATCGTACAAGTGATCGGATCGTGGCGGTGAAAAAGAAAAAAAAACAAAAAAAAAAAAAAAGGGGGGTGGGGTGGGGGGAAGAAAGGAGGAGAAAAAATTAAAGGGCAGGTGATGGTCGTCGGTATAATCTTGTCCGGACATCGTGTAAGTACATATATAAAAGATGAAGGAATCGTGGACGTGATCGCGGATCGCGCGGTTACGGTGTAAGACGATTCGTTCGCTCTTATATAAGTATACATTTTACGTTAACGTACTCGCCATTATAGTGAGTCGCCGAAGGTATGAACGAAAGTAACAACTAAGAGGAGCTGCGGGTACATGGTATTAAGGTATAGGTAATAATGCGATGTGTGAGCAAGGTAAGTGGCCATCAGCCAACATAAACAATACGCGAACTAAGTATACCCTTTATAACCGCGAAGGTATCGTGCGGGGCAAGTGTTCGTTCAACTTACGAGAAAACTGTGATCGAAAATCGACTCTCCGCTGCCCGCAGTGCACCGCACACGTTTCTTACAGGGGTATTCTTTTCCTGTGTACGTATACGTGTATATCTAAACGTAGCGCGTCGCGCACACGTACGCGTGGAAAATAGTAAACCCGATTCAACCGACACTCGGGTAAGGGGGGGAGGGCGGGGGGGGGGGGGGGGGGAGAAAGAGAGAACCGCGAGATGATCGTCGACGTCAGTTCGTAATAGAGCCATTTACCCGTCGTACGATAACTTCATCATCATATGTACAACATTGGCGTCGCATGGATCCCACACAGCAGGGATCGTTCCACGATTATTCATCGATACGGACGATCGACGGGAGGAAATATAAAGAACATCCGACCACGAGAAAAGTCGTTCGAAAACTACGTGGGCGCAGAAATTGAAAAATTTTGTCCTCGCGATCCGCGCGAAAGCGATTCATTTCTCGAACTTGATTGAATAAGCTCTGGTGTAAATCGTAGATTAATTACATCTGGATGTATTGCCAACTACCGCGGCGAACGATTCAGATCTATGCGATAAATCGTAGACCTGTTTCTTAGCCACATGTGAAGAATATTTCATGTGATTATTAATTAACGAACGAGAGAATTCAATGATCAAAATAATCCGATAGAAAATTCCGACTCTAAAACGTACAACGATCTTCAGAATTTTTCAATTTTTCAATTTCAATTTCCTTTCTCTCTTCTTTTGTTTTCGAACTTGTCTTCTCTCTCTCTCTCTCTCTCTCTCTCTTGGTGAGTTTTTTTTTCTCAAGAGAAAAATATTTCCACCCCATCTCGTAACCGGTATGTAAGTTTAATAGCGCCAATGAACGTGCGACGCATATGTGTGCGAAAGATATTGATATAAACAGGGGGCGGGGTTCTGGCGAAGCTTCACGTGTAATCAGACTATTATTACTTTCCGTTCTGGTCAATCTTCCCCAACACTTTTTATTTTCTTTTGTTTTTTGATTTTTTTTTTTTTTTTTTTTTTTTTCAATACAGCAAAAAAATATCCGCCGACGTTATTCTAAACGCCACGTTATAAGTACCGACCCGTATCCTACTCTCGATCTTCATCATCGATGTATAAATATATTTGCCTCTAATAACGTGGTAAATTTTATTCATTATTAATTGATTACACGGTGTGAAGTAGATTTTGAAAAATTGATCGTAGAGGAGGAGAAAAAATTTACATAAAAAAAATGCTTTCTCGGCCAAACGTGTGTGTGGGAAAATAAAATTGGGAAACCTATTTCTCAGGGGCAAAGTACGTATACCGTGGAAATACATGGGAATGTTGCAATGTCGTCGGTTTTTTTGGATCGCGTAACAAATACGTAGGTTAACCATAAAATGGAAGAGCTTCTATCCCTTCTGATCAAATCACGAGCAATAATTTGATGCTTCAATAAAACGGCGGAGGCGTCAAAATACAATCCAATCCAAGCGGGCTTTACCGGGACTAAACTTTTTCCAATGTCCCCGCACTATTTTCAGTGTGTATATACAAGCTTTTCTTCCTCCTTTTTTTTGTCCCCTATCCTCTTTCCCTGTTTTTTTTTTTTTTTTATTAGCTTCCCCCGTCTTTTCCTTTCCTTTCCTTTCGTTTTTTTTTTTTTCCCTCTTTTCATCTCGTATACGTTCGCTATATCCATATACGAAGAGTCGAGGATCGGAAATCGGGGCTTCGGGGGCTTCGGGGGCCTCGGGGCCACACTCCGAGTTTCTCCAACAGAACTGGCGAGACCCATTGGGAGAGGAAAACCCCGATGTCAGCAGAACCGAGGAATGGCCAATGAGGTTTCAAAGAAACAAGGGAGAGACGTCAAGTGTATTGGCTATTTTATTTCCAAAGCCCGCTCCGAAGGGCTCTTAATAAAACGACTGCTATGCCATGTCATCCTCGCCTACGACACGAACCGCCCGTATACCGAGAGCGAATAAAAAAAGGAAAGACGAAAAAAAAAATTTTTACACGGGTGCGGAAAATATTTTCTCGCAACACGTTTGTTCGTTCGTTATCTCATTAATTGTCACCGTAAACTGAAATAAATATAAATTTATAAAATTGTACTATGAAACAGAGTTCACCGTATTCACCATTACTCACCCTGTACGAACAAAGAGTGTGACGAATGGGAAGCGATGCTGGTTATTATGTAAAATGAAATACTTTTTAATGGATTCGCTTTTGATGTATAAATCTCTGTAACACCTACCGCGCAACGTATCTTTTCGAACTCTTTGGATTCTCTAGGTGTTTTGCAATTCAAATAATCCCCATAAACAATGTAATCTGAATATATATCTGAATGTCCAACCGTACATTCATTTCTATGCGGTTTTCCGTTCAGCACCCTGCACGCCCCTTCGCTCGACTCGACTATGAACTCCTTATACATCTTCCTACATATGCTGTACCTTATTCGTGTTGAAAAGTGTGCAGGTTGAGATTTTACTGCACGAAAAAAAACCGGAAGGAAGAAAGAAAGAAATAAATTATTTAATAAAATCGACTGTATAAAATGGATCGCGATCTGTACGGAGGAGAAAGTATGAAACGCATAGAGGGGATATTACGATTTACAAGCGAAGAAAATAGGAAATGAGATGATGAAAAGAAAAAAAAAAAAAGATGGCCGCGGACACTTGAGGGGGTACGTATACGTAACCGTGGATATACGTATATATGTATACGTTACGTTTCTTCAGCTTCAGATTCCGCTCGAACGTCTTCTCTCCGCCGTCGGTTTTGTGTCGTTCTGGAGAATGCGGGGCACGCGGCCGCAGTTAGTTCTGATTAGCGCGGCGGCGAATGACGTAGCACTGGCGAAATACCGTGCCCGGAATGTTTAAGCAGAAAGACGAGGCGAGCACGTTATGTACAACTATATATATATATATATCTATATACCTCAGACCAACCAACCCTCCGCAAACCCTCGGCGTACATGACACGGTCTCCCCGGTATTTTCGACGTGTCGTCGTCGTCGTCGCGATACTGCTTTCTTTTTCCTTCTCGCCCAGCTTCTTCTTCTTCTGCTTTCTTCTGCTTTCTTTTCTTTCACCGGCCTGAAAGACGTCGAGTCTCTCCGTATACGTAGAGGGACCTATAGCCTCCTTTCGTGCGGGTGGAGCCGGTAACATCCACCACTCCTAGCCCCCGTTGCTCGCTCTTCCTTCCGCGGGTTGATGGGAATTTATTTAGGGGAAAGTTGAGCGGGGACCCGCAAACCTGCACCGCAAACCGTACCCCCCCCCCCCCCCCTCCCACCCTTTTGCACACCGAAAACGAAATACTCCACCGCCGCGGTAAGTGTGACAAAGGAGGGACCCTACACGGGAGGGTGGTGCTCACGTACGCGAAACCACACCGGCGAATCTGGTCTAAATCTGCTCGAATCAACGACAATAACACTTATTTACTCCAGTTTCGTTGCGCGATTATTGATGAATATTAGTTTCACGCCGTGCGAACGACAGACACTTGTTTTCCCCGAAGGAACAACGAGGACGAGAAATAAATTTTTACCGCAAAAATTTCTTTCTCGTTCGATGAATTTATTGTCTCACGTTTTGCGCAGCACTTCTCCCTGTGCGATAGGGTAATTGGTCTGCAATCTGCGCGTACACGTGTATACACGTAACGCATAATTCAGCGAGATATGAGGCACTAAAGAATGAAGAGTAATGGAGGGGGTGGGCTCTTCGGCTACGTAGAGATAATCCATTTAAAACTTAAGGAGGACTTAAAACAAAGCACTACCGAACAAGTAGAAAAGCGACGACGGTTCGGCGGTGGCGGTGGTGGTGGTGGCGGCGGTGGTGTAGGTATAGGCGGTAAAAGACGCGGAGGGCGTTTATCCTCCTAAATCAGCTCTGAGTAAGATGGCCGACGAGTCAGCGCTAACCCTCGTTCACACACAGACTAGATATCTCGTACGTTCAGCTCTCAAGCCATAGACTCGAACGCCGTTCTTATCGCACTCCCTCATCTATAGACTATCATTTGCCTACACGGATACGCAGGTATACGCGAATACGCCACTCGTGTGCCGCGACGTCCCCCGCGTATATCAAAAAAAATTTTAATTTTAATTTTTTTTTCTTCTCACGCATTATCATCCTCAGCTCACACGCAGAAAGGTCAGTTAGCGAAACGAAAACGACGAAGAGGAGAGGATCGATTATTTGTCGAAAGTAGCGTAAAGTATGGACGGTGTTGAAGTTTCGATAACTTCTTTATTTCCTAGGTGTATTTCCCTTTTCCGTTTTCCGTTTTCGCCCAGGTCCTCTGGCTGTGTGACGTACGAACGTGGTGGTACGAGCCACACCTACTGTCTCGCATACAGCCCGGGGATAATATGGAGTCTCTTTTGATTTATGGGTTAATAGTTAACCGGCCGTAAATAATGCTAATCACACTCTTATTGTACGTTCTTGTGCAGCATCCCTCTATGTAAGTCGCGAATGTTTTGTCCTTGTACGGTCGAGAGAGAAGATTGAGATTTATATCGGACATCTCGCGGGGTATACGACGACGATCATGGTAATCCTGCGATTCGCATTGCGCTCTACAGCTCGATCTCTATGTGATTTTCTAATTATACAAACTTCATTTTTCTTTCTTTCTTCTTATTCTTATTCTTACATTTCTCTTACCCTTCGCATGTAGTACGTAGGTTATGCGGGAACTCGATCATTTTTACATCGAGGCTACTACGATATTCGATTTATTATACACGTATCACGGATTTTATTATCCAAATTGAATGCTGATATCACGTATAGTAACATGATTTATGTTCATTTTCGAAAGAAGATTTATTAGTTTATATAAGTACATTTATTTATTTGTCCGTTTGAACATCTTATGTACTTCGTATGTCCTAATCAATTTTTTGATTTATTATACTGCACAGAGTACTATTCTGCGTTAAAAAAGAAAAAAAAAACAAAAAAAACGTCAAACGTATTAAATCTCGTGTGTTTTCTTTGATTCGGAGATGGACGTGTGCGAACTTTGATCTTTGTTCAACGTGAATCCTAATAAATAAATTCCTCGGCAATTGTTGTTGCTTCTGCACTACGAGGCAAGTAAAACAGTCCCAAGAATTTATTTCTCGACAAATAACACCTAAGAGGTCGATTAAAAAATTTGAGAGAAAAACGTTGATGTACTGCATTCGTACGCAGAAATGGCAATTGATTCGGAAGAAACGCGATAATGTGCGAATTATTGCTCTGCTCTGTAGCGATAAAATTTCATACACGATTTTCCGGAACTGCAAATTGAGAATTATCGCGTGTCGCAATTTGTTTCTGTGCATCGCAGAAAGTTTTGTATAAAATTTCGAAGTACGACATAAATTTCTCAACGTATTGTGTATATATACACGATACGTAATCGCATGTGTTACGTGTGTACGATTTATAGGTATAACACTGGTGAATAGATGACTCGACGCTTATATATCCTATACATATACCCCCCAAAGCTAATTAAGAAGGACGTATGGTTAATTAAGGTGATGTAAAGTAGCTGAAAGTTCGACCGAGGCGCTAAACCGTATCCTACGCATACGCAAACAGAAACACGAAACTAATTAGTGACTAGTATAATTAGCAATTACTCCGCGACATTATTATCGCCCAGATGCTGCAGCAGCAGCGACTACGGTACATGTAGCAACTTTATATTCGCCTATACGTGAACGTGAAATCAGACAAGCGTACGGGAGTATCGTTGCTCGCTATTACTTACATGTTGTACGTACATGTGTATGGATATTATGCAGCAGTGCTACCTAATCGTAAATTCACTAGAAACTAATATCCGTTCGTTCGTACGATTATATATCAATATTACGTACCGCGAGAATATCAAATAATATGCGCATTACGATATGCGTGTGAGCGATGCAGTATACGAGATTTTATTGTATCGCGTACTCGCATGTGCAGTCTCTCGTAAAATCAATGAAATATATGAAGTTTATCGATTGAAATTTTATTGATCGGAGGAGGTTTTTTTCTTTTTTCTCATTTCACATTCAATATGCGACTCGATAACAATTATAATATATTCATTACACAAAGCGCATCGGTGTTTATATACGAAGTTGATTTTTTTTTTTCATTATTTTACATCGAGGATAGCGAATTCGCGATATTCTGACGTCATCGGTTTAATTTATATTCAATTTTAATTACCACATACTATGTCGAATATAGTATATTGTTTACAACATGCATGGGGAATTTTTAATCTTTTTAATTGCATTCGGTATTACAGTATAACGCGATTATTACGTTTCTTATTAAATTGATACAAGAGAACGTACAGTTGATATATTTTTGATAATTCCGTTTTTTTTTTTTTTTCTCTTTTCTTTTCGTTAATTATACACACGTCAATATTTATTATATATTCTTATCCCTCGTCATGTGGCGCGTATATGTCCGTCTGATTGAAATTAATGATTTTTTTTATCAAAAAATTACCCGACGAGCGAGACGTAGCCACGTGCAGATATCATGGCAAAAATTTTGCGATTACGCACTGTGCGTGAATTGCACATATATATATGTATGTACACATTATACGTCGTCAGCCATGTTAAATCACACGATTAGATAATTTCGACAAATAAAATAAGCCTATCTTCCGAAAGACGTCCCAATTCTTTTCGAAATGGTGGATGTATAACGCGTACCAGAAAGCCATTTTCTTAGTTTTTACGAATTCCTCCCTCGTAACGTCAATGAATTAATCATGATTTCATAAACTGCGATGTTCCAATTACGATAAAATTTTTCAAACGAGACGTAATATTTTTCAACACACGTATATACACGGCGTGTAAAAAGTTTTCGAGTGCAATTACAGTTACATACATACACGTACATATATATATATATATTCGGCCTGTAATAGTGCTGATTCTAATCACGAAGGGCTGCGATCTGACTGACTCTGCGGGGTTTATGACGTCATGTCCGGCCTTTACGACCGCGCGGAAAGAAACAAAACAGAAACGACGGATATCTTATTCTACCGCTCTCATCATCAACCGTAAGACGTGCTGCTGCAGAGAATGTGAGATGAAAAGATACGTATACCGCATATACATATACACATGTGTAAATATAGCGCGGTCACGCGCCATCGAGATGCGCCACCGGACGACGATCATCGTTCGGATATGTCGCAACAAACTACGCGACGCACGAAATGAAACGAAAATTCAACCGCCGACAGAGAAAATCATTCCCATACGCGAGAAACAACGGCAACGTGATAGTCATGAATCGAAAATTTTTTTGATCTACGTTAAAACTGAAAAAAAAATCATCGAATCGTCGTTGTACTTCTCGCGTATACTGGATTTAATCGAGGGGGGTGAAAATCGATCGATTTTGCGGGACTTGAATAATAAAATGGGTGCAGTTGATTCGTCGACTATAAAAATTTGCGTTAAACTTCGAGGAGCGCGAGGTAGATGACGGGTATAAATTTGAGAGCTTTTGAAACAATCTGTATATATATGTACGTACAAATAACTGTATAGCTCGTAACAAGCGAGGAGCCAGTGAGCCCCTAATTTACACAGCCGCCACATCCTCCCCGCGCGCTCTGTTTTAGTGGTGGAACTTTGCCGACAATTAAAACGCTTTAGTAATTAACTGGGTCTCCTCACCTTCCGCAGTAACTGTTACCAACTCGCCCAACCTCCGCTTCTTCCCGACCCATCCCTTCGCGTTTCGCGCTCCCTCCTTTCCCCACTCCATGACCTCGTCCTCGCGCGCGCTCAACCCCCTAAAACAGAAACCGGGTGGAAGCTGCTTGTGCTTTTCTGCGGAGAGACACATTTAGGGCCGCTCGTTACCATGGCGACGCGGTAAGACACCCTCTTCCGCGTTGCCACGGGAACCCCTCCCTCGGAGGGATTCAATTCGTAACAAAACGGAAGCAGAGGCTGCTGCTGCTGCTACCTCCTCTCCCCGTATACCAGAGTCGCGTGATACCTGCGAAGATATATACGTGTGCGCATGCACCCTTAATACGTATTCCGCTCGCAAAACTCTGCTAAGTTTTGATTTAATTCTTCTCACTTCGTACATTATAGGATTGCTGCGTTTTTATGATGAACAAAATCGGGACGGATGCAGCGGTCGGAGGCGAGAGAGCGTTTCGCACGGGAGAAATAATACCGAGGCGAGAGAGGTGTAACTTTTTTCGGGGATGCGATAAAGGCAGAGAAATTGGGAAGCTGATCACCCTTCGTGATTGTATTTGATGGCGAGACCGAGGACGTGATGAGGAGGTTCGCCTGGACCGTGATTAAAAATCGTTATTCGTTCGGCGTGCAACCTCGCTATTCGGGTACGGTCGCTAGACAGATAGATAGACACACGATTGCTCTCGATATTCCACATCGAAAATGGGGGAAACGACGAGTGGGAAAAAATAAATGAAATCGCGATAGTTGAGAAAATGACGGGACTTTCTTTGCACGGCGTACATGTATGTACGCAGACGTCTGTACGTAATAAAAAATGGTTCGGGATTTTCTTTACGAGGAAAATTTAAACTTATGAAAAATTGATCGAAGACTATATTTCATATTTAGGTATCGCGAGGAGCACACGGGGAGATGTATATTCTTCGTTGAAGGAAGCTAAGCACGCGCTAGCCATACATCAAATTTTCCCTTGACTATACTACGAGCGAGTCAAGATTCTCCCGGTGGTTTAATATGAAACTCAAATAGCGATACATGACATCGTATATAAGTTTCACATACCGGAGATGAGACATTTTGAAATATCTTATTAATAAATCCGTATACCGATCGACCCGCACGGTGTAACGCTAAAGTTCCATTTCCACACACACCGGGTGGAAAACCGCTACACACTCCGTACGACAAAATCGAGTGAAAGGACGAGTACAAGATGAAAAAAATTAAAAAAAAAGAACACGTACGGGAAATATCGATGTACGTTAGTGAAAGATGAAAGAGCCAGGGATGAGAAAAAAAAAAAAAAAAAGGTCAAAAGTTTTGAATAAGGAGGGTAATTTAAAACGACTCAAACGTTAAAGGAAACAACTGGAAAAGTCGTTAACAGAAATGACCTTAGCCTTTTCAAGGTGATTATCATACGCAAAGTGAGTTCGCTAACAAGGTGCTGGTCTTTGGCTTCACCCTCTCGACGTGCCGAAAGAAGCGAGATGAAATAAAGAAAGAAAAAGAAAGAATGAAAAAAAAATGGAAAAAAAAGAAACCCAGAAAGAATGAAGAAAAAATACAGAAAAGAAAAAGTTGAGAACGTCGGTAATGGCTGACTGGCTATATGTACACTCGCTACTGCACACGGGGTGGTTGGCTCCTCCTAAATTTCAGAATTAAGTTCCGGCCAGTCTGGCCGCGCGCGGCTCGCTGCAGGACGGGGTCTAATTTTAATTTCCTAATTTTTCCCACCCCGTGGCGCGCTGAGGAAGGTAATTTCCTCCCCAGAAGAGAATAGAGGTAATTACTTAACAACTCCCAACGCCCAACGTCACCCATTCCACACCGACGAGTTCGCCTCTGCGCTGCTCGCGCGCTTTCCACCCTTCTGTATACCTATATCGTGTGTATATCTATATTAAAAGAGGATCTCTCATCACCCCTTGAAAAGAGGGCGGTCTCGTAGGGATGGACTTTCCAACGGAGTGGGGATACGAGATCCGCGCTGTACAGGGAAACTTCGGGACTCCGCGCTTTTCGTATGGACGGACGGACGGAGGGGAAAAACGGAGACCGAAAACCTCGTGGTCAATTTTCTACAAACCCGCACGCTTAAATTCTCTCTGTATAGACGCTTAACTATCGCCCATTGTAACGACGTACCGTACCGCATATTTCATCGCCGCTATGTTTATTAATTTTCAAATGGCCCCAAGGCCCACGAAATGTACGGCCGTCGTCTCCGCGTTATAATAAAACTTTTATACGACTTGTATATACTCCTAGCCCAGAACTAATCGAGAAGGAAAAAAGTTCTTTCGATACAGGCGATCGAAATGAGCACGACGTGATTGATTAAAAACTGAAAAAAATCGTCAAATCTTAAATCGAATTGCGGCAAAGACGTTTAATTTTTGTCAAACGAAAGTAAGAAAAACGAATTTCGAGATGCCGGGGGTTGTAGATTTTAGGATGCGGTTGTGCATAGGGCGTTTCTTTCGAGGGGCGGAATTTACCGCAGGAGTAACAGTAGCTACTTTCAAGTCCCTTGCAGCCCTGCAGAGGGTGAATGTGTGTATACCTATACGTATACGTGTGCAAGAAAAGAAAAGAACCGAAAAAATAAAAAGAGGCGGGAGCATCTGCAGCGGTATAAAGTAGGTACGGGGATACGGGGAAGGGGATATTTATTCCGACGAATGAGGGCCCTGTCACGCGATAAAAAATTACATCAATTTACAACCCCGATTCTAAAACTTGACTTCACTTTTATTCGTAACACACGTAGAGCGTGCGCGATATTTTCGTACACGCTGCGGTGGATTGTAGTCGTCCGATATAACGAGCACGAGTCAACAGTTTCACCGATTAATCAGTAAACGAAAAAGTCAATGACCACCGATTTCTTCTTCCATTATTCCAGGGGCTCAAAACTGACCGCCGGTGAATAATGAAAACGAATGTTTTCTTGGTCGACGTAAACTTGCTCGACTGCTATAACGAACGATTATCGGATAAAATATAACTAATTGGGATATTATTATAGCCGTGCATTTTTTCTACATAATCATGAATAGTCAAACGACGCGACAGGATTCAATCTGTGAAGGACCGAGAAAAAAAAAAAAAAAAAAAACGAGGAAAAATCAGGATCTCGATAGAATTATCTAGTGGCGAAGGGTGAAGGAAAATAAATTGAAAAAAGAGCAAGGTTGAAATTGAGAATACACGACGATTACTTGAATTTTGAATTGAATATCTCAGAGTTATCGGGCGAAAGAGCGTGGTGGGGGTAAGGGATGTCGGGGGTGTCGGGTGGGGGGTGGGGGGGGGGGGGGGGGGGGGGCGCGCGGCGGGGTGATATCGAAGGGGTAGTTTTTGGGTGGTGGGAAGGAGCCATCTTGCGGCGGGAAGCGAGCCACCGTCAGCGAGCGGGTAGACGTCAATTGATTCGGGTTTCCACCATCCTCCGGGTCGGCGAGGGGCGGCTATATTCAATTCCAGGGCAAAAAAGCACATCCGGAGGGTGCGGCTTCGCTCGGAATACCGCTCTCCGATTGGTACCTGATACCATCATCGTGGGAGTAAGCGTGTTCCATCGGCCAATGAACGTTCGTTGGGTGTTAGCCAGCTGTGTGATATCGTGTTCCTCTCTTTCACGGATAGAGGGGATGTTAACTTTTGGCTTTACAAGCAGATTGTCCTGTGCCGTTGACTGGTATGTTGCGGTCCAGTCGCACCGCCACGTCCTCTAAAATTTATTGAGGCGCATCACCTACGTTTTCTCCGTGTGTTTATCAATCAGTTTTATCGGTCGCAATCGACTCTTGTACCGTTTGTTTTTTTATTCTTTTTCAATAAATTCGGTTTCACACACCGCGACAGTGTAAAGTGTTGTTTGATTTTCATTTCGATCCCGTTACGTTTCGTCCAGATTAATGAAAGTGAACGATCGACGATACGAAACTCATACGTCAGCACCAAGAGAAACCATTTCATACTCAGTGATCATGTGAAGAACTAATTTATATTTTATACATTTACTTCACAGTCGTATGATATACAAATGAAACTGGAAAGTGGGAAAAAGGGAGAAAATCTGGATTATACTTACGTACACTGTGTCGGTAATATATATAAAACATCATCTATTATGTACACCGTGAAGAGTTCACACCACCGATAATATCGATGTGATTTTTACGAGGGGTTTCCGAAAACGAGGGACATGCTGGTCGAAATAAAGCATAAATTTATAATAACACAGGGGGATCTCTTTGTGAATTGCCTGTAACGAAAGAAAGAAAGATTAAACTAAAATAATCATCGTAAGACTGAAACTGATAACTAACAACTTTATATATACATAATTTTATCACCGAGTTACTGATCGTATGTACAATACACACATACCGCGTGCAGTGAATGAGGAGGAGAATATATATAAATTAGTGATATTACAAGACGACTGTTGCAGTGTAGTGTCCACTGCAGCTGGAGTGATAAATTACTTACTAATTGCAATTTATTAAGGTTTCACCGATACACGTGTACGTAAATCTTGAAAATTCATCGTTTTTCTCGTCTCTCGAATTGTGATTGCAGGCTAATTAACCGAGCGCTAGGTTTTCAACCGATAAACAATCGAAGGAGCTAATTACTTAGTCCGGATTATCTATCGGTGGTTCAGACGTTCCAATATGGCGGCCGGAATAAATTGGACCATCTGAAATGAAATCCCTCTCGAGCCGCCAATAGTAGAGCGCTGCCCGACGGTAAATGGTGGATTTTTACCTCGCCATTAGCATCGTGCGATGGACGGGTCGTTGGGAGGAAAAGAATGAGGAACGCGTTTCAAAGATGCATAAAATATCGTTGCTGACGAAAAAAGACGACCGACGATCCGAGGAAGTATAATCGGGTGGTGACGAGCAATCGGATGGATTAGCGCAACGGGAGAAATTGGATTACGTAAAATAAAAATTGAAAGGAAAAATTTCCCGACTCACCAACTTGTTAGCGTCTATGTTACGTGCGGATCGAATGTCGCGTAGAAAACTGTCGACTGAACGAATGAAGAAATTTAGATAAAGTACACGATTCGAGTGTTCAGATAACCCTCGATGAGAATATTTGACCGGTTGAGAAATTAGCGTCTCTCCGTCGGAGAAATACGGCTCGAAGTTGGTACCGAAAATGGTACTAGAACCAGGAGGTGGTCTCTCCTTTCCTCCTCCTCCTGGCGGTGGATCATCCGGATCCGGTGGTTCCCTGTTGACTCCGGCCAGATTGTTCCCGAGGGCCGCACCGGTTTTTCCGTTTCATTTGACGGCATGGCATCCGCATCATCCTGTTCTCGGACAGGTTCAAACGCAAGTTCAACAAACAATGCAAGCTCACCATCAGGCAGCGGCAGCCGCGGCGGCGGTCAGATTTTTCAACCATCATCATCCGCATCACTCGCATCCCGCTCTCGGAAATCATCCCCTGGCCCCCGGAATCGGTGGACATCACGCCGGCGCTCATCACCTCCATCATAACGCCGATCACGGCGATGACGACGACGACAAAAAAGGTACGATGATCGATCGATTATCAATTGGCTAAGTGCGAACGTGAATTACAGCGCGATCGTGTGTACGAAATATCGATCGTTAATTCGAAATCAAATTGATTTCGTCTCTGTTGACTTTTTTTCTATCGCAGCGGGAAGAGCGCTCGCTTGAGAAAAGTCCCCTGAATTTGAAATTTTCAAGTTCTTCGCACGGGGGATTCGAAAAGTGGCGATTTTAGCCGGGCATGTGGTATATACGTTGAAAATAAATTGGTCTCGTGAGGAGAATTGAATCGCGTTCAACGTGAGGAGCATTGTGAAATGTTGAAGGCAGGTACCGCGCGCGCGGTCCTCTTGCAATCCCCCTCCCCCCCCCCCCCCCCCCCCCCCCCGCGCCCCGAAAGAATAAACAACGGTTAGGAGCGCAAATGGGATCACGTAAAAAACAGATTTCCACCCTCCACCGCAGCCATTGCCGGTAGCTGAAGCTAACGTGTAGTAACCCGATTCCTGCCGTCGGCAGAGAAGAGATACGGCGCCCTTTATACATAACCGCACGGAAACGGGGAAAATCCTACCAGCTTCCCTCCTCGCCACTCCGCACAGGACTTCTCGGTTAAGCGTTCCCTGGGGTGGCTTTCGAACGATCTTATGATCGACCGTGTTACCTCTCCTTGGGGAGCGTTTCGACAACTATTGTTCTGGTATTCCCGAAAATTGTTCTATATATAAATCCAAGGAGTAAGAAAGCATAATCCGCTGCCGAGCGAGGTCGGAGTCGAGATTTTCTAAGATTTCCGTATTCCGAGTCGAGCTTGAGAATATGGTAGCTGGCGTATATTAATTACCTGGAATTCCTCGCACCTGTAAATGAAAAAAAAAAAAAAAAACGTACAAGAATATAATGATAAAAATTTATAACTATTAGTAAGTGGCAAAGTAGCAAACTGGTAGCGCCGATGAAAGGAGATATGATGTAGAATTTGTCGATGTAGCGCGCGCACAGGTTACTTCATATGTATATACTTTACTTTTTCAATATGCTAATTTAGGACGTATAATTAATTTTCCATCTCTCTCCGACGTGGACGTCCATACCGTCCGATAGACGTGGAAACATATAATATTGATTTTAATTCTCGACTCAACTTTTCAAAATATCTAACATCGTGTATACGTATAAGGGAAGAGAATTCACACCTCGCGTGCCAAATTAAATTGATCAGCGGCCTGTTTATAATTAGACGTATCGTAAAATTAAGGTCAGTAACTCGAATCGCTGCCGCTGACATATTTTTGGCCCGCGTAAAAATTGAGAGAAAATAAAACATCATCACGCTGAAACGATTCAATTATAATTTGGAATAATAATTGTGATTGGATCGGCGAACTAATAGATTTTATACCTTATTTCGTATACAATAGCGCGTGTTGTTCGGAGTATACCTCCAATCCGAGTTCACCGTACAGAGTAAACTCACACGTTCGCATATATTGTACGTACAAGCGTGTGTAATAATGAGCGCGATATACTAAAGTGTTTTTTTTTTTTTTTCTTTCTTTCCATCGTAGCTAACGAGATTTTAACAGTTTATATACTTAAATTGTTGCCGAAGCAATAATTACAACGTCCGTCATTAACTGAGACATATTTTAATAACGATCATTCTTATTATCCGTACTGCACGCATACCTGTACGCGTAAAAGCTCGCAGACATCTGTTAGACGCGCAGTCCGTGTAAAGGTTGCGCGCGGGATCGCTCGTGAAATTTCATTCAAAAATAATTATCCCGCAATTTTCTCGGGAAAATTATACGCGCGTATATAAATATGAGGAGAAAAGTGTTTCACGTTTCTATTCCACGTTATAAAGTATGTAACGCGATGATTGACGCGGCTAACTTCATGGGAAAATAATAATTCAACCCGATCCGCAAGTCATATATATATATACGTATATATGAATTTTGTGCCGCAGTGATTTGCGCTTTATATATTAATATGCAATTCGAATACCGCGGAACTCCATATATTATAAACCTATTCAGGATGCGGATAAATAAATCATCATAAAATATAAGTTACATATATCTTACCCAGCGACTGGATCTTCGCGAAGTGCATTATATTCATCTGCATACAAGCGTTCGTATCGAATGCATCTACGTACGTACGTAGCAGGGGAGATTATATTTGAAAAATTTTTATCCATGGTCAGCCGTGATATATTCGCACCAGTTTCCGTTTATGACGATTACATTATTATTGAAAGTCGGCCCAGTTATATACTTCGGATCACGTTCAAGTCGATCGATTTCCGCAAACATTCGAACCTTATACGTATTTATTATACCTATATATATATATGCACGTGAACCACTTACTTTATTACCAGTTATAGACATCTTAATCATTGATACCCGCCGTTTATCAATCCTCGCGATCTTGCTCTTTATATTCGACACGGAGTCAAATTTTATCCGACCAAATGAAATCCAAAAAAATTTAGAAAAGAGAAACATGAACTCCGGATTTCAAAAAGCGAGTACGTAAGCTGTGGTATTAAAATAAACGATCGGAGTGACGGGTGTTGTGTACATGAGCTTCGATATAGTTTCAATAAAAATCAGGGTCCCAAATTAATTTTTTATGATCGGTGCAGGGACGGTGGATATTACGAGCTCATTGTACACCTAGAAACTTGTACGGTTGGCTTTATGAAACGAGAAAGAAGAGAAATTAAAAAAATGGTCGTAAAAAAAAAAATGGTAGGTAAGATCTTCGCGTGGGTTATTTTTCTCCGTTTGTGAGTTAGGTTCGCGACATTAGCGGAGGCAACAAAGGAGCCGTCTCAGTAATTACTTAATTTAGAGCTAAACTACAGTTTAATAATTCTGGACGTTGCCGAACCTTCCGCCGCAGGCATATAACCTATGTGCGTATATATATATGCTTGAGAAATAACAGAGGCCCAGGATATGAAATTCTCTGAATATTTTTTTAAACCCCTCGGCACACCGTCGCAGGATTATTATAACCTCCGCACGGATTATATCATATAGTCCTGTCAATTTCTATTTCCTGTATCCGTTTTTACACCATATCAAGATGTCCTAGCAACAGTCTAGCTATCGAGGTAGACGCATACAGACGTGTATATTGTATACCTAGTATCTTTATACGTGTGGATGTGAAGCCCGCAATTTCAGAGCCGCGTCGTTAACTGCCTGTCGTTAGTCAAAACCAGTTTTTTTTTTTTTTTTTTTTTTTTTTCTCCGTTCTTTTTGTTATAAAACGTTCGTTTCTTCTCTTTCTTCGGTTCAACGTTACGTACTACTACCAGACTACCGTGGCTGATCTCCTTCGTCCTCTTCTGTTCTTTTTATTTCTTTTTTTTTTTTTTTATTTTCGTTGCGGAGTATTTGGGCAGCCCCCGCCCTACACAGATCTTCTTCCTCGGCTATCTTTTTGCTCTTCTTTATTCTTCGTTCTTCCGTTTTTTTTTTTAACTGCCAGCCAATTTTCAAATACCGTTGCATGTCCACCGTATAACTTCTTTCGGTAAAAATTATCCGTTCTTGACTCGCGAGCCGCGAAATTGAATCTTGAAAATATTTCAGATACCTACGGCCATGCGCGGAATCCCTTCCAACATTACAGTCGTGTGTGTGTGTGTGTGTGAATCTTCTTCTATGATTGATACATCGAAATGAATAATGATGTTTGTATTATTTTTGTAAGGTGATGATCGGTGGAATTTCGGTATTCTACGTCACCCGTATATTCCACATGCACCCAATAACATCGGGACGTTCAATTAAAGTTCTTCTACGTTCGCACTGTACACATATGATATATTTAACGATGATACCAATTAATATTAATTATGCAAACGGGGCCAAACCGTATTATTATCATGGCGTGATGAATAACTACTTTTAATTATTTATACGCGAAGGTGATATGTATACTGTTTTTAAAAAAGTTGATTGAAATTCCTGGTAGTCGGAATTGGATGTATTTTACAAATGATAAATGTGTATTATAAAACAAAAATTAATACATGAAAACATTCTTGATCAATTATTCATTGTCGACGACAGAAGTAACGATTTCGTATCGTAATTAGATGTACATACCTGACGCTTGAATTATTTTACACGTTATTCAAATTCGCGTGCTTCGATAAAATAACTCTCGGGTCCGCAGTCGCGATTACTGGATCATCGCTCTTCTTTACCGCCGCAGATCGGATCTACACGTAGATATACCTATTTAGCGATCATTTTTATCGTACCGAATACGAGCAGATGAATTTTAATCATTACGTCAGATTTTGTTCGAAATTCGTCGATTTTGGTGGTCCATTTTCGCGACGATTTTACGGAAGACTTCGCTCGCGATGAACCAGAATAAAATACGTATGTTTAGTTTTATAACAGGTCAAAACAATTGACCGTGCGAAACAATAACCGATGCAAATTGAACAAATATAAAATTGACACGCGACGAACAAGGGTGGTTTTACATGTGACCATAGCGCGTAGCTCCTTCCTTCTCTGCAGCTATTCATATTTGTTCGCTTTCCAAACCACACGGAATGCATAAAAATGCAAATATACGCCGTGTCAATAATATAAAGTGACACGCGCTCGCGTTTGCTGGCCCTGTTTTTTTTTTTTTTTTCGCAAAAGATTGACCAGATTTTATCACCCCGTACGCTCGAGTCCCAAATTTATACTGAAAATTTAAAAATACGTATCACATTCAGCGCTATTGAAATTCGTTAAGACTTTCATTCTGGATTGAAAACGAAATCTTCGTTTTTCCGTTCAATCGTCGGAACCAGGCGTGTCTTCCACCCTCTCCGATTCCTTTTTTTATTTATTCATTTCTCTCCTTTATATCGGTATTTCGAAAGAATTCGGCCGAGTGAGCACTGCCATCCAATCTGACGACGATTCGATACATAATAACCCCAGAACAATCATTTTCGGCACGCGGAAATATAAAGTTATTATATGATTTATACGCGTGTATACGTAAAATCTACACGTACAAACGTGCATGCTATACCTTACACGTACACACGCGTACCTACAGGTAAAAGCGATCGTGCGTGATTTGACTGAAAATGTAAAAACTTGGAAAAACTCGTGTATTTTTACTACCAGCAACGTCATGAGAAGGGACACACGCTGCAGTTAAACCGAGTTAGGGGTTGCTTTTTGACTGTCAGAAACACGTCGCGTGAATTACCGACTCCGCATAACAGTGGACTCTGCAACGTGCAGTACGGATTGCACGATCAGTTATACGTGTATGCATTACATGTGAAAAAGAATGATGAAAATTGCAGACCGGGTAACACTTGTTATTTTTTTTCTCTTTTTTTTTACACTGGGTACAATTATTGCACACGTACGTAAGTTATGTCGTGCAATTGTCGACCGCGCTGGCCGAGTTTCGTTTAAATCCCGACACTTTGATTTCACGCGCTGAACAGAAAAAATGGCAATAAAAGTATATTCGAATAAAAAAGCAACAAAGTGAAATGTCGTCCGTTGTATTACATGCAGTTCTCACGATGAAAATAAGTCACGATCGGGAATTTCACCTTCGGTATAGCCAATTTTGCTGCTGGTCGATGACTCTATTGAATCACGTTGATTCAATGATTGCGTAGTTCACGACACGGAATTATTCCTAAAATCGAAAGAATCGAAGGATAGTATTTTTCAATTATTGGGGTTGAATTTTTAATATTTTTCGAATCGTTAAAACGATTTCTTCCCGACGTCAGAAACGCTGATCCGTCAAATCTGAAAAATGATAGGAGAAACAACTGATTTGATTGGACTTGACGTCTCTCTTTACGTCGTTATAAATCACCCCCGACACGCTGCACGCACTATCGGCATATATCTAACCTGTGCCTGTGTAGCGTGCCACCTTATTTCCTAAATTGCGAGTAAAAAGTCCGGCGAATGTGGAGGACTATAAGAACCGTAAGGACCGTCAGCAACATTTTATTCCCGAGTATAATGAGGATGTACCGTACCGTACGTAGGATCCTTCGTAACTCATACAATTAGTAATTAATGTTTCATCCAGTCCCTTGTTCTTTATCTTTATTTTTCCCTTTTTAACTTTTCTTTTCTCTCCTCGGGTCGTACCCGCGATAAGCGCGAGACCAATTATACCTAACCGACAAACGTGCCACAGCTACAAAGCAGACTAGATAGCGCGATGATTATGGATGTCTATCCCCCTTTTTTTTTTCCCCCGACTTATACCTAGTGACATTTTTTTTCGTCCTCGCTCCACGGTATGACGAGACTTCAGAAATATTACACCCCATTATTTTACTTCGCGGTTATCCGCAGCTGCGGCTCGGTAGCTGACTAACCTTTTTTACAAAGGAGAAGGACTCCAAATATTTTGTAGTGGAAATTTGTCTCTCCTCGAAAAAAATTTTTTTTTTCTGTGTCCGTGATACCGCTTTCTCAGAAAAAATTAGAGATGAGCTAGATTCCGCGGAGACGTTCGTTCGAGCGTTTTTGAAGAGGGACAAAAGTCGTACAAAACTGTAGTGCGTCCAATTAAAAAAAGTGCGAACATGAAATTCCTGGTCGTATAGGTATACATCGTCGGAGTATAATAGAGTATAATTACCGGAGTTTAGTCTCATGCAGTGATGTGCGTGAGTAAAAGCATTTCAATCTGTTATAACTCATTCGCGTTTGTCACTGTAATATCGCCAGAGGTTTACAGCTGTATGAAGAAAATAAAAAAAAAAAGAATGATCTAATTGAATTACCCGAACAGTATTTTATTCGTCGTTTCTCACACACGTCCCTTACAAATCGATAAAATTCGATCAGCTCAATTGATTCTTTTCTCATCGATATTTTATCTAAGACCACGATGCAACGCGCGAATGTCTCATCGGGGATCTATCCCGCAACAGCTGCGTACGAATACAGGTGAAAAAGAACCCGTAAACAGTGATAATTTGATGCAAAAAAAAATGAAATGAAAAATTTGCCGGACATGTGGAAGTGCAAATATACCCAATGCGGTGTACAGTCGTCGCGTCAGCCTCCTCAATTATTTTGCAAAACGAAGCGATGATACGCTGCGAAACGAGACCGGCGCGTAGTATTACGGCGACATGTTCGTACGGACACTTTTTAACGCAGTTTGCAATGTCAGTCGAAAAACGATGTAAAAGTACGTAACCCTTACGCCATTCGTATTATAAGTACACGCGTACTCGTACTCTCGTGGTTATACGGTGCAGCGGCAGCAACGGAACGCGGTGGTAAGTTGTAAGCATGCAACCAGAACCGGGTAGAACGACCAAGCAGAACAGGGTTGGGCAGTAGATGGCAGGGTGCCCAAGGATCGCACGCAAAGGCATTAATATATAATTAACCGACCACGCTCGAGATCATATCTGAAAGCCTCCTTATCGTCTTACCCAACGGCGGCCAATATAACCGCTGTACACGTACGTATATGTATACGTATATTGTATACGTGTACACGTCGTGTGCATTTATGTATTTAACCGTGAATATCTGTAGAATGTGTGCACGTGCATTAAGGACTTATATCTGGTACACCAGCGCGATCAACGACGTACGTACGTACATCGACATCGCTTCTATTTGAGATCTTGTAGAAAACTCGTTGCGGAAAATTGTTTGTAATTTACGCACTTGCCCCACAGACGGGACTATGCATCGCGCAGACTACGCCGAGACTGTAGTCGACAACGACGTAGTTCCTACGTACGTGCTCCAGGGTGGCAATATTTGTAATTTTTAACCCCGAGTCGCACGACAATTAATCTTAATTATCAATTAATAATTTAGAATCCAATTCGAGATAGGAACAATACACGGTGTAGATATTGTTCAAAACTTACTTCGAACGTGCCGGATCGATTGTTGCGTCGTACCTTGACCACGGTCCCGGAAGAAAAGAGTGAGGGATTCAGCATTGATCGGGTAGTCGTCGATCGAGCGCTCGATATTACCCGATTTCCCCCGATTTGGATGCTCGCGTTGTTTTGCCGAGGATTACGAATGACCTTCCGACGGTCGAGTCCGTGTACGAGAAAAAAAAAAATTAACATTACCCGCACGATTCCGACGATCGAAAAAACAAAATTTTCGACAGTTCAAAGTACACAATGTGGAAAATTGAAAAAATATTATACGTTGCGAGCATAGGTATAATTATATCGTGCACCGAAAATTGGTCGAGGGCCATCGTCGTTGGGTCGGTTGGAATGGATTTGTTAGAGAAAAAAACATCTGCGGCGGAGGTAGAAGTGTACAAAGCGTCCGAGGAATTAAGGGAGCGTAGTTTGTCTAGTTTTTTTTTTTTCTCTTCGTTTTGTTTTCGTTCTTTTTTTTTTTTTGGTCTTATTATGGAAGATATTTAATTCAAACTCGGCCAAAGAGAGCTGCTGCTGCTGCTGGTGCTGGTGCTGCTGCTGGAGGGCCAAGGGCGGGGCGAGGTGCAACCAGGCAGGAAGGATAAGGGGTTGGGGTGAAAACGGGCGTCAGAAGGATTGATGGCGTCTAGATGCAAATGCAGTATACTCGCACGCAAGCCAAACCCACCTTCCAACGCCTCACACCACTTAACGCCTTACAGCTTAATAATCTCTCGCAGCCAAGTGACGTGCATATTGCTTTATTATTCAACTTGTTTTAGTAAATATAGAAAGGAACTGGCAACTATCGTTAATTTGACGTTTTCAGGATATACCCTCCGACGAAACTTACACCCCCCCGATCGCACGTCATTCTCCATTCAAATTGCCGAAAATCCCTTCCGCCTGATGTATTAAACATCGTTCTTCTTCGAATCGAAGAATGAACTCGTCGTCGCATCGTCTGCCTATAAAATACCTCGCGTACCTATTTGACAAATACCGCGATCATTTCATACATCTTCAGACTCGGTACTACGTTCTCCATGCGTTAGAAAATTATCGGAGCGAGTGAATCGATTTTGAGAAATCGCGAAATCGATGAAAAAAGGAGTGATAAAGAGAAGCGGAATTTATTTACGCGGCGTTATGTGCTAATCGTGTAATTTTCTTCGCGAAATCTAGTCGTCCCACAGTGTAGAGCGCATCAGGATGACAATATGACGTTTTGTTGAACGACGCGCGAGTCTCCCGCGGGTCCTGAATATAAGCGGCAATATACAGCTGACACGGCGCGGTGCGGGTACGCTACGCGGCACTCGCCGGCTATTGCATGGAAACACTCGTACCACTTGTTTAACAAGCGAGAAGCTCTGCTTTTAGCGGTATAACACTTAAGCGGTACTTTGCACTCCGAGCTTACACTTTATAGAGCTTAAGTTTTAGTTTAAACTCACTCTCCTCCTCCTCCGGTACTTTCATTATACCTGCAGGATCTTCATGCTGATATGCTGATGCGTCCTCCGCTCGCTCTTTACATATTCGCATAACATTACATAAATTCTAAACGAATGAAAAAGAAAATTTTCCTCAACAACTACTTACCCCCCAAAACTGCATCCATATTTCATGCATCTGTAGGAATAAAAGTTTACGCTCCGTAGGAATAAAAGTTGCCGAGCCATTTTTGTTCGTGAAGTTCGTTATTATGTTGAAAAAAAAAAAAAAATAATTCATCCGTACAACCGTATGAACTTTGTATCGAACAACGTGGTTTCTTTTTTTGTTCTCTCATCTTGACGCCGCGCGCGGTACGCGGATAATTTCAGTTTAATTGTAAGGTATTTTCGGTGTATAACCCGGCGGCTTATTAAACGCCTTAAGCCAACACGCTATCCCGTACTTTGGTTATAATCCCCAAATTTTTTTTAACATTTCTTTTTTTTTCATTCAATTTTTTTTTTTTTTTTTTTTTCCTCTATCGCCTCACCTCATGATTTCACCGCAACACTACAACGACATTAAATTACTTAAAAGGTTGGGGTCAAACGATCAAGTGCTTTGAACCACCGGAAACAAAAAATGAGTAACGAAAAAAAACAAAAAAAAAAAAGGAAATAAAACTAAGAAGGAGAAAAAAAATTGCATGTTGGATAATGATATGACTATGAATTCTGGGAACATTAATTAATTTATATTTTAATTATACGGTAGACTCGAATCAGTGCATGTCGTTTGTATTAATAAATAAACACTAGGCAGCTCCTATGGGAGCTTTTGTAATATTTCTAAATCTTATCCGCCGGATATTGACGTGGTTACTTTCTCACACGTACACACTGCCGCACGTTATAACCCATATAGTTTTATTATGCATCTGAATATAGATTATCAATAATAACAGACGTTTCGATAGAGATATAGAATAGCGATACCCTGCAGTGTCAGTTATACGCCGTACGCCATGAATAGTACAAGTTATAAATTGTTTGTAATTATGTAGATTAATGTGCCTCGGAATCATTTTTTTTTTTTATTTTTTTTTATTCTTTTATACATCCAATTTTTTTTGTTCTCTCGTGATTCAATCTTTACCACGTCTTGTTATAGCGTAAACAAGAACCGTATGAATCAAAGTCTGTACTGATTCTTGACGACGGAAATATCACGTAGATGATATACTATATTTGCATCACATTTAATACGCGAGTATTAATATTTCGTAAATAAAAATTTAATTAGTTTCATTAATACGAATATAAATGGTCGATAATCGCGACGAGAAGATGAAAGGAAAAAAAAAAAAAAGTTAAAAAAAAAAAATAAATTCAGCTGTTATATTTTTCTATCCGTTTCGATTCAACGATCCTTTTTACACGGGGCGATGGCTGGCGGTGCAGCGTTACGAGATCCGTTCGTTGCTTGTAAAAGTGGTCACGGATGATCCTATATATGGACGAAGGAACTCGGCATGTTTATCGCGCATTTGTAAGATAATTTTTAAAGATTCTTTCTGTTCACGTCACAAATACCATATCGCTATGGATAATTTAAATAAATTATATACCGTTAAATAACTATACGCTCTATAAGGAAACCCAACGCATCTACGGTGGAAATACCGAGTTAGATTATTTCTTTAAAACTTAATTGTCTATATTTTCGGTGCATCACCTAATTAACCATCGACAAAAATTCTTTCACTCTTTTCTCCCCGTGTCTCTTGTTCCCGCCTTCTCGTATAACGAGGGTGCGTAGGAACGAGAATTTTTTCAGCCATGGATACGCTCCGAGGGTTGGACAAATGAGGAGAAAAAAAATTAGATACACGAGGTCAGAAGATATTTTATATTACATGTATTTTTTCTTTTTTCTTTCGTCTCATTCGCCGTTCGGTTTAACAGCCTCGATAACATTCGCAATTTTTCAGAGACATTCAATTTTCTGAAGTTGGATTAAAAGAAACGAGGGAACATCGCGTGACCCCCTTTTTACAACCAAAGTACCACTTTTACGGAGCCATCCATTCCGATGAAACTGCCGAGAGTTTCTAAATAAAGTTCAAACAACTCGCGTTGTCCTTTTCACCGATCCTCTCAGGATTCAGGGTCGTCGAAGTGACTATTACTTGAGAAAGAAAAAAAAGCCACAGGCCCGCCGAATGGTAGTTGGAAAGAAAAAGTGAAGCAGATAATACGTACATCCGATCGTTATCTAAAACGGATAGTTTAGACGGTTATTTAGTCGGCGAAAAAAAAATTATAAAGATCAAATTATAACACCAGCTAATAACCGTAGAGAGATTTTAATGCCCATTCATCAGAGATATGAATTGCGAGCTCTTCTCCTTCCCACAATGCATCCGCACGGCTCGTTAAATTCCCGCAGGAGTCTCTTGGCGCATCGCGATAGCGTTAAACTTCGCTTGCGCGTATACATATACATACTCATACGCCGTTGTACGTACGTGTATGTACGTACGAAGGATCAGATGGCGGCCATCTTTGTACGCCGGTGATGGAAGCCCAGACGTTAATATATCTTCGCAATTTTTTTTTCCTCCTCTTTTCGCTCCTTATCTTATTTTTCATTTATATACTTTCACGCCGCGCGATGATCCGCGCCGCCCGCCCCCCCGCTGCCTGTACATAATAATTGATTGGTACATTGAATTTTTTCATTCTTTTTATTTTTTCAACAAACATTCTTAAATCAATTCATTCGCTCACCCGAAGAGTATCTTACGCATTTTATCGATTTTATTACTCGCACGGTGTCTTACTCTGATACTGATAAATAAATCGCACGTGACTTAATGGTAGAGGTGTACAGCGAAAAGAACACCGTTTGGCACGTGCGAGGGTTTTATCCAAACGCGGTATAATTACGTTGATATTCGATATATCCTTCGACCGAGACGTTTGATTTTCAATTCGTTAGTTTTCTTTTTTTATCGATTACTACTCGGTATTATATGGGATACTGTTATATCCAATGGCATTTTACACACTTGTTTTGTAATAATCGTATTCGTTGCGGTGCAGAGATGCGAGAGACGGACGAATAACAGAAATGTGTACGATACGAATGAGCGAGTGTTTCTGGTGGACGACGTCTAGCCTAATTTTTCATATCAATAATTTTCTGGCTCCGCGTTAGCTTGTTCTGGATGGAAGAAAAAAAATTGGTAGCAGAGACGGTGTGGTCGATGTAATACGTACATACACAGCGCGATACGTGTGTGCGCTGCGCCGCCAGTTTGTTCCATTCCATATTTTTCTACGATGGAGATAAGCTCCCCCATATATACGGATGGGTCCATCATAATTTCAGATCTTTTATTCAATTCTGCAAAATAGCATTAGCATACATATAGGTCCAAAACAATCGAAAGCACAGATCCCTCGATTGATAAAACCGAACGCAGATAGCCAGTCGTAAAATCATGAAATTCTATGTTTATTCAATATCCTCGTAGCGTTTCGTATCTTATCGAATAGGGTCAGGGCAAGGGAACTAATTTTATTGAGATATTATATCCCCGTATATGAAGTACAAGTTTTATTCACTTCCGCGAAACAAATAAAGCGAACACATTTCACGTCGCCGATCCGATCGAATATTATATCAAAAACTCGATCGTTTTCAAAAAATGAACTCCGATCATCGAATCCTGTATTCAAGATGCGCATTTTTTTTTCATTATTATTTCAGGATGTGACGGTGAGTCGGACGAAGGTGGAAGCAAACGACGAAGAAGTAGAACCAATTTTAACAGCTGGCAATTGGAGGAATTGGAAAGGGCGTTTCTGGCCAGTCATTACCCGGACGTGTTTATGAGAGAAGCTCTGGCCGTGAGGCTGGACCTGAAAGAAAGTCGCGTAGCCGTAAGTAAAGCAATTCTTTATTTTTTACACTCCCTTCCATCTCCTCGTAACGTCTCAATCTTCCGTTTCCTCGATCGTCTCATCTTCCACTTCCACCCACATCTTTGCAAAAAAAAAAAACAACAAAAAAATAACGAAGAATTTGATCCGTATAACAACCGGTGCGGTACCTACGCTTTCGCGTAATCGTAGAAATTAGCGTAATGGAGATTGACCCGGTGCAGGGGATTCTGCGGTCCAGATTACGAGTGTCGGTACGCAGCTTTTAAGACTAATTAGAAGGGGCAATTAACCAAAGAGGCGATTATTTTGGATAACTTGTTTCTGGAGTGCCTATTTCTGTTTAATGTTTTTTTTTTTTTTCTGTTTTTTTTTTTTCTTCTCTCAGTCCTTCGGACTCGCCGTCTGTCGGTGTAACGTCCGACGCGCCGTGTTAAGGGAAAACAGTGAGGAGAATATATAATCGTACAACGCCATAAGAATGAGAATAAGAAAAAGTTGTATAAAAGCGAAGTCGATCCCCGGCGGATCTCGCGGCTCTTTTCACTGTCGGATTCGCGTGTTTCGGGGATCGAGTTTATACCCAGTAAGATCCCAGGAGTCGAAAGATCAAGGGGGCCGATAGGCGTGAATTTAAAGTGACTCGGGTCCGTTAAGGGTCGCGGGTGGTGTGACGTGGTCCGCTGACGCCCAACATAGGGAACGGACGCCCCGAGGGTGGATCGACGCTTTCTATAACCTTTGACCCAAACCGACTCCCCGGTGGGCAGTTATCCCATCTGCTCTCTTTCGCTCTTCTTCCCCGCAAACTTGGAAAACACTCTTCTGCCGTGCCGCTACGACGTATCCACATTTATGCCCCTCATCCTCCACCGCAATAACCCGCGACAAAAAATCCTATTTTGACTCCGTAATAGTTGGCGGATACACGAGGCGTCGCGCGACAGAAGCGATATCTCCTTCTCACCTATTCGTCGGTGGAAAAAAATTCTCCCATCTTCGAGATCTGATTTTAACGTACGGTTAACCGCGAACGAGACTTTTGACAGGCCTTGCGATACCCGAAACCGGTGTCAACCGGCTCAGATTTTTCGGCGTAACAAGCGGACGACGATCGTTTCGGATGTTGACAGACGCGTAGCAAATGTTGGAAAATTTAACGTACCGCACGTAAATTTTCTACAGGGAGTTTTCCCCCGCTACGTTACAGCATGAGATAAGAGCATCTTCATTATCGTGGCGTTAATAGGGAAGCGACACGGTTCGGAATCTGTCGCCGATTCGAGTTGTTATCTTTATCTAATCGATGGGACGCTGCCCTAAACGATGTCCCTTGGAACTATATAATATTATGATGATGATATATGCCGATGCTTCTGTGACGGCTACACCGTTATCTTGAAATCGGTTCCCCGGTCTGTCCGACTATACGAGCGACAACTATACGATTATAAAACCGTGACGAAAGGGACACATGGCGTCGTACAAACCCATCCAACCGCATAAATACGTGTGCTGTATATATATACATATACGTATAAATATATAATCGGGGTGAGCGGGCCTAGTAAAAACCATCCGTTTAACATATATGTACGTAAAACGGTGGACGTGTGTGTAATTGATCATCCGACGATTTTGAACGTGGAAAACTTTCATTTCCGACTATTTTTCACCTATAAATACCTACCTACCTACCTACCTACCTACCTACTCAACCCCGTAGAGTACGGGGGGGGGGGGGGGGGGGTACAACGAGAGCGGTAACCGAAGACGAACACGTTCTACCGACGAAAAGAAGCCCTCGGGTCGTAGGAGAAGCGCGACGCGATCGTCCGGGCGTGAAATTGGCCGGCGCGTCACCATTCGTGCGTTATTCAACGATGTACGTATGTACGTATACGTGTATCTGTTGGAAATTTTCAACCCTTCTTATCGAGGTGCAGGTTGCTCGGGACGATACGTGAGTCCAATACGAGCGTCTGGTTATATTCTCGCGTTAAAAGAAGAGCTACGTCCCCGAAGGTCAGCCCCGAAGACACCGCGATCATCAGCGTCGTGAGAAAATTCTCGTATATTTCTTACGTACATACGTATAGGTATACGAAGAAGTCTCGTTGGCCTATGCGAATTACATCTTGTAACACCGCAAAGAAACAAGGTGCGAAATTGTTGGTGTACGAGTAAATGCCTGTCGGACGTATGTATAAGAAGTATATAATGTATGTGCAGACCCGGGTATGTACGCCCCGGAGATCAAAGAGTCGGTCTCGCGATATCAACGATCGTCGCGAGTTTTTTTTCAAATAGATGGAATTAGGTGTCGTATCAAAATTGATAATCGCTCGGAGCGGTTGCCCGTTGGTTTTACCGTATAGTTGGTAGAATCGTGTAACGACCGAATTGAGCCATTTCTCGAGGTTTTCATTACGGATTTTCGGTATATTATATAAATACGTATGTATCACCGTAGCGTTGTAAAGTACGTCGTATACATACATACATACGTATACAATAACGCGTTCGCACACGGCAGTCAGAAATTAAGTATCAAAAGCTCGTCGGCTAATTCCGTGGGTATAATTACAATCGCAGCGATTTCTCATTAGCGCGTGAACTCGAGTGTTATATAAAACACTCTTCGTGCGGTGAGAATGAAGAAAGAGATGAACGTAGATGGTTTTTCATGGTTGAAAAGCCTGTCGGAGAGAGCTAAGAGAATTCAGAGAGTCTATTGATCTGAGCTTCGCGTGCCGCAGCGCCGCTTACCGCCCGCGGTCACCCCCACAACTGATGTCTTCATCGTGTGTAACGCGAAATCTCTTCTTCTCACTCCTCACCCCCTATTCCTATTCTCCCTTACGTTACCCCCTTTCGTCCTTTACGGCGGGGTACGCACGTAGTACCGCGCGCTACTTAACGACCGTTCTTCCTTACTCGGTTGCATCGGACCGAGGGCAGTCACTATCGAAGACGAGGTGCCGTTGTTCGATGATTTTGTTACCCGACTTTTGTCCTTCCTCTTCATTTTTTTTCCCCCTTCGACGATAAGACGCGACCACCGGGGGAAGTCGATCGTTTCGCGGGGCGCGCAGCGGTGGTGCGGTGGACGGTGCGTTGCACCTGCCCGTTTCAACATCTCGGGCACTGATATTGTTTTATTGTTATATTTTTGCAGGTGTGGTTCCAAAACCGTAGAGCAAAGTGGAGGAAGAAGGAACACACCAAAAAAGGTCCCGGACGACCTGCCCACAATGCGCACCCACAGAGTTGCAGCGGCGAACCTATTCCACCCGAAGAACTTCGCAGAAAGGAACGCGAAAGACGACAAAAAAAATTGCTCAAGGCTCTCGAGAGACAGCAGCGGAAATTAGCCGCTAAGGTATAACAAGAATAACGAATTGCAACTCACAGCTTCATAATGCGGACCGAAAATTTAACTCGCCAAATATAAATTATATATATATATATATAATATCATATATATATATACGTACACACGCGAAATCTCGATTCATTTTTACAGAACAGGCAGCCGCGTATAACGTAGTCAGGGATTCGTTTCGACACTTTGCTTCCAATTTATTTTATCGTTACGCTTCGCCGTACCGCTAAATCCTTAGCGCGTAAAGAATTCCGTTTTAATAATCCTCGGAAAACTGGTTATCCTGTATCTCAATTAATAATAACCAGCGAAGGAGGTCTTCGTCCGTAGTTCGATTTTTCTTCTCTTCCCATTTTTTTTCTTCTCTTTTCTCCCCGCGTTAATCGTCCGGTAAATTAGGGGCCCGTGCACGCGTGAACGGAAACCGAGAATCCACAATATGAATCCTTCAGCGCCTCGATCGTCCAAAGGATGCAAATTTTCGCGCGCGTCTCCTTCGCCAAGAAACTCCGAGTCCCTAATGTGAAAAAAAATTTTTCCACAGGGAATATCGGTGGACCTTTCGACGTTGCGAGCGGAATGGGAGTCCCGGAGTGCGGCCGCATCGTCGGGGGGTTCTTTGGGTCAGATGAACGGTTCGTTCGGTCACCTGGGTAACCCCGAGGGCAGCGTATCCGGTTCTGGAAACGACGTAAACGAAGAGATCGACGTAGTCGGCGGTTTGGATTCGTGCAGCGAAAGCGGTAGCGAACGGGTCGACTCCGCGGCTGACGGTTCCATAGACGGCGAGTGTCACTCGGGGTCCGGTGACGTTGATTCGAGGCGGCATCACCCCGGAAGTCACTCGCAAAATCCGAACGGCATAAGCCTGAACCTGAACCTTAATCATCAGCAGGGTATTCACCACTGGGGATTGAGTCTTTTGGAGCGGAGACGAGAGTTGGTTAACCTCGGTAACCCCGCTCTTAATTCGTCCTCTAATCAGTTTCAAGAGGACCGGAGTGCCGATGAGGAGGTTCAGAGCAGCAGCATAGACTTGTCGGTGAAAGGTCGCGAGGAGAGGAAAAGGTTGAATCCATTTTCCATCGACAGCCTACTCGGTAATAATAGGGCGGCTACGCCCAGCGTACAAATTCCCCGGGTCAACAACAATAGCAGTAACAATAACAATAACAACAACAACAACAATAATAATAACAATAATAATAATAGCAGTAGCAACAATAACAATAACACGAGCAACAACAACCGTTCCGCAACACCGCCGAACAACGGAACCACTTTATCGCCTACCTCGTCGCCACTTTCCTTACCAACGTCACCCTCGACCACGTAATGTGTTTGAAATTCATTGAGAGGCACGGATCGATCCTTTTCGTTTTGTCGATTTCTATTTTTCGTTCCGTTTTTTGATTTTTTTTTTCCACTCGAGGCAAAAGAGGTCGGGTATACTACATTACTTTTTTAGGTAATAGGTACTGTACTACTATATCAATTCCAACATATCCACTACTACCTATACATTCGTATGTTAATGATCATTAAGAGATGAGAGACGTAAAAATATGAAAATCCTATGTAGCATGTTTTCGGTTTCAGCCTCGATCAAAACGGTTACAAGTGTATCTGTAAACTGATTAACTCTTAAGTAAGTGAATGATTAAGTGAATAATCGTATAGTCGATCGAATATGATAGAAACAAATCGATTGAAGTGAATGATAATTAATTTAATACGGGGATAAAAAAAATGAGAAAAAAAAAAAATTTGTAAAGGATCTCCGAGGCTGAATCAATTATACGACAGACTGTGAATTATAATTATATATACATACATATATGTAATCGACGATCGAGATTCTAGTTTATTCGGTATATATATATATATATTAATCGTTTCTATGTTTATCGAATTTAGAATCGAATTATTCGTATGTAAAATGTGCAATAATTAACTGTCTCATATAGGTATATAATAATACATACGCGGATGAAATATTTCATAAAATATACCCCAATCGCGATTATATATTATCCACAAATTTCATCGTTCTTCATCACACCATCTGTCTCTGTATAAACGACAAATTATCATTCCATATATTCCGAATCGGAAATAACGGATGTTTTTCGGTTTTTTTTTTTTTTTTTTTCTTTTTTTTTTTACACTCGCGAATTAATGCACAGTGAATTCTTAACAGCCGTGTAATTTTCACGGTGTTAGGAAGTGACGAATTACGCGCGTCCGAGAGGCGAAATGTATTTAATGTAAATAGCGTAGAAATTAGGAAACTTATATATATAATAAAATGAAAGTAAAACGGATAAAAAAAAAAAAAAAACTGATTTCCAATTTTAAAAAAATACCTAGTGTTCGAGTTAAAAACAAAAAATATACATATATATATAATTTAAAGCAATAGAAGGTCTCGATTTGTACATAAATACGTATACATAAATGAAATATACATACTTAGGTCTATGATAGGGCGAGCTGAAGTGGAGAAAAGGAAAGAAAAGAAAATTCATAATTGAATCATCGACGTAATTTTGTCCCTTCATCAATTTGATTACCAGCCAAAAAGGGTGATTATCCGTTTGGCGTCACACCTATACCTGTCGACAAGAAATGAAAACAAATTTTTTTTTTTTTTGATTCGCTTCCAATAAAGATGCCATAAGTGCAGACCTGCGAGAAGAAAAAAAAAAAAACAAGTACTGTATATCCATTATAAATATATTAATTTATTCTCAAACATTGCACTCGTTGATGATTATCTCCTATTATTATTCGGCCCTTGTCGTTATTCCCGGACCATTCGACGATCCACGAAATTTCGTAAAATGACGAATGAAAGAAAAACGCTGCAACCTCTCTAAAGAATTTTTCTAATTTCGAAAAAACGAGTGGGCGGAAAAAAAAGGTACGCGAAAGTTTTTCTCTCTTTACTCTCAGCTTCTTTCCAGAGCTGTATTTCGCTGGATGAGAATTCGTTCCACTTTTCACAATTGCGAGGAGCGCGCCATCCGCAGTGCGGATCAGACACAGGTTGAACGCGAGCTTTTTTTTTTTTCATTTCAAGACAGATTTTTATTCTTTGTCGGAAAAAGTGTTCGGACGTAATATTTTACCCGAGGAAAAAATCGTGACGCAAAAATTGTGACATCGTAATTTTCGAATAGAGAAAATTGTAGACAAAGTATACCTATGATGGGATCGTAATTCGTGGCCCGAAGACCTTTGCGTTTCCAGAGTTAATATTTCAAGTAGCTAATCCTAAAGTTACTCTCTGTAAATTATCCGAATCAATTTCGAATAGAAGTAGAAGAAAAAAAACAAAAAATACCCGTCAGTTAAAATAATAATCTGGTTCATAACGAAAGTCTCCGCCGTCGTGATGTACCTCAAATCACGCGTTAAATCGATCACGTACATATATTTTTTGATGTATATATATATGAGCATAGTTACGGTTCAAACTGTTCACTATAAATCAGAGCGACGGATCACAATTTTCTATCTCTTCGTAAACGAAACCGTTTGGAATTCCTCGTTAGTCGATAACAAGTTTAATTAATATATCCTTATGAAATAGGTGTAACACTTTATGTGGTACATTGAACGAGAAACACGGCGTGTCGAATGATCGTCGCATTCCGTTGACCGTGCGAAGTAAATTCTACGGGTGATTTGCACCGCTATAGCCGCGTCGTCGTAAAACGCAAAGAGAGAAAGAAAAAAAAAAAGAAAAAGGGAAGTGTAAAAACAGAAATAGAGGAGAAGAAAAATCTCAATCGTTCGCGTTGCACTCCTCTACTGTTTCTGGTTCTGATCTTTACGATTACCGCGCGTTTATATGCGTGGCAAACTTGTACGGTACAATGCCTCAACAAAAGACCCCGTTGTGTCCCGAAAGTCACAATAGCATTAGCACCACGTATTGCGTCGCGGGATTTTAAATCAGTCTCGCCGTAACTCGACGTCTATATGAGGTCTCAATTAACGGACGCTCGTTTCTGATTTTAACTCGATACCTTTGTCGAGCGACAATGAGAGTGAGGATATTAAAGTGACGTTTACTTCACCTGCGACGTAACCACGGTGGCTCTTATTTTCTGTAGAATTTGTTCACACCAGGTAAGAGGTGATATATGTAAACACGTGTCTTTTTACGCTTCGGTTCGCACGGCCATGCGGTACATTGGCGCGTTGAAATTAAATATCGGTAAAAATAGTATCGGTAAAATCGGTGAGATCGTATAAAATCGTGGTGGGGAATCTTCGTTGTATCGATATAGTTTCCGTACAAGGATATCGCGGAGAGGACGAAAGATGTTAGGTGTATTATAAGAGCGATGCTCGCCGGTTGTGTGTACGCCGTACCGCAGTAAGGTGTAAGTTGATCCAATCCAATAGATCAAGAGGCAGATGCTGCGCCGGTTATTACGATAGGTCAAAGGTCAACTGCTCGCATAAACCATTTAGGGCTGATTGTTCCTCTCGATAGTCGATACCCGCGATATTTCCCAGAGGTATATATCGACTATCTTGAAGCCGGATCAGGCGGTACGCGCGGCGCGGTGCGGCGCGCTCGCAGGCCGTTCGTGAGTCCCGTATTCCCGGGTGGCGGCGCGTCCCCTGGGCCTTTTGGGGTCCGATCTTAACCCGAGTTACATACCTATACATACACCTGAATATCGTACGTACGTACGTACGAGGTGCACAGGTATTCGTACATCGGGGCAAAGAAGATCTCGATTAAATATTAGCCACGCTCATCCGCGCTCGAAAGCACATAAACAATATATTTATGTATATATATATATATATATATGAGAAGCAGATCTAAACGAGATCAAAACCACCTAGTAGATCATATTATAAGCCGATCAAAATGTACTTAACCGCCGCTATAAAACCGCATCGCGATCGCTTTTTATTTATCGCTTTTCTTGATTTTCTTAACGATGATCGACAGCCTCGTTCTTCGGAAATCATATTGATTATTGATACACACACCGCGGCTTTTGTATCCCATTACGAAAATCGTTGCTTACACGCGGTAGCTCACGGCGATGAATTTCCTTTCATTTTTTTTTTTTTTTTTCTTCTTTGTTTCGCTTCTTCCATAGCGCGAGGATTTATTGATTAAATTTTTCGAGGGTACGTACAGATCAATCGACGTAATTTTTGCGAAGAAATTTATTTTCCATCGAAACCGGAGCTAAGCAGCTCGCAGCCGCGGGACGCGCGTTTCAGCTGTGAGCGCGAATCGGGAGTGATTCCGCGAATTTTCGATGATGCTTTGTACAATTTTATATAGATCGGAGAGATTCGGCGGGAGCGGGAGCGGCAGCTCGAGCAATGAACAGCAATAAAAGCTCGACTTAATATACATGCATAATGTGAGATGCGAGTCTTGAGCCAAGATGAGAATTTTACGGCCTCTTATAGATATTGAAAACCTTCTTCTTTGCCCGAAGCGAAGATTTCAGATAAAAAAAATTAATAGCCGCTTTTGGCAAGCCCGAGTCTTTCCGCTCCGTCTAACTGGCGGGAACAAATTTTATTATACAAATTTTTATTTCGCTTACGTGTAGTTATAGCCGGTATAGGGTACGCGTACGTTGAAAGATATCGGAGATATAGCTGGTACACCGCGTAACGCGAACATGAAAAAATAGTAGAAAACAACCCTCGGAAAACGAGGAGACCGATATCGTTACACCTATTACACTGATTTCACGTACGCTAAACTTCTCATAACTCTCCGCTATCAAATCGTATATCGAGATTCCGATTTACGTGATTTCTTGTCTTTCGAATATCGAATCGAAACTGCCGCGAATTACGTATCCGCAATACCCGCGCGTTGTATACAATTTAACTCCTTTAACTCGAAACGCATCATCATCATCATCGTATCGAGAATCGCAAATTGATTTCTCAAACCGCAATTCTACGTGACCGCGGTTCGCCCCCTTCACGATCTGGTTGAGCATGATTGCCACTCAATTTCAGCGAATAATAATTCAGCGAAGGGGGTGAAAAAAACAACACTTCGTCTCTGGCGCATTGAATTTTCGGGCTGGGTGGCTGATCGCCGCTGATAAAATGAACCAATGATTCTCCTCTTTTTTTTTTTCTCATCAAAAACGAAACCCGAAATCACACGATATCGAACTCAATTCCTAACCGGAGCATTTATATCGTTCGTCGTACGATTTACGATGAGAATCGTTCTCTCCTGGATGATGTGTTCGTGTACACGTTGGCGAGTGTGCGTCATCGCCGCGGCTGTTGTACATTCTCGTATAATGTGAGACGTGAATCGTGGCTTACCTGTGGTGTTGCCGCCTACCTCGCTGGAGGGATCCGAAAGGCTTGGAAAGAACCCGGGCGCGAGGAATAGGCGGTGCCGCCTCGTAAAACTTGGATTTACTCCCGCATCTTGACCGTCATGAACTTACCTACTGTTACACATCGCCTCGCCGGCTCCGCGTATATATACAATACCGTACGTACATTACGATACGATGAAAACGCTCTCGTGGATAGATACGTACGCCGAGCTAGTCTGTAACGCGCTGCGAGCTATGTAATATGTATGTGGATATATATGGAGTAATATTAAATGTATAGCCTGCTGCTGTTTCATCCTGTGATCTCGAACCACCTTGTCGGTTTCAGATAGTTATCGAGAACGTATGGTAATGGGGAATTTTTTTTCGTTACTCGGAGGTGAAGCTTCGTTGCAGCCCTCGCCGAGGTACGGGCAGGTGAGATAAAATACGAAATTTGTTACTTTCCTTCATAGAACCGAACCGCAAATCAGACACCCGGAAAAAGCTGAACGTTTTTAATATTTGTAAAAAAATACGAACTCTCGCTCTTATCGAACTCGACCGACGAACGCGCATTTTATGACTTTTCTTTTCTTTCATTGGTCCGATGTGAGTCGTCGAATATCTCGGATGGGAATAATTTTCCGCGATAAAATAGACGTCTTCGATTATTGAAAACTAATATTTGTTTAAACTATCGAAAAAATCGAGGCTTGAAGGTACAGTTATTTTTCGAACCGGCGAAATTTATTTTCGATTCCCATTAGGGGAGGGAATTTTCTAGTCGCATTCCTGGCTGGAAAGAAGGAGTCGAACGAACGCCAGTTTCCCGGAGAATTTCGAAATTCTTCGTGATGTTGTGGCGCTACTCGTTACGGGATGAAAGTATAGTTGAAGACGGGATGTATGTACCTGTATAGAACGACGTGTATCCCTCTACCCTATATTGTTGGAAGTATAGCAGATCCCGTAGGACATAGTAATATAGTTATTATCGGCAGGGGGGCCCCGGGGCATAAGAAAGCGACGAACCCTGCATTAAAAACCAATTTTTGGTCCCGAAAAAACCTCCGCTCCGGCATAATAACAGGCCCGGTAATCTATAGTAGGTTTTCTGTCCTGTTTCGATCTACCACCGAGCCTCTCTCGCTGAGCGAGCTTCGGCGTGGAGGATAATCGGCCAAATTGATGCCCCAGCCTCCACGGGACTTTTTTCAATTAAAATGGCGACGACGCCGACAAACTGGGGAAACAGCTGTCGAACGGGCTGGATACAACGTCCAACGGCTAACGCAATGTCTATATTAGGCAACACTACCGTGGATTTAAACTAACCGGGATCGATCCACCGAAATCGAGAACAAAATCGAATAAAACAAAAGTGAAGAGATTTCTCGAACGTGGATCGAACGAAAATTCCCATCAGATTTTCTCCCGATACGATTCTTCACCCCGTCGTCGCAGCGTACCGAGCGTATATATATATATATATATATATATATATTTAATAATTTTTCTATTTATTCATTCCGAATTCGCCACCGCGTGCTGTAAATCAAACGGACCCGATGCCCCGAGGGTGGGTCTAATAGAATCCGTCCAATTATCTCAGGCAAAGCCAAGGGGCCTTTTTTCTTTTCTTACCTCTTACCTATTTCTATTAGGCTGGTTATATAGGTACCAAAGAATATAGCCAATTACGAGTCGGATGGTAAAAAATGCGACTGCGCCGCCACAACGCGGCTCATACATATATATATATATATTTATCTATATATATACTCGGAAAATTCGGTCCATGGCAGCGCACTCTTATGTATTATTATTTTATATCACATGATTACAAGCCGGGGTTGACACGCAACGTACTTATATCGTCCGGTGGATTCTTGAAAAAACCGAATTGTTTTCAACGTTTAGTCGAATCACACGTCACCCGCTTCGTGATTAATTTTCTCCATTTTTTTTTTATAAAATTATTATTTCTCTCACGACGCTTTCGGTAGGCTCTCATCGAATCGACGGTGAGTATATTAAAATCGTACGTTGCACCGCGCGAGATGAGCTTTTAAGAGAGATTAAAACGTGATTTCGGTAGAAGAAGAGCGAGCCGCGGAGTCTTCACGCTATTTAGCGAGTATAAGGAGAATCGGGTACACGTATTATACGTGTAATAAAAATCCAGGAGCAACCGAACTCGATGTATAAAAGCACAGAAGCTGCTCGCGTGCCCAAGGGCATTAAGGGTAACGGGCACGCCAACCAACGGCAGCGGTTTGAATTTCGAACGTTAAAGGTAATTTCATCGGTAGGGTGTTCTAATTGGCCTCTCATTACCGATGCGCGCTTGTTTTCTATACCGTCCCACGCCACGTATGCCACAATTTTTCACCGATCAAATACCATTTTCCGTCAGCAATTCTATGTATACACGTATCTCTGTAAAGACGCGCATCTCGCGAAACACGTGAAACCGTGTCGACCGTATGACAATTTCGGTTAAACGTGCAGTCGTGCAACTGTGGTACGCCTCTGCGACCGAAAACGTTTAGTCGAGACGTGTGTATCGGGTAATTCCGATTATCGCTAGCGTTCATCGATTATTGGATGTTATTATTTGCTACGGGACTGTTGCAATTAATGGTCGATTGTTTCGAACGCTTCGTGTATGTATATAATACACCCATTGCCGTTATGCTATAAACTAGAAAATTTATCTCTTCATTACGCGATATTTTAATTTCACCTCGTTTCATGCCTCGCCAAACACTCTGCGATCCTTCAACCGTATTTCCTTATTTACGTGCTACGACATAACAGAAGAAGGAAGAACAAAGCTCTCTCCTTCGTCTCGCAATTTCTTCGCTCGATAAGCCGGAAAAATTGTCGAAATTGATCGGGTATTGACTAATTTTTTCGAACCAGTCGTTGCAGTCGCCCAAAAAATTTGTTGAGCGAATTTTTTGTTCCTCGGACCGCGGCCGAAAGGATTATAGGAAGTAATTAATTTTCGGAAAAAAATATTCACGACGCGATCGCCCACACGTCGCATCCCGTATCCACCCACTCTCTCAATCTATACCTGTACGTACGTACGATCTATCTTATATCCTACCTACCGGGTACAACGCGACGATGATTTATAGTTATTAATTTTCGAACGAGCTCATCAGCTTTGGCACAGTGTGTTGGTATAACGTAGACGAGATGTGCGTAAGAAATGTTGTGCGCGGTAGCCGAACACAAGGTCGTATTATATATATATATAAGTAATATAGTCGTGTATAGAAGTTTGATAAAGTAACCGGTTAACGAAATCAACTATAAACTATGTATAACCATCCGAACGATATATTGCGAAAAGAATTCTTTACTACGCGTCATCGGTTACGCATTTATCTTTTTATTTTCACACGCACTTGTACGCGCACTTGGAGTCGGTTTCCAATTCCGTTGCTACTTACGACCAGTGTAAGAGTGTATCATCTGTATATGGTGTAGGTAGCTCTAGGTTTGTGGGTTGGGTAAAATTAAATTAGGTCAGCTTGGGTTACAGCTGCCATGAAAAGTTCGACTACGTATATACATATACCTGGTATAATACGTGTTTCGTTTAGCGTAAGTTTTCCACGTAATTTTAGACCGTAATTTGATGTCGTAGCAAGATTGACGAATCGACGCTGACGTGAAAAGCCACCGAAAGCATCAAATTTATCACCGGGTGATGTAAAAAAAAAAAAAAAAACATCCCACATCGACTCTTCGCTATAGATTTCGAGTCGACCAGGTGATTAGAATTTCCGCGACGACGGATAAAAGTGCATCTGAAATTGAAAGTAGATAACGCGAGTTACGCTATCGGAAATATTCAAGACTGCGAAGATTGCAGTTCTCCTCTTCGGAGGAATCGAACATTCGGGCCATCGTCCACGTGAGCCTCTTCGCGTTGAAATAGATTATCGAATCGTTTCCACGAATCGGACAAAGCTGAGTTAATTCAATATCCGTCTAGTGTCTTGTTTTTTTTTTTTTTACTCTACGACAGCGTTGCTAGAAAATAAGTGAAAAAAGAATCGTTATGAAAAGGAGAACAACGATATACTTGGGAGTGAAAAAAGCGCAGTTGATGGGACAGGGGTAAATTGAGCCGTCAAGCGGTTCGTTATTAATTTCAACACCACGCCTGGACTGGACTCGGACCAATAATACGATGGGCCCGACCTGAGCGAGTCCGCGCGCCTTCGCCGGTTTGGCAGTTTCAGCTTAGTCATTTGAAAAATTGAATTATACGGAAAGAAATAGTTTTCACCACGCTAATAACATCACAGTCATCGACCCCGCCCGCAATAGTCACGGAGGACAGCAGCAGGTGACACGAAAAATAAATTAATCAATTAACCGACTCCCGCACTATATCGACTCTGCGACGTACAGTCCCTGCTATAATCGGCACCGTCGAGCGATACGACGAAAAAGAAGTAAAAATTTGAAAAAAAAAAAGACAAATTAAAACCACTCGGGTATTGTATAATGTATTGCATGTACGCGTCCGTAAGATTCGTGGGCGAAAAATGTTAAGTCGGCTTTATAATTAACTGTAACAAGTTTACCGTGAAGATAATTATCGTGTAATATCGACAGAAGATTTTCTATACCACGGGACGTAAGATCCTCGACAGGATTAATCGTTCGTTTAATTGACAGCGAAATTAGTTGTGAAATGAACTCGCGAAGATAAAATAAAATAATTTTCATATACGACGCAGAAAAATTGAAGCAAAAAATAATACCACAGAGGAAGTTGCCCACCGATGCCTCTACGCCCACTTGTTGAGACAGTTCAATTGAAACGAATCCAAGAAGAAAAAAAAAAAAATATATATTAAAACTCAAAAAAGAACTGCCGTCAAAAAAATGTGAGAGAAATTCAATCTCGAGATAATAAATGATGACGACCGCGACCTATACTATTTCTCGGGGTTATATTGTTCGGTTGAGATATTATTTTTTTTTTTCGTAAGGCGAGCTAAGCTCAACCGCGCCTTGGCAGTCATCATTCTCATAGTTCACGTCTTAATTAATGTCCGTAATTAACCGACTTAAGTATATTAATACCTATACCTATGAGACGCGGGCATCGCGGATAGAATTTCGTCAGCCACGAAGACTTTAAAAATTTCACGAGCGATTTTTATTCGTTTCTTTTATCCTCGTAGACGTTAACGCACCCATGTAATAGCCGGTTTTATTAATTCTTTAAAAAGGGTTTTTCGCCCGATACACCTACGGGGGCGTCGTGGAGAAATTTTTTCAGGTGTGAATCCACGGTTAAAAATACACGTGTGTGAACTCCTGAATTATAATATCGAACGTACGGGCGTGTGCGAGTGTGCGGTGGTATACGCACGGTGTACGAGCCTTATGGGAGCTCAGCTCAAAGGTGTGAGACGGGGTGGCCCCTGCAAGCGCTCCCGCTGCATCCATACGCGAGAGCATGATATATGGCTGACGTGTTAATTGCCTTCCAGTCCTACGCCAACCTGGATCATCCTTTGACCGCGTCGCACACTGCCGGACTAGGACTTACGGCCGTGTCCATGGAAAACTACGCGTGCAGCCTATGGGATAAATGTTTGTTTCGTGTGATAGAATGTTACAATAAATATTCGAGAATTGTGGATCGGAGAAACGAGTCGATTCAATTTGGAATGATTTTGAATCGAAAAATCGAAGATCGTGTCGCGCCCGATGTGGATTAGCGTGGAGTTGCGTCGAGTTCATTTTACCGAAAAAAGTGGAGGTTTTAGGACCGTCGAGTGGGTCGTAATTATTTATTGCGGGAAAATAATTTTTCTATACATCCGATACGTGAATACGTGTAGAGCTATCGATTTTGATGGAACTTGTGAACGCGCAGACGGTAATAAGATATTAATAATTAGCCGGAGCTGTTCCTGCCGCAACGGTGGGTACGCCCATTTCGAGCTCCCTCTCTCCCGATCGTTCTTCTTCCTCCTCTTCCTCCTCCGGTTCTTCTTCTTCTTCCATTCACCCGTCTCTCTCGTCTTCTTTATATTCGTTGTATCTTATTCCTTCTAGCTCTCGGCGTCGCTGACCGTCACGACCGACTCTCCTCTTTTGTTTCGGATCGAGAAGAGCTGATTTCGATTATCGGTTGCAGTCATATAACGACCGGCTAACGCAACGTCCCGCCTCCAACAAACGCCGCATATATATCCTGCGAGCTACGAACCCGCTATCCGTTTAATTTTCCATCTCCCTTCCGCCGCGCGTTCGAGGTAGGGAACGCACGTAGAGGTGTGCCTCTACCCCGAGGTACATATATCTCGCTCCTTCGATATTTTTTTTTTCGGCTCCTTTTTGTATTTAAATTAATTTGTGGCGATTAATTTTTAATTAAACCCGTCCCGAGAGGGCCAGCAGCTCGGTTGCCTCGCCTTATTCTTCCTTCTCGGTTATACGTGAAGAGGCGAGAAACCGCGTCCGGTCCAAAAACCATTTCGACTAAACGTTGCCGCGCCGCGCCGCGCACCGCTCCACGTAAAACTCGGCATTTCGAAGACGAGTAAAATCGAACGAAATAGATAAATAAATAACGAACCGACCAACCGATGGAGCATAATCTACACTTTTTTTTATAACTCGTGCCCCTCGCGATCGTTCCATCTCCTTTTTAATTACGAAAACGAAGCACACGTCTCGTAAATCTGTCCCACGTGATATCGCGACGGTAATATATATTTCACGTTAACCGCCGTTTATTCGCGCGCTCATACATTCGAAGCGAAGAGATAAATTACTTTAGATAAACAACTGCGAGCTCGAAAAACTAGTCGATGGAAAAAATCGAGCGATCTTCCGACGCATCGAGCGCGCACGCACCCTGTGCAGTAAATGTCCTTCCGATCTTCAGGGTGCGGATAATACCATCGATTCGAATCCGAAAAATTGCTAGGAATGTCGTCAGCTAAATAGTTTCGCGGTTTCGTATCCCCGTATCGCATTTAGGGTGGCATGGGAGAATTGAGACACCGCGGATACAGAGCCGCGCTCGTACGGGTATATACACATACGTATATACGGTGGGGTTTTGGAACGAGGGCCCCGAAGCAACGCGGCCTTCATAAAATCCTCGTAAAACACTAAACGACTGTAAAGTTGACGCCCTAGAGTGAGACTCCGGTGTTGTTTAACTCTTGTACGCCTTAAGAATTGCACGAGGGGGATATGGTTCCTGTTATATTCCGCGTTATACGGCCCGGCTACGTTAAATCAAGACGAGACCACGCCTTCGGCCGCGCCGCGCTTTCTTACACCCTATATGCAGTCCATATACCGCCAACTCTTGTAATATACTCTTCTCACCGACTGACGCTTCGCTCTGTCCTCCTCGGAAACCCTCTTCAATTTTTCCCTCTTCTTTTTCACCTTTTTCATCCTCTTCCTCTTACCGAGCCGAGGTGTCCACCGGCGAGTACTGCGATAGTAAACTTTTTAATGATATCTCTTCCCAGGATCATTATCACCCGAGTTAATTGTACCGCAAACCACCGCGAACACTATACAGAGACGCCCAACCAGCGCGTGCGGTGTCGCCAATTTTTTTCGTACAGGTAGATTGAAAACTGGTCCGCGGACGACGACGACGACGGAGAATAGTTGGCCGGCATTCTTTTTACGACCGATAGCCATTCCGTTCGGTCGATCTCGTATACGCACAAAAGCCTCATAACCGCGACGAAGAAGGAGTACAATTTTACGTATCAATTAGCCTGGTGTTATCCTTGAAGCGATCCAGTGATTCTCGAGTTTGTATATTATACGAAGCGGGAGCGAGACTTACCCCCCGGTAAGCGTTAGCTGCCCGCCGTGCCCCCCCGCAGGCCTTTGACCGCGGGCCGCTCGAGGTGTGAGAACTGCAGGCGAGGATCGTTCAACGTGATGGTGAACGACCGGTGGTCCTTCTGCATCACGACGTCTTCATCGTTCGAGAGAAACACGCGTATCCGCGACACGGCGAAGGCGACGTAGAGGACTGTAAAAAACTTCCATTTTTTTCTTTTTTTTTTTTCTTTTACTCTCTTTCTCACCGATGTAATTGTTTTGTTTTTTTTTTTGTTTTTCTCCCGTTGCGAGGATCAGGACTATTATTTTAGGCGCGTATCGTATCGCTGTGCGCAGGCCGATTAATTGGCGAACGCCGATCGGAGGGGTATAAAACGTTAACCCTCGGGCTACGGGCGTACGCGCGTTCGCAGACGGACGAAGGCGACGCGCGAAGAACTTTAAAGAAGAGTTGCGGTAGACAAGTTAATAGCACGCAAATGTTGAGCTTGCTGACCTCAGTTTGAGCTTGTACACTTGACAAGTGTATAGGACTGAAAGATGCGCTTCGGGGCATAAACGAAAATTGTTACGACCATTACGCTTTTTGACGGCTCATTATGCTAATTACGGTGAACGACTTGGCGTAATTGTTATTATTATCATTCGCATTCGCGTTGCACACATAGGTGATATCACGTACATATGTCCCATTCTGTAATAGATCAATAATTTTTATGTCGACATCGGATGGAAAATATTACCTAGTGGGACTATACATTAGATGTACGTAGGATAGTCGAGATTCCAATCAGTTTAAATACCTGAATTTTCGACGGTATATGTGCATGTAATAATGCATCCGAATAGATTAGATGTCCGCTGCAGCGGCGGAGCCTTGTATAGGGTAGTCGGTATAGGTGTTAGAACGAGAGACCCCCTGCTGTCGGCCTTGGGGTTTTTTGGTGGGTGTTAAGTAATATATTATCCCACAAACACCTGGCCCGGGACGCTCAAAAACCCTACGGAGAGAGGGCTGGAGCTCCGGGGCTCGATGAGAACACAAAGCCGCGTAGTGAATACCTTTATTCTTTCAGCGTAGAGTGTGGCTGTGAAATGATGATGACTTGTTAACACCCCTTCGAAAACAACCCCTTGAAGAAAAAAAAAATAAAACAGATTTCGTCAAAGATTAGCAGCTACTCGGTTCGTGAGTCGCGGTGTTGCGCCAACGCGGCGGCAGCTGCACCTCGTAAGTATACACCACGCACTCCGTCGATGTGTCTACTAAATTTCTTCCCTTTTTTTTTTTCATTTTGTTTTCTCCGCTTTTCCATCGTCCGAAAGAAATTCGGATGAAAATTATATCATGAGGCATAGGTGTGCACGCTTTCGAGCTTTCTTTCATTTTTCGACGAGGATAGGAGAGGAGGAGATTTCGTAACGTTGCATAGCTTCGGCGTATTTTATTATAGAAATTTCTAGGAACGCCTTCCATAAAATAGATTATTAATCGTGTTCGGCGGTCGCAACGGCCGCGTATAAGAAATACATACCTTACAGTCTCGTTAATTGAAAGAAGCTATAGCAGCTAGCCGGGGGGGGGGGGGGGGGGGGGAGCCTTATACGGACGGGGGGGACTTACTTCTACTCTGATTCGAAATGGAAAGATGAAATATTTTAATACACATTATATATAGGTACGTATTCTAGTGCGAGCGCTTTGGAGTTTTTCGGAGCGTAGGTAACGAATTCAGATGGGTCCGTTCACACCTCCGCTGATTAGCTGGAACATAATTTCCTCATCCAGAGCCAAGGGGCCCCGGATCGGACCCATCGGTTACTCGGCCCTTGGCAAAGGTATTGCTGGAAGGAAACACACCGCCGTTGAAGGCGTCGGTCAATAATTTCTCAGTCGACGCGCAGCGCCGCTTGACGTCTTAATGCACGTCTGGAATAATCTCACCGCCAATTTATTATACACCCTTTCTCATTTCTTCTCATTCGTTTTCTCTCCTTCCTTTCTTTCCGCCTTTTTTTTTTTTGCCCCGAACCCCCACTTTCTCGCTCATCTGCAACCCCTTCCATTTTGTTATTGTTCCCTCTCCCGAGGGCTGCGCCCTCTAAACTTCCACCCCATATCGGACCGTCTCGTTCGTTTGATCTGCGCTCATTTCCTTACACGCGTACATCCGTACGTCGGACCTAACCGCTGTTATATTTATTTATAGGAATCTATTTTTTTCCCGTTTTCATCCCTTTTTCCAAATAGCGCGATATCATAGATATATTGAACGCGATATGCTCGAACGGACACCGATCGCCCCGGTCGTCGTCTTATGAAGACGCCGCGCTCACGCGTCTAGTTCGCTCGCTCGCACCTAATAGAATATGTAATTTGAATTTTTGAATTATATATATATAGAGATACGTGTATACCAAAGGGCACGGATGGTTCCCGCTCATTTTCCACCGTGGACAGCCGAAACTGGACGATAAATTTAATAAGTTTATGGGTTTTTCAAATTATCGTTGACTGCGATTATAATAGTATATATTCCTATACAAGCTGTTTGTGCAGTCAAACACATATATTACATCCGTACACGTACGCGTCGTTTGAAATCTTCGTAGAAAAAGAAGAAGAAAAAAAAAGAAAAAAACAGAAAAAAAAACCCGAAGTGTATCCCAGTTAAATTCTTCGGGGGTTCTTGCCCCGCCTACGCCCCTCGTGACATCTCAGTCTCATTCTTTTCTACGGTATAAATCTTCATTCTCGAATCGTGCAGCGTGTCCATTCGAACGTAAAAGAATGATTACGCGATTCCGGTGCTGCGGAGCTGCTAGAATCGTTTAGTACGTCTTCGTGAATCGCGCGTTATTGGAATAAAAAGATTTTTTGGACAAGAAAAAAATAAAAAAAAACACCACACCGTTCAATTCTCTCGGAATTACTTTATAATCAGACATTGATCGACCGCATTTTACGAGGTCCGTCGATCGCCTTGATCGTTCGACGCGGGGCCTTCTAATTAACCATAATTTGACGACAGTTCGTTAATAATATGAAAAAAAAAAAAAAAAAAAACAAAAAAACAACGCGAACAAAATATCCAAACTTTTCGATTCGTTGTAAATTCGGTCCACCGAATCGCCGTGGGCTGTTCCGGTGCTCGATCGGTTGAATTACACTCGATCGAAATTTGATGGAATAATTTTATCGGTTCGCGGTATCGGTATGGCTGCGCGTTTATCCACGAGGTAAAGTGGCGTGCGGCCGAGCCGGTTGGTAGTCGGCCATTTCCGCGTGCCAAGGTGAGAGAGCGTGTGTCGGCACGAAAAGTGCCATCACTCAAAGAGTTAACGACACGAAGCCCTCCTGGACCTTAAGTATTTCTTAATCCAGAGATGATAATTTATTGACTTAAGAAGGCTGTAGCCCTTACGCCGTCCGTATATACCCGTAATACCTACATGTCCCTGTACCAAGTTAGAGAGATCTGTAGGCATAAAGGCTGCATAGCCCAGCAGCAACAGTGAGATTCGTGTAGTTCACCGCATACCTCAGTCGACTCCGACCCCATCCGCGTGGATATATTATTAAATTATTACACTAAAAAAGATTTACCGCTTCTTTCGACACTACGGTATAATCGGTTGGATTAATACGTTGTGTGAAGTAATTTTATCTCGCGATGCGTATAATATCCGTACGTCTGTTATATGTATATACGATATACGGACGAAGTGTAACGAGCGAGCGAATTTATTTGACGTGTGAAAAAATTGTCGATTGAAAGAAAATGGTGTGAAACAGAGCGTCGATTTTTTTTTTTTTTTGTTTTTTTTTTTTTTCGTCCTTCTGATATCGGGCGGAAATTTCTATCCCGTTCGTATAATGCAAGCGATAATTATTTCATTCGCGGTATAATAATGTCCGTTGATTTTGAAAGGTTTGAGAATCGAGTTCCCCCAACCGAGTTCTGATGCAAGGTAGAAAAAAGTTGGCTCGTAAATACGGCGATTAACGTTCGTATTTATTAAATCCGAATGGCGGCTGTCTCCGTGGAGCGTACGCCGCCTCTCTTATTATTATAGTGGAATGGCAGCAGCGGCAGCAGAAGCATCACAGCAACAGCATCAGCGGGAGCAGCAGCAGCAGCAGCAGCAGCGGCAGCAGCAGCAGCCAGTCGTGCGATCAAGTTATCTTGGTTTTATTTTGGCCTTCCTTTACGATCTTCGGATGCTAATTTCACGCGAGTCTCGCTTCAAAACGAAGTCTGCAGCATCGCGTTGTACGGTGCGGTGCCCGCGCTATACATACACCTTCCACCTTCTTCTCGTCTGCTACGGAAGAGGATCGAATCGAAATCCGGGGATGAGAAGAACGCGCCGTAGAGAATGGACGTGGAATATGAACCGCACCGCCGCCATGCGGAATCTCTTCGGCTATACCTCCCCAATAAAGAAAGAAAGATTTGCTCGATTTTCAACACGCCCGGGCTTCCTGCACACCGCACGGCTGCACTCCGGCGCGGTGGGCTTTCGACCGAATGACCGACCCTGACGCTGATGACGAGATGATCACTTAATTTGGCCAACAGCTGCCGCTTACATTCTAGTCCCATCCCTCTCCCGCTTGTTACATTTCTCATTTTTTACCAGATACCTTTCGATTTCGTTTTTTTTATTCTTTCTCAAGCTCTTCTCTCCTCGCACGCTCGCTGGCCAACCGACGATATGGGTGTAATCCCTTTTATTTTATCGCACACTCGCTTCTGGATCTGCGGTGATCACGTCTCGGAATGAAATTAACGTAATTCAATTTTATTTCCGACGAATTTTAATTTCAGCCGATGAAAATAATTTTTTCGACAATTAATACGATTGTCTACGTTCTAGTTGGTTGAGAGAAGAAAAAAAAAATATTTTTCGCATCCGTCCGAATTCGTTTCACAAATTAAAGACCGCTGGTAATCGGAAACACGATCTTTCGACGTAAAATATAAATGGCATCGCGTTCCGTAATATGCATGAAACTATATTATCATTTCTCGAACTGAACTGCACTGTGCAACGATTCAATTATTCCTCGCCTTATTTAAGTAATATTCCGCGGACACGCAACTGTAAATATATACCTACTTACCCACGTAAGTACAATATCGATACCCACCACGTTTTTCCCTCGAACAAATTAACATAGAATATTCCATGGAAAATAAATTCCATTTATTACTTTACCTGCCATCGAATCGAAATCACTGAATTCTAATGCAATATGTTGATATACTATTACCGAACGAACGTTATACATTAAAAAAAAAAACAGGGTAAAAAGGTGATCAACACTCGTAACGAATACTTAGCGAATCTATGTATATCCTTACCAACATACCTTCGCGTACCTAATTTCACCGTCAAAAGTTACAGGTTGCCTGCGAAAAGTCGCACTCGGTATCACGGGGTGATACCGCGCGGTAACCATGGTAACGTGTACAGTAGGCGTCTAAATCCGGCATATCGTGCAGCGACAGTAGCAGCAGCAGCAGCAGCAGCAGCAACCCCCTATGTATTCGATGTCCAGGGGGTGAAGGGAAAAGGGTGGGCAAGGGGGTCACGAAGGGTGCGTCAAGGGGTGCCGAGGGTGTTAAGCCCAGAGATTTGCACGGGGCTTCGCGGTTGGTCGGTTCATTGTTTCAACGCCACTTCTATCCGCGGAACAAACGTGCGGAATACATTATACGTATATATGTATACCCACCCCCGCACACGATCGCTGCACAACCAACCGCCTTATAGCATCGGAGAGAACACCGGCAGGGATTTCATTTAGAATTGCTAAAAGTCATCGCCTTGGAAGAAAGAGGTTTTCTTTCTCGAAGCGAGATTAAATGATTTTTAAAATCTGTTTTGTTTTTTTTTCTTTTTTTTTTTTAATTACACGGTCGACAGAAATATTACCGAGGGTGGAGATTCTCCGCGGGTGTGCGGAAAATGCCGGATACGCCGGATAGTTTTTAAATTATATCCGGTAGGAGTTACGTAGATGGGATTTATCGGGCTTGATGGTGTATAAGAAAAGCGGAAGAAATGCGGGACGGAGTGGACCCCAGCGACTCTTGATGGTGGTTATTTTTTGCTCGAATCCATTCGGAGACCTCGCTTACCTTTATATCCCTTGGTTTTAGTTTGTCACCCTCCGCCTGATATACCCACACATCCTCTCCCCCTCGTTTTCCCGTACACGTAGCCGGCCTTATCGTCGGTGAAATCGAAGTGAGAAACCGAACGCGGTGGACCGACCCGCGACGAGCGAGATATATAGGTATGCGACCTATTTTTACCGGAGAAACTAGACTGAAAGGGGAGAATTTGTCAAGTAATTTCTAGGGATCAAACCCACCAATCGAACGACTTCCAAATCGAATTAGGTTTTTGTCACCTTTTACAGAACTTCGAGAAAAGTAAAGTTCATGTCGTATATCTTGATTTCATCGCGACGTTTTATATACATATATATACGTATCGATGGCACGCAGTCTTTTTTATAAGGGAACAAATTCGACTGTATTATACAACGCTCGACGGTGTATACACCTAATGCATTTTTCATTTTTTATAGTTTTCTGGTTTTATTTCAAACGCCCCGGGATAATAATAAATAAACAACCCCCTCCCCCGTTTCATACGGTATAGCCGAATGTGCGCATAGGAAGTAAAAAACAGTTTATTTCGACCGGGCGCATGAAAAGAAAAAAAAAAAAAAAGAAAACCGCGCGAGTAGATAATTTTCGAGTAAAAACGTATAAATTAACCAGCAGATGGACGATAGAAGTCAAGTGATAAGGACTTTATTATTGGCTAGTTTTCCGGACCCGTGGCAGGGAGAACGCGCGAGGGGAATGAAACGAACGAACAAAACGCTTCCAACCAAAAAGCAGCAAAAGGACAAAAATTAAATAAATAAAGAAAAAAAAAGGAACTCGTATCCGAGGAGAGGCGGTGCAGAAATTCGTAAAAACGTGTATATTTTCGGTAGGTATGCGGGCATACCACATACACGGGAGATCGTGGAAACATCAACCCAGCTGTGGTGCCCGAGGGCAGCCGGGCAGTCCTGCCAAATGAAATTATCCCTGAAACCCGAAATGATCTCTCCTCCTAATTCGAGAGGGTCTCTCGTGCTGTTTGTTACGTTGGTATCACTGAAACGTTAGCCCGGGGCTACCCATAATTTAATACCTACCGCTAATATGTTTTCTCTCTGATAAGAGTTTCGAAGCACACTATATTATACTCTAAACCACAAAGCCAGCTCCTGCAACTTCAACTACGGCATCAATTCTCATCTACACCGAAAAAATTTCATCCTCTCTGTATCGGGTTTTCGCCCACATCGGCGAATCACATTGGACGTTATTTTTAATTGAAGAAAGATTAAAAAAAAAAAGAGCAATTAATTATTTTTTTCGAAATCTTAATGTGTACCAGCTTCTGAGGATTTCGATTTGTCGGAGCGACTCACACTCGATGTCATCCGTTCGGCCTTCTCAGAAATAATTGGGTGGACTTGTTTCTTTATCTGAGCAGTTTGTGAGGCATCGGGTGGGATAAGGAGAGGCGGGAATATCGGCGAGGAGGCGAGAAGTGGAAGAGGCAGAGCAAAAGAGCTGGAGGGCGGCTCGTCCTCCTCCATGACTCTTAATCCCGACCATCTATCATCATGGAGGCTAGTTAGGCGATTCTATCTTCCAGTCTTTTTTACCAGCTCGCTCGCGCTCTTCTTTTGTTACCTTGTTTAATAACTTGTGATGAATGTACTTCCATCCACCGTCTCAACTCACGGACTCGGAACTGCCTCTGCTGCTCCTGCTCCCGCTGCACCCTCGCGCCTCACCATCGCCAAGAATATAAAAAGAAGAAGTCCGAGATCGGAGAGGAAAAAAAAAACAAATTTGCTCCCACCTGCACAGCCTCTGCCCTGAAGCAGTGCCAAGAATGTCCCGGTATAAAAATATTATTCCCTTTTTTTATTATCGCGAGAGGTAAACTTATTACGCTGTGTATATAGTTACGTTTTGAAAAGGGGAAAAACTACCGCGCTCATTCTTCTTCTTATTCGTTTATTTATTTTATCTTTTTAATTAATACTATCCACCGCAAAATAGTACAGAGTGCTCCGAAGGAGAATCAAGAAAAATATATATTTTCGGCAGGACTTTGTTCTATGCACCGAAATTGAATCCTTCTGACAAACCAATTCAATTTATTCGATTGGGTTCGGAAATTCTTGGATGAAACGGAAGATTGTGCGATATCGCGATCGCGAATTTTCAATTTCCGCATCTGCAGATCTTCGCGCGGATAATTTTCTCTTCGTGGCATCTACGTATACCGGATTATAATAACGATCACAGAACCGTATTGAAGCAAACGCGATTTGGCTCGAGTTCAATTGTTCCACCCAAAAGTTCTTGTTGTACGCGCATAGGATTGTAGTCGGGCTATGTTACAACTGTGCAGCAGGATAATCACGAGATGAGTAATCAGCCGACTAACACGGCGAAACTATAGATATAACGATACAATTCATAAGAATTGTCATTCGCGATTCTAGGGCAAAAACTAAACGCAAATCGGTTACGCAGGTTCTATAGCAGATATGTAGGGGAAGGTGGCGCAAAACGGGGTACTTAAGGAAAAAAATTAGATCCAGAATGACGTTTGAAGTCCTTTTCGATAATTTAAAAAGGAATTTACAAAATTTTAGGGGTATACCATATCGTCCAGCGTTCCCCTAATTACAGCCTCAGTGTTGAAGACGGAGAACCCCGATGAGGTGGGTAATTATAATTCGTTAATTTGAGTTTTTCATTTCGTCACAGGCAAATTTTTTAGTAAAATAAAAACGATAGAATTAAAATAAATAAAAATCCCGTCGCGGCTTTATCAAGGTTCTGATGGCGCAGTAGCGGGAAGAGGGACGACGAATCACATCGTTCTCTCTCTAATCCAATTAAAACCGCGTGAAGAAGATCGCGCGAAACGGACACGTATATAATACGCGCGTCCTTCGTCCGTTCGCAGTCTCGTCGAAAACGCATCGTGATGACCAAAAATTTTAATTGATGCTTCAACGACGTGTATCGTCGCTTCGTGTGTGCGACGAATTCGGATATATTTTAGATTTCATATCGATGGAACGAAAATTCGAACGTTCGAATGTACAAATGTTGTAATAAAAGATCTACGAAGTTATCGTATACAATGTGCGGTCGTACCGCAGGGACGTTGACTGTGACGTCGATTCCCTCGTTGTTTTATGCAATAAAAAATTTATAATTCATCTGGTACGTGTAGAATAGAAAAAGGGGAAACGAGGTGTGTTGAAATGGTTTTAATATACGAGGTTGCGGTATAATTAGAGCGTTTGATTATCGTTCGCATTCACTTTATGCTTCGTACTTGGTATATACATTTCTCTAAGGTTGTAATCAGTACTTCCTGAAATTATTCAATACGTACGTTATTATTCTCGCGTTTCTCGCGGATATGTGAATGCGTTATGAGAAAAGTTGAGGGAGGCGATGGCTACGTATATCATAATGCGTATGTATGTTTGATAAGTGAGCACGCGGCAATGGCTCCGCAGAATTATTTGCCGGTGGCGAGGTTCAATATTCAAAACACGCGAATTTAATTATGTATTCAATAAATTTTAAACACATTGAAATGAATTCAAATTGCCGATTAATATTAAACGACGTACACTAATTGGCCAGGCAATTATGTGACGTTAATTAAACATCAGAGACGCAATTAGAACTCGCTGTAAGCGTATCGCCATCTCTATACAATTTATAAAACGATGTGTCGTCCTGTCAATATCATTCGCTTTCACGCTCTCAGTATCTCAACGAAATTACGATCGATTCAAAAAATTTTGCACAATCCACGACAATCCGACTCTACTGCGTACTGAAAACCGCTGTTCGAAAAAAATTCCAATCAAAAATTTATAAAATTCTCCATTTTTCATTCAATTGTTTGATCTATCGCTGCTAACAAACTCCTCTACTTTCTCGATGTTCGGTAAAATGTTTCACACCTACAGATGTTAAGCGTCCAGCTTGCCAGCTGTGTTCCAGGGTTACCCTGTGTCGGTATAGTCAGCTGGACCAGCCGGAGATAAAACTCACGAACGGATCTGCGGTGAATGAGAAAAGCATCTGGGCAAAGCAGAATTCGTTCAACAGGAGGCTGTTCGATTTGAAGCCGGTTGCAGCTGGTGCGAAAGGATTTTTGCCAGTCGTTCATATTGCCTTAAGTTTAGGGGTTGGGTACATATCTTGGGGGTTGTACGGTAGGTACATTATCGACACCGAAGGTTCGAAAAGGTTCGCAGCGGCATTGCGATAATAATTATTGATTATTGATTACAGCTGCGATTGCACTCACTTTATAGCAACGAATGTAGAGGATAGTGAGATTCAACGCCGCATCGATTCAGTGTCCTTAATAATAAGAAAGGTGTGATGCAGTTTTACCAGTGTCGGCGTTGAATTATGTATCGCCAGTAATCCCGCGATGCTGTGGTGCAGGTATTAGAATTACTTTCCACACAGTGGCGTGAACGATACGCGTTAAATTAAAGGACTGAAAAATACTTCTGTAAAAACTACTGCTAAGAATCAGATTGTTGGAACCATTTCTTGAATTTCAGATTTCTCAGTCTTTTTTCTAACTAGCTGCACCGCATTTCCCACGTTGCCTTCAAAAATTCCGAATCTATTCTCACACGTTTTCGGATCCGTGACTCGCTCGTGTATACCCTTCCCAATAGAATGAAATTAAGAAACGGAATTAAGAAAAAAACGAAAAAAAAATAGATAAAAAAGAAACTATGTGAATGTAATTACGTGAGTCGTATCTTACCACAATATATGTTTTTATTCAATTTTATTCTTGTGGATACCTACTAGGTTTTACACAGGTTTATTGATTCTTTTTTTTTTCTTTTTTTTTTTTATTATTTTATTCACTTACCAACTAAATTGTGTTCATGATTTCTTTTTTTTTTTGTATCGTTTTTTCATTTTCTTTTCTTTAAATACATAGTTTAATTAATAATACATCGTGTCTACGAGCTAACATTCATTCTAAAGCTACAATTTTTTTTTTTCTTCTTTATTTTATTATTCTCTTAATTACTAATTGTATACTTATGTGCTTAGTTGTCGACTGTGCTCAGTGCGGTCAAGGAGTCAACCAATTCAAATAACATGTACATGGAAATACTGATGATACTGATATCGTGTTACATATAAAAAGTAGTCTGAAGAATCGGTCAATTATATATTACATGTAATTAGGCTATCGTTGATGTTACAATAATTGAGACATAAATATATATTCATGTTTAGTTGTGAAATTTTCAACCCCCAATTATCTTTATTAATATCATTAATATCATTTATTCGTATCAATATTAACTGTCGTGCGGTCATAAATTTGGGTATAAATGAAAGGGGAAAAAATTAAAATGAATAAAAAAACAACATTAGCTTCGATCGATCTCTAACTATTATCAGCTGCAAATAGAATTAGTTGACTTCGTACCAGTCTCTTGATATAGTCTTAAACTTCAATGAATTGCCGATTGTATTGTGAATTACTAGCTTAATTTGCAGTCCGTATTTACATCCCAAGTTTTGCAGTCCAGTTATATTTTATAAAACGTAGTAGGAACTTTGGTTTCGCTGGGCAATGTTTTAATAGCAGTTTTCTCCATCTACAATAAACGGTGGGGGGCAATTTTGATCATTTTTTTCTCAATCGTCATTCATGTTTAAAGTGTTACTTATTACTTCCTCATTTTTTTCCCGATTCAACGATTACAACCGTCAGATTTTCATCGGATCTGCTTCCGAGTCATTCGATCGATACGGTTGCTTTATTAATCGCTTCGATTACAATTCGTTTTTTTCTTACAAATTTTTTCAACAATCAATTTTTTTTGCGCTTCAGCTTTATTTATTCACAATGAAAACTGCTAGAAAACATTCGCCCGTGGATCTATCTTCCTTAGAAATATGACACTCACGAATACAATTCACATTCTTGGTACTAATATGAATATTTCAATAATCTATTTTCTTTAATATAAATTATACATGTATATGCATGTATACATATGTGTATATATACTATATATATATATAATTTCTGTTTTTATTTTTTTTTTTTCACGAAGAAAATACACATGATTCCTACAATTCATTTTTCTTTCTTACTTTTTCTCATTTCATTTTTTCAATTTTTTTCTTCATAACAAAATTTAATAACCGGAATATCTCTGTACAAACGTTTCATCTTAATTTTTTCTTTTTTTTTTTCTCCTCTATTTTAATTAAATCTTTATTTTATTTTATTTCTTTTATTTTATCAAAAGGACAACATACGTGTTTCAGTTTTCACAATCAAAATTTTGAATTTTGAATTTTATCATACAATTATTATCATCATCATTACTATTAATTTTTTTCTTCCTGTTTTAGGAACAAACCTATACTTTGCTCTTTATTTTTTATCCTTCCTAAATTGAATATCTTAAATATGTTTTTTTTTTTTTCATTATGCTTCGACTTTTCCTTCTTTAGTTTTTTTTTCTTTTTTTTTTTTTATTTTTGAATTTCAACCATGTAAATTTTCTTTCCATGAGAGTGTTCTCTAGCTATTTTATAGCCGTATCTTTAAAATTACTCTTCATTATTCTATCATTACAATACATTTTTATTCATTAATTATTATTTTTTAGATTTTGTTTTCTATGTACAAGCTGCTACCTATTAGCATGTTACTCATTTTTAATTATTTTATGTTCAACTATATGTATATTCATATTTATTAGTAGCTCAACAGCATGTCGCGTGAATTAGCCCACAATCTCTAGATTAAGATAATACTTTTATACATAGTTATTACATGTTCATATATTTTCTTATGCATACTTATATATATATATATATTTTCGAAATTCATTTATATCCCCTACGTGTCAAAGAAAAAGGAAAAATAAAAAAATTGAATTCATGAAATCAAAGTAGATCCTATTTGTCGGAGGTTAAAAATGCACGTTTCGTGACGGATAAATTTTTCCGTATTATCACATTATACGGAAAATCTAGGTATAGTATGTACACATATTCTGTTATTACAGCGAACAAATTGCAGAAATAATATAGGAATGTTGCGACTGAATGAATAAGATGGTGACCAGAAAAAAGAAAGAAAAATCCTCCGACGTGAAGAATCCAGCAACTGTAGATTTACAATCGTATGTAATATAGCAACGAGATTAATGTAATTTAACACGTATACTTCATGTGTATGGCATATAGTGATGCGGACTAGCGTTACAGCAACGAAAAAAAAAAAGAGAAAAAAAATGACATGGTGAGATTATGTCGAAAATGAGGTTTAGTAACGATAACTACATTTAAAGTTAGATTATAATGACAATATAATTATTCGTCCAATTCGTCAACTGATTAATATGTTATACTTATAGGTAATAAGAGTATTTGAGACAACCTTATATTCGTTCTTATTATACTTTCAAAGACATTATTGCAATTCATTCACTATAATTGTATTGTTTTTTTTTTTTTTTTCATCTTATTTTATATCTCATTTTCTATTTCATTTCTTCTTTCTTCCTTTTTTGTTCAACTATGGGTATGCGTAGTTATCGATTAGTCTCCGCGACAGTCCTGTGAATTCATCTCGTTTCAATTAATAATCATCGATTCGAAAATGTTTTTTAGTTACATAAATTTCGTCCCCATTGAAACACTCGGTAAGATTACGAAAGTCAGTTTTTGCTCACATCGGTATGCGATATTACAGATATCTCGATTCGATGACCCAAGTTCGGGGAAATCACACTTCAATTGAACATTGTACATTAACACACTTCGTTTGATCACAATTTCTTTTTTTTTTTTTGTTTTTTTCTTTGAATATTTTATTTCCGATTTATCAAATCGTAGAAACGTACAACGTTTCATCGTTTCATTGTCGGATATATTGAAATCATCGACATTTTAAAGCAGTTATCAATAAATCACTACAGGTCATTGGATGAATACACTTGGTACTTTTGTCAAATTCACTTATTGAGGTTCAATAGTAACAGAAGGAAAAAATAATCATAAAACTACAATCACTATTGTTGCGTTTAACATATATGTAAGTGAGAATCGTTAAATTCCTGTTTTTGCAATACGATAAAACGTCTTTACACATCATGATTTTCTGATTGGTTTTATTTTGTTCCATCAGCGAGTAGTGTTAGATTTTTGCGACCGCGATTTATTTAGTCTTCACACCTATCAACAATCGACGTTTGCCTCGCGTTCACATTTTATTTATATTTATTGTAAGAAACTAACGTCAGTCGAGCCAAATCCACGTTGAATTTAGCGAAGCAATTGGTAATTAATTATTTAGCTTCGGATTTTATTCGATTGTCAAAAATCTTAGGCAACTCCCTTGGACATCATCCTCACTGTATTTTTCAGCGCTTGTCTCTTGTTGCAGAACCAAATCCGGATGACTTCCCTTTCGTAACCCAATTGCTGAGCCAGAACCGTTATGTCGGCTCCTGAAACACCGTAATGCGAAGCAAAACATTATTCGTCAGTGGTCGAAAATTTTTTTCGGTAAAATTCGACGGCAAGAACTTTTCTTTTCAAATCAAATTACCGGAGGGATGCGTGTTCCTCTCAAAATGTGCGTTGAGCAATTCCAGGGCCTGCGGAGTGAAGGAAGTTCTTCGTTTCCGCTTCTTGCTTGGTTCTACACCGATGAAATCCGTGAGATGGTTCGCCCCACTTTTGTACCTGTAATCATATGCACTGTTTTGAGTTAAAGTCTGGCGACTTTTTCACGTACGGTAGGTTACTGCCATTAATATTCTCGCATCGATACGTGAACCCGGAGCCAAGAGAAAAAAAGAGCGAAAAATTTAGCGGAATAATTCTTTTCGATTTCTTTCTCCGTTTCCGCGGGCGAGCGGGGGGGATTCGGTTGAAAGGTCGAATTAACTTTGTAAATTTTCCACCAAACCACGGAGCGATAAAAAGTACACCGTGAATTAGCATGGCGTCGAGATATTTCGACGAATTCACGAAAACAATATGCTAATGGAGAGAGCCGCACGGAGTCCAAAGGAGTTTCGAAGGGGTGGAAAGGGCGGTGGAGACAGAGGGCAGAATGTAAAGAGCAAAAGAGAGCGAGAATATCGCGACGAAGTGTAGCGGGGCAGGGGCGAGGAGAAAACGGGGTAGAACGAGCGGCGAGAAGGGAAGAGGAGGAGGAGGAGGTACATCAGGAACCTGATTTTAATTAGTCCACAGTTTAATTACTCGGCAGATAAATCGTGCACGTGCACCGCATAAACTAGCTGCTTTCATTTTTTCGTACGAGCCGAGACACGCTTGCACTTAGCTACGTTGCGGGACTTCGAGATGGCAACAGCCTCCTCTGTGCTACAGCCGCTAAGCGAAAGGAGAAATGAGAAAAAAATAAAAATCGAGGGAAAAATAAAAATTAGAAGAATCGTATAAAGGAAGGGGGTGCAGGGGTCCTTCGCCGGACTTTTGGTATCCGCGCTCCCTGCAGCTAACGTAGCGTCGCCGATGCAACCGCAAAATTCCTGAAAACGATTCACCGCGCGGTTATTATACCCACTCGCGTGTACGTCGCAATATCCGTACGAACTTTAGTTACGATTGTTAAACCGTCCGCGTCCGCGTCTTCTCCGATTAACTAAATTTTTTTTCAATCGTTAAATTATTTCCTCATTTTTATATCGAACCGATCATCGCCGTTCGCCGATTGAGATTCGTTATAGGCGCGCATGACTTACCGATCATCGAATGTAACCGGTAATATTACGGTGTACATAACGTACACGTTTACAAACACCACCCTAAAATGGCGCACTCCGATGCATTTCGTGAGAGCGCACGTACATAAACTTCTCGAGCGTGACGAACGATCCTACGGGAAACGCCGCGGGCTTAAGTTCTGTGGTATATAAAATCGGGACTTTAGTCATCCCGGATTCGCGATGCATGTGTTGCAGAAATACATGTGTGTGTATACCAGTGCGCCGCAAATCCGAACGGTTATATGGAATGTACGTACCTACATATATACATACGTATGTAATATGCGCGTGTATATATCTGTACGCATTACAACTGATGTGGTCGATTGAATTACCGTAACGATTTTACCCTCCCTCTAATTAACATTCCCAGATTTTATTAGACACGAATCTACAATTAATCAGCTCTAGATTCAATTAGCTAGTTGTCAATTATCACGCACGCGTTCACACCGCATGAGCCAAATATCTGTACCTATGGAATAACGTGCCATTTGGTTTTGTGGTTGCTCTCGGATTTTCCGCGTGTATTCGCTCCGCAAAATAGTTTGATAAGCGATGGAAGTCAACCAGCGAGGAATGCGATTTTCAGTTTCTTTCACACGTTAACACAGAATTTAACTCACCTCTCCTCGGCTTCCTTCATCCACCTTTCCAAGACGGGCTTTATTTTCTGAGCACTTTTCGGCGTGATGTCCAATTTTTCAAACCTGAGTATTAGGAAAACGTTATTTAAATCTTCCTTTTTTTCTCTGTAATAATATGCATGCTTTTCAAATATCACCAAACCAACTTCATTATTAATTTTTTTTTTTTTTTCAATTTTGTTTCTCATAGAAGGAAAATGTGAGGAACGATAATTATTAATTTGTTATCTCGTTGTCTGAACTGTATGACGCACACGGCTAAAGGAGCATTAATTTTACATGCATTATTTCAATCATCGTATAATTAATTTAATTTTTGTTTTTCAATCTTATTGATATATTTGGTATAATATAATAAGGACATTGACAAGGCTGCAGTCATGCAAGAAGTTTGGTGATGTTGCGTATGATGTTGCCAACGCAAACTGTTGAATGACATGAGAAAGCAAAAATGATTTTTTTTTTTTTAATTAGGAAAAGAATATCAAATAAAAAACAAAAAAAATTAATTAGACAGTTGCCCACAGAATTATCTGAAACAGTGCAGATAAGAATGCATTCAATTTCTTTTTTTTTTTTTGTTACGTGTTGGCGACACCATGCCCAAGCTTGCCAATGCCCTGGCTCGAAAAAAGTAGTTTAATCAATGATTGTTTCTCTGTTTAAGTGTTCGGTTTTTTCTGTTTTTTTTTTTCTTTTGATTGGTTCCTTTTCTGGTTTATCAATGCTCCTTTTTCAACGAAATTAGAAAATGTAGTAAATTCTATCTGCAGCTATACCCAAAAATATGTTTAATTTTTCATTTTCAAATTAGGTCAAGAACGAAAAATTTTGAGCGTATAAAGAGAGCGAATTGAAAAAAATTGATGTACAGTACAGTAGACCAGAAAAAAAAATTTATGAAAAAAAAAAAGATTTAAAATGAGTAAAGAAAACGTTGAACTTGTCTAAGCGTACGATATCACAGTAGGAAGGTAATATTCAATGAAAAGACAGGAAGATCTTGGGGTAAGGAGAAGCACAGATTGCATTTTTATCACGTGGCAGCATCGCAGTTTTTTTTTTTTCAACATTTTTCTCTCCTCATTGTGTCTTTTTTTTTTTTTTGTATCCTCAACATGAAAATCGTATTACATCCAGAGATTCTGACGAGTGATATTTGTATCTTTTTTTTTTCCAACGAATCGAAAAGATTTGACGCATCCAAACTGACGACAAATGAGAGATGTATGTGGGTGTAAAATTATTGAAAAATAGGTGAGAAAAATATGTCAATAGAAAACACTGTGTTCGTAACATACTCGAAGACTCGATCGTTTCAACGGTGTTCTCACCAGATTTTAGTATAATTGATTTTTTCCATTAATGTATGCGTACGAAATGATTGCGAATTTATAATTGCTTTCAATTAAAATCCCGGTTAAAAAATACTGCGCGTGTATAATATCATAATTATTATTTATAAGCGGTAATAAAAAAACCAAAGCGGTATTATACATACATGTGTATGAATGTTTACATGTATCGTACATCGCGGAGTAGGTATATAATCGATCATTCTGATTGGATATAACTGCAGGAAGGGATTTTTAGTATTTAAGAATTTTAATTTGTTTTTTTTTTTTTTTTTTTTTAAGTTAAATAAGTAGCATGTGGATTTAACGTACATAACTTGCTGCTGAGAGGTAATCTGCGAGGCAGCGTACATCTGGGTAGCCAGGGCACTGGGGAACAATCACCAATGCTTACGTTAGTTAAAAGAAATCTTTTGGTTTTTTTTTTTTTTTTTTCTTATTTCTTCTAGGTTTTTTTTTTCTCTTCTGTACATGAATATGTAATACATTCATCGCTAATCCGATATAAAATCTATGAAATCATCACGCCCAGCTACAAGAATATAGAGATTTTTTTTTCGTCTTAAAAGTCATCCTAGAATTATTCTGCGGACGAGACTTAAATTATTCATTTATAAATGGAAGAAAATGAGGGGGGAGGAAAAAAAAACTATAAGTGCACTTCTTGGTCAAATACTGGGATTTTTTTTTTTTGTTCGTTATCAATTCTTATCCTTGGAAATGTTTGATTAATTTCGCGAGTAATTGCGGGAAGATGGATGAAAAAAAAATTCTTGACTTTTTTTTTTACTCTCGTCGCGATCATTTAAAATGCCATATCCAGTGACCTGGCACATTATAAAATATGTATTATCGATTTGCATAAGGCATATACAATATGTATATTCGCGGCTGATCGAATTAATCAATTTGTCAATTCAGATTCCGCGAAGGTTTTTTTTTTTTTTTTTCGTTTCAATTTTTTATGTATAGATGCATTTTTTTTTTTTGCTTCATTTCGTGTCCGTCTTCTTTTGACTTACCTACAAATTGCGCTCTGGCTGTACGCGGGTCCTTCGGTAATGCTGAGAGCTTGTCCTACTTGCGTTTGCGTTAAGCCCAACGAAAGTCTTCTCAGTTTAAAGGCCTTCGCGAACTCTTTGATCTCGTCCAAATTAATACCATCCACCACGTTATTTGTAGCTTCGTTGATTGTTGGCTGATCTGTAAATTATCAAAAGAAAATATGTACATATTCCTTTTATTTTTTAGATTTTTTTAAAAACATGACGCGATATTCGTTATTCAATTTATGGAATACAACGGAAAATTCCTTATAATTATATTCTCGAACGGCTCACAGTCAAATGAATTATACAATTTCGGTCCCTCCCATCCCTTTTTTTTTTTTTTTTTTTTCCCCTCTCCTTCCTTCTCGTGACAACTCGCGACGAACGAAACAATGTCCCCCCCCCCCCCCCCGTTTTTTTTTTCTCCTCCTCTTATTTTTTATTCACGTTGGTCACCCCGGCAAAATGGGACGCGTGATGGGGCCAACCCTCTACCGTAAGAAGTGGCATAGCGGCGTCGGTATACAGATATATATATATATATTATATACGCGTATATAATATATAATGATATTCGCTGATCTCGTTAAAAGATCCAGTATCGCCTCGATTTCCCTCGTAAATCTGTTCGATCGCGTGTTCGCGCGTATAGAACGCGTACGGGTCGATTGGAAATGTCCACATGAGGGGACAAGCCTAACCAGTTTTGTGTCCGCGCGTGGTTCTCGTTCGTTTCCGCGTAATAAACAGAAAATCCGGAGCACGCTACGTTTGATAAGTAGCAGTTAATTAATTGCTCTTATATCCATAATGTCGCCGGATTAGAACTCAACGAAAGATATATATCTGTATTATTCATTATTACGCAACAATCCATGCATGTACGCGCGTTCCATTCCCCACATTAACGACCACACCCCGCGCGGCTAGAGTTTCTCAAAAAAATATATCGAAATCAATGGAGATAACAGCGACGATCGTGGTTTCTCGAAATAATGCAAATCCGTTTCAAAGTAATAACAAACGAGCGCGAAAAAAAAAATAATCAAAAGATCCGAGACAGCGATATACCTGTGATTCGAGTTCTCCGTTACTCGGGGTATCTTTTTTTTTTTCTTTTTTCTCCTTCATTGATTTCATTTCGAGAGTAACAAATGAAATCCTTACCGATGATTATGAATTATGTAGCAGTAATCGCTTTGGGCATGGAATAATGAGTTTGCGTACGGAACGATCGTTAAGAACTGGTTTTTTCATACCACCCGAACGAACGGGATAAAAAAAAAAAGGTGAGGAGTAAAAAGAAGAAGAACGGAGGCATCGAGGCGACCGCTTCGTGAGATGCTCACTCACCCAGCTGATCTACGATCTATTTCGTCGTCACGCTATCTCGTTTTTACCCGCATATTTTGAACGGGCGTCGTAATACTACTCACTTGGCGAGTCGCTCAATAGGTCATCTTCTTCGTCTCGAGGGCTGTGCAAGCTACTCGGTGACGCCTTGACTCCGCCGCCGCCGCCGCTTGGTCCGTGCGTGGTTGTGATCGTGATCTCACCGTTACTCGCAGCCAGTCGATTTAAGGCCGACGCCGCGGAGCCGACCGATCCGTTCAACGGCGATGATTGCTCCGGTCTTTCTCTATGGCGATCTTCCTGAGTCTGGGCAACGAATAAAATAACATTTCACAAAAATTACATCCGATATCATCGAATCGATGACACGCGTCGCGTGTCGAGGACGAGTAACCGACGATTTTACAGATCGGTTTAGTAGAAATTCGTCATAGATACCGGGTAAGGTCTTGTGCTGGATCGAATCGAATGTGAACTGTGCCGATGTCTGTGCGGCTGAGGCGAGGTGGTCAGTAGAGGTTGTTGAGAGGCTTGAGCGGCTTGAACGGCCTGAGCAGCCTGAGCTACTTGGGCCGCTTGGGCGGCTTGGGCGGCCTGTGCGACCTGAGCGGCCTGGGCCGCCTGAAGAATTTGTTGGGGTTGCATGGCGTTCAGGAGTTGTTGACTCGCCGAACTATTACCGAGAAGATGAGGGAGCGCCGCCGGATTGATACCGAGACCGGAAGCGAGACTGGGGCTCGTCGGAACTGAAAGTTGTCAAAAGATAAGAGCCGTGGTCCCCCAACCCCCCCCCCCCTCGACAAGAAAACACCGCTCGGTGAAAATTTCCACCCCTTTTCCACCCCACCCCCACCCCGCTACTCACCGTTGCTCGACGGAGTGTTCATTATGTTCTGGGGTTGGGCTATCGATTGTAGATTGGCCAACGTCGTCGAAACGACCTGCCCGTTACTCAATGCTAGATTCACCATCTGGTTGTTCGTCACGTGACTCACCGGTATGGTTAGTATCGTCTGGGTAGCGATTCCTGCGGGATTATCGTTAAGGAATACGGTTAATCTTTCCGTCGAGATTTTCGTCGATGTTACGGATAATCCGATGAAATTATTTTCAATTTATTCCCTTATCCGGTATAGCCGCACAAGGTTTAATGAACGTCACGAGGGGCACTACTGGCCCGTTCTACAAGTTGTGGAAACTCCTCATAGAGAGAACGCGCTAGCCGGTCGAACCACCGGCAAAGCTTCTAACCTCAGGACCAGGGAAGTTAGGGAACTATTATCACCATCTCAATAGCGGGAAGTAGGTACCGTGTACCGGCTCTGGACTCCTAATCATACTTAGAATAGTTCTCCGGATCACCCCGGGCATCGCTAATCAGATTACTTGGTGCACGCGCTTAATATGATTACCGATCATGAGTATACACGAGTATATTACTTAATACGTATATTAACGTTGCTAAGCAAGTCCCTTATTCGGATGCGCTATCCTGTTCAGTTACCTACAATATAATTCACACTTCCGCTCTCGACGTTCTCTGCGAGGATCGTCGATTCGAGGCTCCGTGTCTGTGCAATCATTCGACGTTCGAATCGCCGGAATTAAAAGTGATCTCGTCTACGGGTCGAAGGTGTTCTTGCTACCGAACGACAAAGAGCGTCGCTCGGTTTCCCACCGATCCGAATAAAGTCCGAAACACTTAGGTGCGAGTAGCAATTTCGAAGGCACGGAGAGAATCGCGGTCCGGCCAGGACGTTGAACAACGTAGAAGGAACGAGGTTTAGTAGTAGCTGCAATCGATAGAATAGTGGCCGAATCCGCGGGCTGTGACGTCCAGCAGGAGGAGTGGGTACTTCGGTTTGGGTCTCGAAAGGACGAGAGAGACAGAGGTGCCCCAGGAAACCCCATCCGCTAGGGCACGGAGGGGGTGGCAAGCGAGACGTTAATTATACATTGAAATTAGTTGCAGAGTTTGCCCTCTGCCTGGTCGAACGCGGGTAGGTATACGTCCAGAACCGGGGAACGGGAGGGGGAGGGGGTGAAGGGAGGAGGGAGGAGGGAGGAAAAGGAGGAAGAGAGACAAGAGGCGACCTACGTAGGTACGTAGGAAGGCTAGCTGACCGCTGGTCTCACCTAACCGAACGAACTGCCTGTCTGCCTCGGATACCCGCCATTAGTGGTGGTAGCGCAGACTCGCTCATGTAATATTTCGATACGCTAGTGGCAACGCAAATTCGAAGATACTTGAAATTCTTATTCCTGCACATCTCCCGGCTATCGGAGAGTCGCTCGATTATTAATCTTCGACCCCGTCGTATTCTAAGGTCTTTTTTTCAAAGGGTACCGCGGATCTTTCTTCCGGACTCACCTTGGGAGGTCGGTATCAGCAGCTGCGCCCCTTGAATACCTTGCACGAGTTGTCCGGATGTCAGAATGAATTGAGGCATCGCAACTGGTTGCGGTTGCGACAAAAGTTGGGGCAACGTTGCCACCGGTGTTGAGCTCGGTGGTAAAAGGTGGGAAGTCGTCGCTGTGTTCGACGACGTTGGTATCGTACCGCCTGAAAAAAACAATTCCCCTTTTACGATTCGAGTTGATAAGACTGTCCAATTTTTTCCGAGCGCTGCAAAGTTCGCTGACAAAAACCCCCAAAGTTATTCGTCATCGTGAGTCGTACCTAGTGAGAACTCACCCGAAGAACTAACGGTAAGATTGAGCGGGGCGTTGATTAGTTGATTATTGGTAAGACCGGCGGTCATTCCCTGAAGTCCTGCCGCCAGCGAGGCTACTTGAGGAAGATTCTGAAGATTCGCCAAATTTTGAAGATTCTGTAACGTCACCATTCCCGCCACTGTGCATCCGAAGAGAACGAAAAATTAATTTCATCAGTTTTTCAAAGTTTATTATCAATAGAATAAAAAACAAAATAGCGAATCCCGATCACGTACTCGTTCCATTCAGATGAGCCTGCGCCTGGGCAGCGGCTTTGGCATGGTCCACGCTATCGGGGGGTGTGTTCGGTTCCCTTTGGGTAGGGCTTCTCAGCCCCCCCATGAGGAGTTGATGTTCGTGAAGGGCTCCTCCGGAACCCGGTTCGGGACTTCCGGTGCTGCTTCTGTCGCTGTCCTGAAACAAGGAGTGGAAAAAATAAAGTCGTTTCGTTGGCGCGGTTGTCACCGAGCGGAGGAGGCAATGTCAAGCGGAACTGCAGTATATAACCGCGCTCGTTGCGTGATTAGAAAATGTTAACTCCAGTTTGTCCGCCGTTAGTGTTGAACAGCCGATCGAGTTAACCTCGTGGGAAAATCCACGTGAAAGTAAACTAACCGCTGTATACCCCAGCCGGGTTCTAAGGTTACGGAATTGAATGGAATTAAACGGATTGACTACGAAGCGTTGGAATGTCGCCCAGCCTGCTGCATTTGTGCGTCTCCCCGCAGCGGTCCACACGTATGTTCACGTACTATAACGTCACGTACAACGTGCATTCCCGTTTCTGTTTAGCACGGGAGTTGCGTTACGACGGGCGCGTAACGTGGCGTTATTTCGCGGCGAACGGTGGTGCATTATAACCGAGAGAAAATAGTTGGGAAATATAGAAATGGCAAATACTGTGTAATACCGATTTCAATAAAAGGTTACTTCGCTCTGTACGATGTAGATACATCAAGTATAGTTTCTCTCAGGTTTTAAGTATCGCTGATTTCAGCGTCAACGTCGCAGACGTTGATTCGTTAATTTTTCATCAAAAAATCGGCAGTAAAAAAGAAGAGAAAAAATAAATCAAACAAACTGCGCATTTAATTATCTCGAGAGACAAATCGAGCAATTAGCCAACGACACGTATTCGAATACACGGTCTTCTTCGAAAACACGCGTTCGTTTCATTACGTGCACTCTGAGCCTGTTCAATTTTACCCGATGGAAAATTTTCAACCCATGTAAATACATAAATGGAAAATTAGCTTTAATTTTTGGTGAAATATTCGATTGCCCATATCGCGCTTCATTAACGTGATGTGTACGAACGTATCGCACTCTATATATATATATATATACGTATACATTTCACTTTTTACCGCATCGCTCACAGTTGAAAATTAACTCGAAAAACAATCATTACGTATTTACCAACATCATCCCCGCGACGCGAAAATTATCATATGCATAGCCTCTGCCCAGCACGATACACCTCCGCGGATAAATTACACCGTAGTCGCTCGATATATTTTATCGCCCCTTTTTATTAAGTTTCTTTTTCTTTTCTTTTTTTTTTCTTCGTTTTTTAAATCATCGAAGAAAAAATTCAGATATCGATTCGTGCGCGAGGAGTCGTGCGTATATACGTGTATATATATATATACGTTACACCGAAGCCCACATGTAAGAGCGACTAACAATAAGTCAAGCGGCGATCCATGAGATCGTGTGTAACGTTGTCGCGGCGATGTATGTATTAATTTGTCTCGATTCAACGCCGAGAGCTGATGGCCGCCGCGCGGCATTCCTTTATAGAAGCATATGGCATGGCTACTAAATTATCAATCGGCTCTGGTCAATGCTGGTAAATTATAGTCTCTCGAAGTGCCCGGTCACGACAAACAAACCATTGAAACGAGTTCATTACCTACTGTAATAATGTTAGCGGTACGTAGGACTTTGAGACGTGTTGAAGGTATATTATACATACAACGCTATAAATATACGTGTATCTGCTCGTAGCCTTATACATATACATATATATATATATACAGATATATATGTATAAAATCGGACGACGTATGCGATCGGGTGGAAAACGTTCGAGTAATTGATATTATAGGCGCACGGTGGGTACGCAGCTCTCTGTGTTCCAAAAGATCACCCGTTAAAATTTACCAGCTGATAACTCCGTCACATTTACATCATTTCACAGGAATCAATTAACGTCTCCGTCTAATGTACACGTAGACGTGGAGAATTTATACCCCGATAGCGCGCTCGCCGTTGCACGTATGGATGATGTACCATCGTACGCGTATGATGTATAGCGCGATATGTACGAGACACTTTGTACGGTATTATAATACGTATAGATGGATTCTTAGAAAACAATCTAAATTATAATAAATCGATGGACCGAGTATAACGGTGGTAGGGGGTGTGGAGGGGAGGGGAGGGGAGGTTTACGATACCTCGCTACCTATACATATACATAAAAGCATCTACATATATCCGTTACCAACGTGCGGCTTATTTGCATAATGGCATGGAAATATGCTGGAACGTGTATATCGACCGTACTGTAAGATCCATCAGATTAAGTATATATCGAAGATTTCAAAATTGCAAAAGGGATAATATTTGAAAAAAAGAATAACGAGGGCTCCTCCTTATTCCGCATCGCTGTAAATTAAACCTTAAACGATTTACATCGATAGCCGTTCGGAAGTCCGGATTTATTATAGAGAAGAGAAAGAGACGAAAGTATAAATAAATTTTCATAAATGTGGCAATTAGAATCTTCGTACGAACGTCGATTCGGTGTACCGCCGAAGGGGTAGATATACACGAACGCGTGCATATATGTGTACGACGATGCGCAAAGGTTTGCAAATAATTCTTTTAATTGAAGCAGCGAGCTTCGCATAACACAGCGGTATAGGCCTTGATCAATGCGAGGGTTGGGTCGTTGGCGGTTCGCCGGATGTACGAGGTGTACGGGGTGGTCGGCGGGGAGTGGGTGTTACGCAAAACCGTAAGCCTCCACTTGTTTTTTGTTTTTTATTTATTATATTTTTTCAAATTTTTTCAAATTTTTTCTTTTTATTTCCCACTCTTCCACCCCCCCCCCCCCCCCCCCCCCCCCCCCCCCCCCCCCCCGACTACCGGCAACCACTCTACGCTCGACTGCTACGGGCAGTAACAAAAACGAATGCCCCTTTTCAGCATACGTTAATCTCGTTCATATTGCATAAAAAATATATAAAACCCGTCGAAAGTCAACGAATGACAATCGCCCCGTTTTGCGTTAGCTGGTGTACGCGTACACGATAATCATGATAATAATGGAAAAAAACAAAGTGGTTATTCGCAAATTTTAAGCGTAAATTCGTAAACGTTCTACCCGGTGGTGGTACGTTACAGCTGCATATTGAACAGGTAGGTAGGTAAAAAAGCTCGCTAGCGGAGAACGCGCTCCCTCCGTCATATGGAGATCATCGAAGAGCACGGAGCTCCGACTCCGCTACGCGTTGATTTTAATAAAGTTGATTCGGCAAGGGGGCAAAGGCGAGGGAGGCTTCGAGTTGGTCGAACGAACCAGTTCGATATACATATTCGGCTTGGAAATACACGTGGAAATATTTTTGCCAGCCGGAAAAATGTATATTTATGACCTGCAGTAGCTGCCGTCACTATAATACCGTGATATAAAGAGACGTAAAAATTAATCATAATCAGGCTGATTGGATCGTAAAAGCTGTTTGTTCTCTTCTCGCGAGCAGAAATCCGACTTTTTACCCTTTCTCCTCTTCCTTCCTTCCTTTCTTTTTCGACGGGGCTGAACCCGCGGCGCTCCGGAGAGACCGAAAATATCGGAGAATCAATTTCACTCGATGGATATATATATACAACTCTCTCTCTCTCTCTCTCTCTCGTTGTAAATGAATTATTAATCGCTAGACATAATTATTTCAAAGTGCGGTATATACACGGAATATCTCCGATCTTCCAATTTGGCGACAACCCATCATCCCGTCCTAATCATTAACATAAACCGATCCTCCAATTAATCCTTTTCTCCGGAGTTTTTACCCATCTTTATTTCTCATTTTTTATCCTTCGTCCGTCTTCAATTGCCAAGTCGCACATTAAAATACAATAAATATACAACAAAGCGTAAAGTTCACCCCGATCCTATCTACATAGCGGATAGTGTATTCCGTAAACCCCACCCTCTCCGTGGGGTCGGGGTTGCAATTTTTTTTTTTTAAATTACTCGCGAAATTTCGTACAATCTATATTTGCGAGGATCGAAAAAAAAACGAATACCCTAACGCAGATAACTGGAACGTAATGAAAAAGAAAAACCAAAAATACAGAAATAAGAAAAATAAAACAACTACATACATGCGAAATAAAATGAATCAGGTAAGTCGTTTATTCCACGACTTGGTGCATACGCGATAGTGATTGGCCGTACGGGCTACGTTAGCCCGTGTGTATTATATCGTACGCGAGCGTGACCCACATATAAAAAGAAATAAAAAAAAAAAAAGAGAGAAAAACTTACAAAAAACGAAGAGAAAACGCAAGAGGGGGTTAGGTATGTGATGTTTAAACTAGAATGCGTAGAGAGAGGGAGAGAGAGAGAGAGAGAGAAAGAGTGCAACACCGGTGCCTGAAGGTATAGGGATATAGCTGGTTGTAAATTTACATGAAGCCATTCAGCGTTCGACAACAAAAAATCGTTAGCAGACTGCGCCCCATCTCGCTAATGCGAAAAATGCTGCAACTGCACTCGGTTAGATAAAAAAAAAACAAAAAAAACAAAAAAAAAACAAACAAAAATAAAAACTAAAAAACAAAAACAAAATGAAAACGGGGGAAAAAAAAATAAAAAATAGTAGGAAAAAGGTTACAATAAACATTACTTATCGCGAGCCGCCCCCCTGTACGCGATACAACAATACCCACAATGCAACCCTGCAGTAGCGGAGTAACAGCAACGTAGTAGTTCGCAGTTCGCAATGTGGCATCGCGCTGTGCCCAACGTATAACACAACCTACCCCGCGAATCCGTTCTCTTCCTCTCTTCCTTTTTTTTTACGCTCTCACTCTTTCTCTCTTTCTCCCTCTCTCCCTCTCCCTCTCCCTCTGAGCGTGTGTGTTTCTCTCTCTTTCTCCATATACGCTCTCTATACTCTGCAGAGCACAACACACATTGGCAAAAACACAAGTTTTTTGCAATAAAGTAATTTAACCGGTTGAGTTATGGGTAATTCCTATGGCGCGCCTGGTCCGCCCATTGATTAGTATTAATGACTTGAGCTGCACTCATTTCGCCCGAATAAAAGTAATTGGATTTGGCTTCGAACCCCCCCGAGCAGCCAGCACAACGAAACCGTTCCTGTGTGTAAAAATACATTAATATCTGTTTGCGCTTAATAAACGATAGGTGCGGAGACTACCTACTAATATCCATCCGGTCAGTATAATATCCCAGAGGCAACGACGCACGTGTGTCAGTGTCGTACTTTATCGTTTTGCAATCCGGTCTCCCCGGCCGCTGCGACATCTCGAACGTCGTCGGGAAATATTGTAATGCAAATCATTTCGGGATTTTTCGCAAGAATTCGACATTCGTTTCGAGCATCTCGAACGAGACATCAACACTTGAGAAAACGATCAAGTTTTGGATGCGGTTGTTCATAGCGTTCTTCCAGTGACTCGATTCTGAAGAATCATGTGTTTTTTTTTTTTTTTTGAGTTGAACAATTTATTTGCGATAAAAGCTGAATCGCAAAATTTTTACACAGCCCGGTGTGGAGGGCGCGACTCGATTCCGTCGAATTACTCTACCCGAAATTTCACATCTGTCTATATCCCTCCAGCCTATGGTGAATGTTGAAAAATATAATGTACGGCAAAAATAATATCTATAAATCTACATATATTATAACATCGGGTAGTTGGGGCACTGACCGTTCCCGCGTCTCCGCGAGTCACTGCTTTGTCTGTGAGTGTAATTAGTCCTGCGGGGACCGAGGGAGAAAAGGAGGCAGAGGGAGAGGGAGAGGGAGAGGGGATGGGATCGGAGGAGAAGAGAAATGGGGGAGTGGTGGGTAGAAGAGGTGAAAGGAAGGCTCATCCTGCACCCCCCCCTCCCCCCCCCCCCCACCTTATTTATATGCAAATGAGCTTCATTTCGCGATATTAATGTTCCACCCTACTCGGTCACCCCACGACCGGGGGAGAGAACGTGAATAGTGGGTGGAGAAAAGGGTTCGGTCTCGTTCATATGTTTATGGTACTTTCATAAGGTGTACGTGTACGTACACCAGGGTAAATATATCCATGTATGTGTATATGCATACCTACGTACACATTTATACATTTGGTGTATGTGTGAAACCAGAAGGAGAAAAGTTGAAACGCCGCTAATCAAAATCCCTTTCCGTTGCACGTGATGTATTTTATTTGCTACTTTCGGTCGAATGTAGGACTGAAATTCTCTACGATCTTCGTACGATTTTTGTTAAGCTACGATCAACACTGGTCAAGATATTTCGATTCGTCTACTTTTTAGCGTGAAAAACTGCTGATAGCTCCTTCAATTTCATTTCGGTCAGCGGATTCCGATTCCCGAGCTCAAAAAATACATAAGAACACCCTGGCATCATCGAATAAAAAAAATAAAATCTTTTTGAAATCGATCGCATGAGACTTTTTCAACGTGTTCTGACCTCAGAAAGATGAACCCGTCGGAGTAAATTGAGCTACGAATTAGTCCCACCTAGTTAACAGAATATTTTTACTCCAAAAAGCAAAAAAATTGACGACTGCTCAATTTATCCAGACAGATGAATCAGTTTTGATTCGGATTCCCGAGGCCGAGCTAAAAAATAAAACACTCAAGAAAGAGATTTCGTCTCGCGAAACTCCTGCGAATACGCGAATCTTTGAAAGAAAAAAAAACTTGGTATCGCGATGCGACGAAAATCTGTTTATCAGGCTGGAGGGTTGTAATAGGCGAAATTTTCAGGAATGATTGCTCGTAATTTCGGTCCCTCCGCCACCCCGAACGGCGTATCTATGGAACTCAATATTCACGTTGTTAGATATATACCTATGCAAATCACAGGTACTTAATTGAGAAGGAAGAATAGGGCTTTGCCTTTGAACAAAGGGTTTCATTGTCACCATCTCGGTTCTCGCCAACCAACACACAGTAGCTGAGACCCCTGCAGTCTCTGTGTGCTGCAAGGACCAACTAAATTTGGTTATATATGTATATATATATATATGTATTATGTGTATACCTATAAAAGCGGGGGTGAAGGTGGTCGATACTTTAATAAGTTGCATGTTTGTCGGATGCTCGAAAGCTATAGATATATAAATTTTGCACAATGAAAATTAGATTCAGTTACCAAAGTGGCATCAATTATGAAGCGGGTATCAAGCTTGTGTAATGGACTGCATATTTTGCTTTTCTGCTACTCCTTCTTCTTTTTTTTATTTTTTTCGCCTCCGAAATAGGTCTCCCAAATTGAGGAAATTCATTCGTAACGTTTTTAGGGTATTATTATAGCGGATAAATTTTAACTTTTGTTAAAACGATTAAATGTTTGTAGGAGTAAAATCAGAGGGACGTTTCCTATACGCTTCCTTTTCGGTGTGTATATTATAACTCTGTATAGGAAACGTATACAGAAGAGTGGCGTATATATATCGTATAAAGGGGTGTTTCGCGATGGTGATGGTAAAAGCGGCAGAAACAGCATCGGGTAGACAGACCCCCATCAAGCCCCGATGGGGTAAATTAACAACAGACGAGCTACTTGAAACATTACCGAGCTCCCGACCAACCAGAATGGAGAGGGTAGGTGGGTAGTGGTAGTCTGGGGGCGAAGGTAGGTAGGTACCTTACTCAACATAAATTAGAACTGATAGAAAGGGTAGATTGCAACTGCTCAACATGTCTACTCCTGGTAGGAGAATAATATTCTATATATATATATACATATATAAAATATGCATTGTTCGATACCAACGTTACGCACCCCTCCCGCCCCCATTTTACTCTTTCTCCGTGAGCGAAAACTCCCAATTTTCTTTTCCGTATCGGTGACTCTCGAATTTTCGGAAATCCGATTCCTTGTCCGGGAGAAAGATTGTATATTCATCTTTTGTTCGTCGTGAAAGAAAAAAATAGATTCATAAAAAATCTACGACGCTTTCACGTTTTGGAATAAAATTTTTCTCATACCAGTCTCTGCATTACGTACGGGTATATCCGAAGCCAGCGATCTGAGAGAAAAATAACTATTCGTTTAGATCGTATCTATATACATTTCTATCGAAACAGGAACTAATTTAATACCCGACGCATGCACGTATAGACGAATTAAATGCATTATGGAGAATCGTGAAAGTGCGCCATATCGTTCGGTCGCAGATTGCAATTATTATTCTCGTTACGACTAATATATTATATTATATATGCGACCGTATATGAGAGTGCAGAGCAATCCTGAGAATGCAGCACACATTCGCAGCATACCTTTACATTGAACGTGAGATTGAATTCAATATGAAAACACACGTATGTACCGAGAATTCACCTCGAAGAAAGGATCAGAGTAAACAGCACGCGGTACACCAAGTTCGGTTGTGTTGACGGTTTTCCATTATATCTGGATTAGAACTGAAACGGTGCGTTTCAACGTACATTACGTTATACGTACAAAAACCCAAGCGTGTAACGTAATCATTGTATTTCTCTATTCTCATTCTTATTTCAGCAAAAAAAAATCTATGGCGGAATCATCGCGAATATATTCCTCGACTCGTTTTCCCGCCAATTTTTTTTTCAGCGCCGGGTTAAGACGGATGTGTGACGCGAGATGGTGAAAAAAAAAAAAAAAAAATGGAATGAGAAACGGAGGAGAAGGAGAAGAAAGAGGAACGGAAGTTCGACGAAGCGGTGTATCAAGATCGGATTTTTGTGTAATTATTCAATCGATTTCGCAACGTGGACGGGGCCCACCGCACCGCTCGCAATTCGCGCGAAAACGTCGGGACGCACGCGGGGAAATGAATATTCACCAGATTTTTAACTCTGTTATCGAAGTTTGATTTTATGCATAAGAATAGCGGTCATTAATAATCATGAGTACTAATTAATATAATGGCGAGTATTAGCTTCATTATTGCAGAAACAAGTTTTATAAAATTTTAATTGGAGAAGGGTCGGCGGAAGCACAGGGCCGCGCAACTAAATATAAAGGTATTAAGCTTCTGGCATATCATTATCAAATATTATCGCACAGGGACGCGACCGAGTATAACTTTCTATCTGGCGATCGTCAAAAATTTGAACAATTTCTTTCTCGGCTATTTTCGCACACCGAATTCATTCTCGTACATCCGATTTACGCGTAGCAGAATATTTCGCATCAAGACTTACGCAATCCGTTAATAACTATTCATCGATACCAGATGAATCAAATGAATGTCGAAGATCCGAAAATTTTCCACTGCTCTCGGAATATTTTGCTATTCACGGTACGACACAATAACTCCATTCATTTCGCTCGTTCCGTACGTAAGCGCGTTGTAAACATCAGCTGTATTTTGAATTTGTAACCTTCAGTTCTCCCTGAGAATTAGACCGACGCGGTCGATGCGCCGGATCGCAATGAACGGAGTGAATTTGCTGTATTCTTTTCGGTGCCCGGAAAAGTTTTCGGATATCCAGAGGAGGTATGTTTCGCTTCGGTAAAATTGACACAGACCTGATTTGACATTTTTCACAAGCTAACCGATGGACCATTTCGATCGCTTCTCTCCTTAGGTATAATATTTGCAAAATACGCATGTGGCACATGAATCTATCGCCGTATCTACCACGGTTCGGTGTTTGGGTCCGCAAATCGTCGAAAGTGGAGAAATAGAGATAGAGAGAGATAGAGAGAGAGAGAGAGAGAGAGAGAGAGAGAGAGTGAGGGGGTGGGAGGGGGTGTGAGATGTGTGTACGGGGGGAGTGGGGGGGGGGGATGAGGCGAATGCATGAATATACATGACCTCGCCGCCAACCCTTACTCTACAGGAGCGGAGCTCTGCTTACATTATTGTATATCTAATTCCGGAAGTGGTTCTCAAAATTTTGCGAAATATGTTTTCGACTAATTATTCACCGATTCCCACGAGTCGAAATTGTTAATTGAGAACCACTGTCACCTTCCCGCATAATTATGCAAGCAGACTACATATATTATATATTCGCTCTGGAATTCAATTAAGTTTGGTTAGACCATCCAAGATATAAGGTATAACCGACTCTATACGTACGCGCTTCCGTACAACCCGTCGTCTCCATCCCCCCACCCCCGCTACACATGGACAATTCGAAGCGAATGACCGATCTAAACTTGATACTCACAACCCCCTGCCTCGTCATATTCAACCCTCTATTTTGTTGTTCACCTGAAAATATGAAACGTATTTTATTTTTTTTTTTGGGTTTCAGCCCAGTGGTCATTTTTTGGAAAATTTTTTGACCATCGAATCGCCGAATTTCATTTGTAATGAAAAATCGTTAAACAGGCGAAGAAATACCGGCGTCTGAATCGGCGTGGAATGGGGTGGTTGGAATGAATAGGGAGTTAAATTTACGAAGTGGAATGTCAAAGACCTTGTAGTCAAGTATCGCGATATATATTGTGCTATCGGCGAAATTGCGGATCTTTCCACGCAACTGAATAGGTAATTATAGCGGAACTGCAGTGTATGGACGAGCGGAGGGGAGAGAGAGGGAAGAGGGGCGAGGGAGAAGAGAGCAAAGTAAAGGGGTAGCTGCGAGTAGAGGGATCATCGCTGCAGGCTCCAGGCGATGTATCTACGCGTATAGATGGAAAGAGACCCGAATACCCGGCCAGGGGGGGTGGGAGCGAAAAATCGAGCTTTAGCGAACGTTTCGGGCCCTCCGATTGGCGTCGAGGGGAGTAAAAATGCCGCTACCGGTACCTTAATGACAGAAAATTACGCGTTCTAGCTCGCGACCGTACGCGCAGACACTTTAATGCAATTCAATCGCTACACAGTTCAATAACTCGATTAATTAAAAAATATTCCATGTTTAAAGTGAAAAAAAAAAAACAAAACAAAACAAAAATGAAACAAAAAAACAAAAAAAATTATTCGGATTATAATTCGCGTATGACCTACGCGCGCGTATTTTGCACGTGGTAAATTTCACATTATACACGCACACCGTCGTATATTTCGTACGATTTCATTGATATCATCCACCGGGTATGCAGCTGTATAATAAGTTTAAAAGCTATTCGAGTTGCGAACAGCTGCGAGGAAAGGAGATCAGGTTGAGAATCGTCGGTGAGTGGCGCAGTTGTTGATGGAGAATTAGCTGATATACCTGAAATTACGTACAACGTTGCACTCGATATTCCTCGTACATATCCACCTATAACTGCTACCGTTGCAATAGCATCTGTGATTACTTGATTATGAGTTTGGAGTGGACGATATTTCTGAAATACGCGCAAATTGGAAGACACTACGGGATTAATGTGGAATTCCGTCGATTTCTTCTTTTTTTTTTTCTTTTTTTTTTCATTCGCTTCGCTGTACCGTGTGAGTACGTTTCGTAATTCATCTGCCGTCGCATAACGCCACCGAATGACGATAAAGTAGTACCTCATCGCGTACGCTCTTCGTTTCTTCTTGTTTCAAATTTCGTTTCGAACGACAATCGTTCGCGCGGCGTATAAAATCTGGGTCAATCGGATCGAAATAATGAATTACAAAATGCGCCACGGAGCGGATGTGACGCGGTAAAATTCAATTTCGGGGGCGAATTTGAGTAGCCGTATAATTTCGCAACGAGACTGCGAACGACCGAGCGTACTTTGAGGAAGACAAATTGATGTGTTGTGTGTTTAAAAATTATTTCAGCCACGAACTAATGTATCGCACGTCCCGTTTTATTGCAGTAAACTGGAGATACTCCGCAGACGCAGATAGCTAAACAACGTCGTCGCCGTGGTATATATTGAATATTCCATTTCTAATTGTGCCGAAAAACAAAAGACAACTCGTTCCTTCCAGACTCATTGAGGATATATTATAATTTCCCCGAATAATGACGATAATAATAATGCGTTAATTAAAGCCGCTGATTTATGCCTTTCATATTATAATTGCCCACCGAACGAGCGAACGAACGAACGAACGAACGAACGAGCGAACGAACCAACTCAAACCCGGCCATCTTCAACCTGCGAAAAGATAACGCGAATAAATTAAATAATGAAATGCAAACCTTGTATCGATGAACCGTGTGTAAATTGTTATTTTATTCAATTTTTTTCGCTCCGTTGAAACGGATTCCATGCCGCAACTATTTTATTATTTTTAGTGTAAATTGTCGTTTTTGAGGGTTTTTTTTTTTTACCGACATCTGGGATCGGTTATTTTTCGAATCCGGAAAAGCTCGCTTGGAAAAAAAATGAACAGCGGTTACCAGGTAATATTGTAGACTATCAGCGGCGTAAGAAGCTGTTAATCTTCGGTAATAAACTCAGTTTTCATTATAATACGGCATGAATATGCAGCGGCGATGATGGTGTTAATATCCCGGCATGCATCTTCCCGTAGTTTACACTGTGGTGAACCTCGACCGTCTGAATTTGAGGTACTTTCTCTGGATCATGATGCACCGATGAAGGTTGCCTGCACCCGTCTGGTAGATTAAGCTTATTTCAAAGTTTTGAAAACAAGTAAATCCTTCCCCTGTTGCATTTAAATACATTCAACGATGGATGAACAACGAAATAGATTATATAACATTTCGAGACTGGTGCGCGCCGAGTGTCCGAGAAGAACGGTAAAAAACAAAGAACGAGAGTAAAACAGTTTTTCGCAGTCTCCAAAAAATCTCTATCAAATCCTTAGATTTTCGAAACGAAATAGAAAACTTCGTCATTCCAACAAATTTTCTTTAAAAAAAAAAAAGAAACAAATGCGTTCACATTTTTTCCATCTTGACTCGAACTTCAGGATCGATGCCTCATTGCACTAAACAAATGTCGTAACCTGTAATAATACCAAAAAAGAAATTGAACGTCGCGTCGTTAACAGAGAAACGTCTGAAATTTCAAGTGAGAATGTTTGCTGCAGCAGAAGCAGACGGAAAGGGTGAGGAAGAGAGAGAGAGAGAGAAAGAGAGAGAACGAGGGGATGTTTCGGGGTGGGTATGAGGTGCCCACTTTTGTTCATGATCGTTGGACAAAAAGAGGTCGTAGTCCTGACTTCATCCGAGGAGGATTCCTTTGGAAATGCGTGAACGGAAATTCGTGTAACGCTTACTCGAAAGTTAAACAAAGTGCGAACAAAGTTATGCTTAATTTTGGCTATATAACCCCGAATAAATTACTTGTAAGTCTGCGTTTATGTACCGTAAATAAGTAAATAATTCATTCTCTAACTCGGTTGGCAGTAGGCGCGGGTGTCGGTGGGAAAGGGGGAAAGGGGGGGGGGGGGGCGATAGTATAAGAGAGGAGAGGGGGGAAGGGGGGTTGGTAAAATCTGCATAATATCGGTAATGCTCAGAATGCGAGTCGCGTAGCTACCTTGCTTACCTCATTCCATTCTCCACGCCCACGTCAACTAAAACTTAATTATAATTAATTAATGCGACTGCTAACTCAGTTGGACGGACAACTATTGACTAAACTTAATACAAATCTTTGTTATTTCAATACCCCTAAATATCCGCTCGCTAATAATCTACGAAATCCTCATCAACCGGGGCGTCGGGAACGCGGGTACGAAACGATCGTTCCCGATTCTTCGTCCCATCGACGTTGGCGAAACAACGAAAAGAACCCATGAAAAATTCAACGTACTCTACGATCAAAGACATAACATTCTCCGCATAACTCTACATGAGCGGGACACTAAGTCTATCGTTCTGTACTACGTTGCGTAATTATAAACCTTTGTGCAAAATTCTGAATACTGTTAATTAACGTGCGCGTATACATGTATATACCTATACCCAAAAAGACATCGTTATACACACACCTACGATGGTTACATGCTCGTGGCTGTATTTGAACTTAAGCATCTACATCCTGTACGAATTATTTTACGATAATTTTCGGTTCTGGTCTTATCCTTTTGTCGCCGAGTAGAAGGCGCCCGGATCGAGGGTTGACGCTGGGGGAGGGGGGGTTTCGATTCCCCTGAAATTTGTTCCCGAAGATAGCGATTTGTAGTTGGAATGATTGAAGGTGGAACAAGTTGTATACATATATATATATATATATAGAGGAAAGAACCTTTAATGTATGTCTCGTATTCCTGCATCGTAATGTAACTAAATATAAACAGCAGTAGCAACAGCAGCAACGGCAACGGCAACGGCAACGGAGAGAAGGAATAATAGCGTGGCAGGCCTACGAACATTCATTTATCTTAGTTTATTGCCAACTCCGAGGAAACAAACACCGTTGGAATACGCAACGACGCGCCATTAACCCCTCGGTCGCGTTGCCAACCTGAGCTTAACAGTGTCCATCTCACTTTACGCGGGTTTCCACCCCCGGGTTTATAGGTGAGCCAGATAAAGAGAGAGGAAATTTAGGGAGACGCGAGGAATTATACGGCGGAAAAAGGAGGACACGTATACACAGCCGTACATCGGGAAAGAGAGATCGGGAGGTCGAAGAAGAGTCGACATCCTCCCCTCCCTTCGGCCACCGCTCTACTCCACCGCCCCTCTTCCTTTCCCCGTATATCCCTATACGCGTCGGGATTGAATGGGCTTGAGAAGGGTGGCAAAACGAGACGTTTATCGAGTAAAACTGCGTGTTAATTCCTCCGGCAGAATCGATATTTAGTAACACACTTGACCCAACCCTCCCCCCCCCCCCCCCTCGGAATTCGCCGCACTTATTTCACACCTGCGAGTTATTCTTGTGAGTGTGGGTAGTTTTTTTCTTTTGGCCTCAGCAGCCGGAGAAAAGTGAAATACCTGCCACGATTTCGTGTACCCCATCAAGTGATATATGTACCATTTGTATGTACATGCACACGATGAAACTTTTGAGGGTGTACATTCAATGTGAAAACGAATTACAAACAAAATAATGAATAAAACAAATAAATAAATAATCACACTCGTTATATCCCGTGGAAATTAAAACGTATATAGATATATACGTGTACAGAAATATTGCGCAAAAAGGTTAAACTAAAATAAATTATTATTGAAACAGATATATGTACATTGTTCACAGATATTTTACGGATGTATATCGATGTGCGGTGGTGCCTACGCCGTAGCGCGGGCGCGCGATAAAAAAATGCAACTATTTCTGGTATTGAAAATAATGTCTGCTGTGCACACGAATATAATGAGATTTTACAGCGCGATTTGTATAAAGCATCGCGGGGTACGAATAAAATGAGAAACAGAGAGAAAAAAAAAAAAAAACGAAAAAAACGAAAAAGAGAAAGGGAATTATAGCAGTGTACGAAAAATTGATTTTACAAAATATCAAAGTAATGGAAAAAAGAGGGAATGCGAAATTGAACAAATATAATGCCGAGCAAACGTATTATTTTTACTCCATTCCGTCCTGCACCCCCGTGTACACTATAGCGGGCCGCTACGTCAGTTCAGGACAAACCAATTTGTATCCCGGCGAACTACGCCGCTGCACTATATCGTTTTAAATCCTATTATAATATTATACCAAATGCATGTAATTTAACCGTGCTTTTTATTTGAATTGAGCGCGTACATGTACCGCGACTAAATGTAATATCCATCGAAACGTGACAGCGTTTCTCCGTCCGTCTCGCACGTGATTTTTCGTCTTTCTTTTCGCGTAAGTGAAGATTCTTCTCCGTCTATATCGAAGTTTATCGTCGAAAATTTCTATGTATGGATTTTTCAGACTGCAAACTATTCGAATATAGCGGACAATACACATCTGCTATGCGCGAGTGACGGCTGTGTACGAGTGCGCGACAATTTCCAATTAGCGTCAATTTTTGTCATGGCTGTTTCCAACCTCGGTATTATCCGGGCAATCAATTTTCGCGAAAAAAGAAGAGAATACCGTAATGAAAAAAAATAGAAAAATTCACAGAGGCTGGTTGGGTTATAGAAATTCATTCTGCTCGTATAATCGCGGCGACCGGTTGACTGCAGGTATTACAATACGTATAGCTTGGCAAAAAATGGTTTGGAAACGAAAATTTGAAATAAACAACAAAAAAAAAAACAAAAAAAAATACGTTAGGTCGTTGGGATATTTTTTTCTTCTGTTGTTTTTTTCATATTTCTGTTCTGCAACGTCTATCCGCGAATTAGAATTTCCGTGTAGGTGGCTGATATTCTGTGGCCTTTATTGGATAATGATCAAAAAATTATAAACAAAAGATTCCACGGATGGTGAGGTTTTTTCGAGGGTCATCGAGGCAAACGGAGCGGAGCAGCTTGCAAAAAAGCTTTGACGTTGTTTCGCCGCTTCGGCAACGGCCGGTGTCGTCGGACGCGCCGAAACCTCGATGTCCGTGTGGCAAGGTGTGTCTCTCTATATTTAAAAATCAGTTCATTCGATTGGAAAGTACCTACAAAGAGTGCCGTTACATCGAGTCTATTGAAATCCGCGTGTTCCCGTGACACGACCAACCGATTTCGCCTCCGCATTCCCAACTATTTCATTTTAACATTCAAATTCGCCAAAATACGAAAATCGTTCGCTACGAATTTCCCCGCGTTGGCTGGAAGTCAAGGGGTTCGTGGAACAAACGAAAAATAAAAAAAAAAAGAAGCAAACTAAAAAAGACTCGTAATTACTTCATCCAAAATTACTTTCTCTGCTTGGACGTTACCTTTTTTTTTTTTTTCTCGCAATCGCACTCGAATCGTTTCGAAAAATGTGCGACTACAAAACGTGCGGTTTCATTTCGGAGCGTTGCAGATGCACGTTATACGAACCTAAGTTTTATAGCGGCTCGTATAAAACTGCAATATAGTCGTCAGATAGACACCGATTGAAAAAAAAACGAACAAAAAAAAAAAATAGAATAAAAGGAGTAATGGGAAAAAATAGGATTACTCTGTACGAGAATGCGCAATTAAATTGGAAAAAATGTCGTATTGATAAAAGCTTTTGTAACACACCATCGGCCCTAATATATGTGACGTGCACGCGTACACGCTGCGCGCAATTTCACACATACACGTACCTTACACAAAATGCAAAATGTACATACAGACGTGTGATATGCCTCCCCGTATTACATGCCTATATATACGTATATACGTCCATCGTTTCCAAATGAGAGCGATGTTTTGCAGAAAAGCTTCATTATTTTTAATTAAATAAAACAATGCGATACGCTTATTATTTGATTAATCGGACAGAATACAGGGGTATAATCATCACGGCTGTGTGAAATAAAAATCCGCGAATGTGGATGAAAAAAAAAAAGAATAAAAAAAAAAAAAAAAATCATCAATAATCTCGCTGTAGGTTATTCGACGGCAAATGTTACAGACGAAGATGGCAAATAATTCGGATGCGCTAATTTCCGTAATCGATTTTTGTTGTAATTTTCTGGAAAACATGTGCTTCGTAGGCCCAAGTTACACCTGCACGTCTAAGCTCGTGGGGGGGGGGAGGGTGTACGTGGAATATAGCGAGTTTGAAATATAAAACGCTTTTGTGTTTCGAGAAGGGGTTTCGGTAGAGCCCGAGTTAGGTGGGTTAGGTATGTGTACATGATATCACGCATACCCACCGCGAAAAGCGAGCATTGTTTTAACCTCGCATTATACCATAATCACGGGCCAAGTTTCGAGCTTGGAACTTACGAGCTCGTAATATAAAGGTATAAGAAAGGATTTCGAGGGTTTGTTATAATTACGATCGTTGTACCGTCGAACTGCGCTCAATTACTTTTTTATTTAAAGAGTACGAAAAACAAAACGAGAATTACGAGTAAAGGAGCCGGAAGTAACCACACGGTTCGGGCTACGATATTACAATACTTTACAAGTTGAAAAATATATTCTTCGCATAAACTCGCCGGGTTATATTTACTACCTTGAAAAAGTTTTACCCCCGAAAATTCCGGATTCCGTACCTCAACTCGGGGTTAATCAAGGTCAGACTCAAGGTCCACGATCAAAAGAGAATCGATATCATCGACCGAGTCGTTAACTAATTGCCAAAGTACCGGTGGCGCGGATCCACTCGTTTAAACACGAAACTTCGAACGTTCGGCCGAAGCGAGGGGAATAAAGAAAGAAAAACTTCTTTACCGCCAAAATCTTCTCTCAAAATTAGTTAGAACTTCGAAACAAATTGCGTTAACCGTCCTCTCTTTAGTTTTCAAAGTTTTTTCAATCGATCGACGGGATCCCGAGTGCGAAAAACGGATTTGAAAAACTGATTCGGAATGGGTGAATTATTTTGAAAAATTTCTGAATTCCGTCTCGGTGAAAAGCGTGACGGGTGAATTCGCGATGACACGAAATACGTGAAATGTTTTTTTTTTTTTTTTGTTTCCTCGTCGCGAACAACGCCATCGGTTGCCCAAGAAAAAACGGAACCGCACGAGGATCCTCGATTCGCGTTCTGGGAACGCAGGCCGGGTTATCGCGTTCGCGTTACACGTACCTACATTGTTCGGTTATGATAATTATGATACCTTTCTAAAAAGCTGTTGGTGCATTAACACCGACGAATCAATGATAGCCATTCTCAATATCCATAATTATAGCGGCGTATTCTACTCCCCCGTTGGAATATACATATAATCCTCCCGTCTGTATTTTTCCCCCCGTTTCAAACCCGCGGCGAACCGGTGGAAGTCCAACGGCGCGAACCAAAACCCGAATGAAATGACAACGTTCATTTGCGAATGCATGAAAGTGCATTATTTTTATTCGGTTTGTTAGTACCGACGGCGGCACTGGCTCTATAACCTTTCCCGTTAGCGAGCATACCATTTTTCCCCGTATTTATGCATGTACCTACGTACACGTACGCGTCGCGGTGACTTTGCAGTTGTGTTTGAATCGCTGAGGGAATGGAGAAAAAAGAATTGCAGATATCAAAACGTCGGGATGAGAAGAAAAATTAACCACCCGTATAGGCTGTGCAAAAAACTAAAAAAAAAAAAAAACAACGTGTTCAGAAGCCCAAACTAACAATCTTCATAATTTTTTTTTTTTTGCTTCAAATCGAGTGAAGAGTTACTCTCGTCGTATACGAATCGCCGAACGATAATAAAAATGACGGACGGACGATTCGAAAATTGTAGTCACCCAGAATTTTGTCGGCACCCCTCGCGCGGTGCATGACGCGTTTTTGTCCAACTAGAGACTCGCATCGCCCGATTCGACTGACAGGCTGATGCCGGACTTCTGCAACACGAGGGATATGTTTCTTTTTTTTTTGTTTTGTTTTGTTTTTTTCACAATTTCACCCCCCTCTGTCGCTGATTTTTTTTTTTTTTTTTTTTCAAATATTTTTTTACACCAACTGACGTATTCCACGTACACATATCCATAGGCAGCTTATACACCGTGCTTTATAATTGCACGGGCGTCGAGTTCCCGCGGATTTGCATATCGCGATCAAACAGTTTGTGGCAACGACGACGAGAATTGCTACGACTTCGCGATCGACGCTTCGCTCACCTCGGATATAGCGCTGCTGGTAGGGTTCCGTTTTATTTGCCAGAGGAGAAAAGATGCTGGGAAAAAAAGCTTTCCTTTTTTGTTTCGCGTATCGGCACGCGGGGTGTCGTCTCGTAACCATAACGTTTCGCGACAAAAGGGTATTCAAGTTCCAATGAAATCTAGAATTTTTTTTAGCACGCCAGTAAATTATTTCCTGCTCGCTCATATAAGTTGCACGTACGCAAGGTCAAGCGATTCCTTGTAGATTCAGTACCCCGTGTAAAAAAGATTGAAGGGAAGTACGGTACACGGGCAGAGATCTATTACGATATTCTAAACGTTACAAGCGATTATAAGTCCGGGAGATCTTGACACGCGACTCGAGATACATTGTATCGGGCACGGTTTCAACCGTAATGGATATACGAGACAGAGTAGTTGGTAGCGAAATAAATTCCTATCCGCAGTTTTTGTACAAGGAAACGAACGCAACAAAGTTGTGTAAAGAGCGCGAGTTTATACGCGCGTGCAGGTAAGTCCGTCTACTTTCCTCTCCCACCGCCGACGGTTTGTCTGTCGCGGACATTCCTAGAACAGTAATCTTATTAAATTTACATATTAATCAAGGGATTTTAATTATCCCCCTGCAGAGGGAGCGAGAAAGAAGACGGAGGTATCGCGGCGAAGAGATGAAGAAAGATAGAGACGGACGTACGGTGGAAGAGAAAGGAGAGGGAGAAAGGGAGAGAAACTTCACCCTTGCGCGGCGGCGGCGGCGGTAGCGCCGGTAGTGGTGGGTGGTGGCGGAGACCCAGCGCGCTCTCGTAATTTACATTAATCCAATAATTGCATGGAGGTTTCCTAATTAGAAATTCAAATGAGGTGGTGGCAGGCAGGCAGGCAGGCAAGCAGGCGGGCAAGCGAGGAAGCGAACAGGGCTACCAACTCTGCAGCAGAAACGGGCACCGGCACCGGCACCGCTAACCACCCCCATCGGTCGCTACCTACCTACTCCAACACCGCCGCCAACAAAATCCGCGTAGACTTCGCCGCGTAGTGTTTCCACCGGCTACGAGCACCCGAACTCACACATGACGACATCCACCACTGGCCCAACGAAACCAACACCGATCCCTCCTCCCTTACCTAGACCGAACTCGAAGTAGTAGACGACGACCGACGGAATTTCTAATGCCCGGTCAAACTACCAGCTACGGGAGACACCCCGGTAGGAAGTGTCGCGTCGACGGGGGTCCCCCGTAAACCGATAAAATCATCGGATCGCCCGATGTCTCATTCGATTTGATTTGCGTTTGTTTGTGCATTTTTGTAACAGCGGCGGCGGCGGTGGTAAGAATTAGCCGATCGAGTCACGCGACGCATAATACGGATCGGCAATAGCAATTCGGTGTGGCAATATGACGTTGTCCATTGGCGTGTCCCGACGCGTGCGGTCCTTTTGTCGTCCCCTCAGGGATCCGGTGACAACCCCTAACACGTTCGTAATACCGACACAACCTTCCCCCCTCGTACTCGGCTCCGCTTCTATACGCCGTCCGTCCTTCTCATCCTCGTACTTGTTCTCATTCTTGTTCTCCTCCTCCTCCGCCTCCTCCTCCTCCGCCTCCCGCTCGCGCTCCGCTCCGCACCCCCAGCGCTCTGGATATAACAGAGACTCGGTTTCACGCGTGTCCTACATAACCAGTTATACACCGTACCAACCAACCCTGCGTCGCTTCGGCGCACCTTCAGCTTATGTTGGGGATAGGGCAAAACGATCGGAGGTAACAAACTCTCACCGGTATTCCCGTGCAAAGGACACGCGATCGGAATAAAGCGTACTCGGGGGACCACCTTTCAGTTCTGTCATTTTCATGAATGCTTTTTAAATCGTGCGAAGTGCAGACGCATCGCATCGCATCGCATCGCACCGTCGTCGCTTTGTCGCGTGACGTGAAGTGGATACGTTTTATCCCACGCTACACAGAGAAAAAGAAGAGCCGAGATTTTCAGAGGCGTTGAAATTTACGAAGAGATCGTTCTTCGGCGCGCAGTGCAAAACCGATTTCCATCGGCTGCGCGAATTCAATTACCTTCGAAACCGGATGATCACCGCGCGGTTCGTTCGTAACTTCAAACCAACGAGTTTCGGTGCAATTACGATAATGGCGGGTGGCAGGCAACGGTCACGAGGCGTGTGTATCTCGCCTACACCTGACCTAGGTGAGTCCATCGGTATCTATGGTTTTAGGGCGTTACTGCAGGTTGCCAGTTGGAGAATATTTGCCGCGGGTATGTTTAACCAGATAGGAAAGGGGTGCCGCGTCGGTAAGGTATACACACACACACACACACACGCGAACGAATACAGAGAGAAGCTGTAGCGGAGAAATGTGGGGGGGGGGGGAGGGGGGGAAACGGAGGAGCCCGGCTACGTAGGAAATCTGCATAATATAACCAACTATTGTTCAAATAGACGTTGCTCCACAGATTCAATTACCATTTGTGATACAATTATTGTTGGAAATTTCATCAATTCGGGTACGGGTACAAGGGGTAGGTACGTACACCTAGACCAAGGGGTCTTACATATGCATAAGACCGCGTCAAACGACGACTTCTGATTTCAACCTCAAAGAAATTTTAATAAAAAAAAAAAAAACAATTCCCAACGTTTCTCGACGTACACGAAACGGATACGCCTCGACGATTCGTCGATTGAAGAAGAGGAGGGAGGAGAAAAAAAAAAAAAAAATTAATCATCGAATCCCTCGAAGGTAAAACGTCGATCAGAATCACCTTCGACGTAGGTATAACGTATGTATATTCGTATACGGCTGATAACCACTGCTTGCGTGCAAAGATCCATATAAATTCTAATTCCGCAATCAACGGACGTCGGTGGTAGTCGTCTGGCGTAAGGATGGTTCTACGTTGATTCTGGAGCGCGTGCTTTAATTCAAAGTATTAGAAAAGCACCGCCGCGTTCGTTGCGCGAGGGGAGGGGTGGGGGGTGAGGGTCTGTTATAAAGGCGGTTGTTCGGAAATTCTTCAACACTATTTACCGCGGACAACACTCGATGGTAATAATCAGCGATCGTAAAATTGTTAGGGGTGCAGTATAATCTATGTCCGAAAAACATGAAAAGGTTACCACCCGCGCCCTTCATATTCTTCCTTCCATCGGGCACCGCCGGTTATTCAAGTACATTATAACCACGCGGTATAGACGTTGAACCGAAGACTCGCGATCACGCTTCACCCTCTGCGGAGAAAAATAATCAAACTGTCCGGTTTATGTATCCAACCTTTGTGGAGGGTTTATATAGGTGGGGATAAAGTTGGTGTAATATTTCATTTGTTTAGAGTTTAATCCAACCTTATCACGGAATCCCGTTGAATCAAGCGGGGCCGCCTTTTGCGTCAAGGGAAGTTCGGTTTAGTTCAGTTCAGTTTGGTTCGTTCAAACTCCAGGAAAAGCAGCCACAGCAGCGGCAGCAGCAACAGCAGCAGCAGCAGCGACTATACCAACCTTAGTTAATACGCGGTATACATATGTATATATAGTAGCTAGAGTTGTGGTGGTGGTGGTGGTGGTAGTGGTAGTAGTAGTCGAACGATTCCCCTACCATCGAAGATAATCGATCTCATAATTATCCTGATTTACTAATGCTGGGAAAATCACCCCTTGCACGGAGTCACCTATACAACATTCGAATGCATATACATATATATATCTACGTATTTCAGGCACCTTATATACCTCACCTTATAGTCGGTCGGGAGACGGTGTGTACATATAACGATGGAAGCTGGTTGGTGCTTCGGGGAGGTGGGCGAAAACGGGGGGGGGGGGGGGGGGTGGGTGAAAGGGGGTTAGGTATAGATATACTATAGCGGGGGAGTGAAGGGTGTGTAGTAATTATATCAGCAACTAATGGATATAGTTAATTGCTAATTATGAGGCCTGCCAAATGATCGATAGTACCGAACGAACGCCGTGTACTATAACTTGCCCTCGCGATAGTCTCCGCCACGTTCGAAACCAACGCGCGGGATTACCAAGAGTGTCATTCTCTACCGTGCGCCTGCGGATTAGGGCTTAGTAATTAGCAATTAGCGATTATAGAAACTATTATTATCGTTGTCATTATTCTTATATAAATGTAATCGTTACGCCAGTCGTTATTATTGTATCCATCGCCGTTTGATATACCTATACACGCATTATCGGACCACGTTCAACGTGCGTATTGTGTATACCACCGATGTGAAATCGAATGGGAGAATTTCAAATCTGACAAAGTTAATGGCGCAATTCATTGGAGGGAGTGTCGTCTGTATACACGTGTTATTATTACTTATTACCGATCGATCGATCGATCGATCTATCGATTGATTGATTGATTGATTGATTGATTCACGTATTGTATGAGCTTGTTAAAAGGTGAAGGCGAAATGTGAATCGTGCGCTAATCGTTTAACCGCGATCCTTTGCATCTCACTTTCCCACCACCAAACGCGGGCCACCCACACCCCCGGTTATACCTACACATAGCTGGAGGAATTCCATCGAAAACCACGAGGAATTTCAGCGGTGGGTTTGCCACTCGTCGTCTCCCTCGCTCCCTTTGGTTACTTTATATCCTACGCGACGATTACCCTTCGCTATACATTTTGTACGCCTATCGCTCCCCGTGTAATACAGGTGACGAACCTGACTGAACGTTGAACGTTTTTAATATCGTGATGCAAAAAAAAAAAAGTTGAATTCAGCCTTGCACCGTGCGTTTCTTGTCAAAAAATTCAACAACCATAGTCACATCCGATGACGATGGAAGTGGATCGAAGTGATTTCACTCAGGAAATGTGGGCGATCAGTTTTCCGGGATATATCGCGAAATCGAAAATCGAGTGTAGCCGAGGAGCGGCGAAGGATTTACATCTTTTGCAGGTCACTTACGAGGGGTGGACGATGTAAGGATGCATCGTACCGATATTAACGGTGATGTTCCGGGGCACCTCATCTCCAGAAAATATATTAGCTGTTAATTCCAGCAATGTGCGGCGTGTCGTCAACACAATATAAACTATATTAAGTAAAGTCACTTGCTTCGGAGTAGCTGAAGACATCAAAGAAAGCTTGTTCGAGCTTTAAGGGTTGGCAGGTCTGGTGAGGGAGGATGGGGTTTATTAGATTGCCGGTAACCCGGCGTAACCTTGCTGCGTTCGGTGTTAGATGTTGGAGTAAAACCCGGCAAAGTGCGCCTCGACGAGTCTTCTAGCAGTCTTTGGCCCGCTTTTACATTTCTCTCTCTCTCCCTCCCTCCCTCTCTCCCTCTCTATTTCACTCTTCAGCTTTATTTCCTCTCTCTCCATCCCACGGCTAAAAGGTGAGGAGAATCCGTGAACGTGGGAAGGCGAGAAGGCGCGCGATGCTATAGAGGAGGGGTCGGCCAAAAATCAAAGAGATGGAAATTAAGCCACCCGCTCAGGACTCGACTGAGATTAGCTAACGCGATTTTAGTCTGAGAAGGTTGAGCGAAGGGTTAAAGTCTCAACTCGCGAGAGGTGTTATGTAATTAATATCAAGCCCCGGGACGAAATATTACTCAGACACCGTCCATTTCTCACCTTTCAACAAACGTGAGGACTCGGTTTCACGGTGTACGAAATTCATCGCGTCCCGGCGTAACGCGCTCTCACGTCGGATTTCAGCGATTATCGCGGAAAAATCGGTAAAACGATCGAAAAAAATTGGAGAAAAAAAAAAAACAAAAGGAAAATCGTCGAGCCGATTATACACGAATCTTGGCGAACGTCGCTCCTTTGATTTCCTAAGCGTATCGTCGCAAAGGTCGATGGTATCTGAATATACATATATATATATATGGTTCGTCGAGCACATGGAGCGTGAAGGATTCTCTGTACACCGCGTTAACCGACACTATACGCTAACATTATAATATCATTAGAATAGCCTAGAATTAAGTTCATTAATGCAGAAGCATCTGCTAATGACTCTTCTTATGCCCGGTATAATTCTAGAGAGAGGCGCGGGGGGGTGGTGGTGGCGGGGCGCAGCCGTTATATGAAATTGTGTAACTCAAGGACTACCGAGAAAAATTGGCTCTACGGGATAATAAGGCTTCGCGGAATAATTTATTCCGTTCTCCGAGTCGGCCAAACGACGACTAACCGCAGAAATCGCGTCCGCGAATTTTACGCGTGTAACGCTTACAATTGGAGCAATAACGAGTAAACGCGCGCGCGCGTTACACGTGAACCGATGTGATGTACAACATCTACGCGTACGACGATATACGTGATACGCGGGAATCATCCGAAATTGTAAGATATAGACGTGTACCGAAATATATTCCCGTACGTTATAACGACAAACTTTGGGTGAAATTACTAACGAACCGCGCGCGTTCTCGTTTCATCTAATCGCTTTATGAGTCCTCATTTCAATGAGCGAACAAACCGTCGTCGCGTTCTGAGCTCTTACCCGTTCCTACTCGCTCTGCATGTATACCATAATTGATTCTCATTATAATTTTAATCTCGATTCATTAACCCAATTTGTAAGAAAGAAAAAAAAAGAAAAAAAAACCATTTAACGAATCTCTGAAGATTTTGGAATTTTTTTTTGTTCCAACAGTTTTCCTGAAATTGATCTTTTTTTTTTTTTGTTCGATCGGACCGGATTATCTTTCCAATGCGTACGTATCATGTGCGCGAACGTGAGCGCGCGAAACACAGTTTCACTCGATTTCTTTCCTCGGCTCGCGGAAACTTTTTACATTACTTGTTATGGCCACGCAGAGTTCGTGACTCGATTATCACGATATTACGCAATGATCCTTGCGTCACGCCTGGATACGGCAAGTTTATTATAGCATATATAGATATATGTGTATACATTATATACAGGATTTACCCGGTTACAATTATCCTCAACATTTTCAGAAAATAAACGGGAGAGAATTTTACTTATACCCACACGTACGTGTATAGAAGTGAATCGATTCGTGCGGAAAACCGAGGCGTTTGTTATAATTGTGGATAAATGTGATCGATAACGATGAATCGCCGTTATTTCCATTGAATATCATAAAATTTAACGCTGAAATAATATCGGCCCAGTGTTTATCGGCCGGAATATTAATTAACCAATTTATTTGATCTCAGCTGCGCCGTAGCTGCTACGGCAGTTTTCTTCAAAAATATAATTCATTATACAAATATATATATACGTATATACGTATAACGTATCTACAGATCGATCAGCGAACAGAGAGATGTTAACCACGTAGCGTGAAATCGTTCGAAGGAGGCATCGGGCTCATCGTTTTCGTTCACGTTTCAATTGGTGCAATTGACTGGGTAGGCTTGAGTTACTTCGGTTATTCACCGATTGTCACGTCCTCCCTGTATCTGTATCTTATTACATATACACATAATAATTTATACATATATATATATATATATATTATACGTATATATATACCTATACCTAATAGCATTGACTCTAGACGTTTCACCCACTGAACAATTTATGCTCTCTCAGCTACATGCGGCACGTCGATCTTCAACGGCGCTCGGCGTCCCGGCGTCGTTAATAACCCCGACGCGACTCGATTCAAAGTCTCAATTTAACTCGCCTCATTTGAATCGACTGACAAATCATTCGTGTATTATGTAGAAAAAGCGACGGACTTTTATTGAATCTTCGTTAGAATCTGGGAATTTTTCTCTTATTGAAAAATGATAATTTTTTGAAAAGTTTTCGCTTGAAAATTTTTCAACGCTAACGATTTTTGAATCGTAATCAGCTGAATAAACGGTCGGTGGTGTTTTTCTGGACACCTATAGGCGAGCGTGTAATTACGAGTTCTAGAGTCGGTCGGTACCCTATCCTTTGGCGCAAAGTACGGCAGCTGTTCGTCCATCTTCGTTTCAATGCCTGTGTTCAAGCACCGTTTTACTATCTCCGCATTTCTCTCTCTCTCTCTCTTTCTTTTACCTCACCTCCTCTTTAGCCCCCCCCCCCCCCCCCCCACCCACCCCCGCGATCCTATCGCGCATAATTACCTTTCGCTGTCCCTCTCGAATAATCATTGTAACACCTAAGCACCCGGGCGACCTTCCATCGCCCCAATTCAAACTATTTCCAGGACACCGGGACTAGAATTTTTCACTCCTACGTACGACGATCGTACATATTATATACCGACCTCCCCCCGCCCTATTCGATTCGCGCCGAAGAAAATTCTATCGATTTCAATTTTTGAACACATCGAAAGAGAAAGGTGAAAATATTCTTCGATAAATTCTACCTTATGAAACGATTGAAGGAAGGAGAATAAAAAAAAAAGGATTTCTATCCGTACGTACGCCGTGTACGTACACGAGGTATATAAATAATGTAGGATTATACGCTGAGCTTGTAAATTTATTCAATTTCTCTATAAACATATAGTTGAATAGATACGGGAGCTGGTATAGATATATACGTGTACATATAATATATAGCGCAGTAACTGCGTCTGAATATCTTTTTTATATTCTTCCCCGGAGAATTACGCGAGTTACTTTCGCTCTCATAAAATACACGTACGATGACTGAGGCCGGGACGTCGACGACGGTTGTCACGAGGATAACCCACCGTAATATATCCGATGCATACTATCCTTGTATTTAGATTGTACCGATGTATAGATAAATAGATAGATTCGCGAGAGCAAGTATCGCGGTATCGCTGTATGGCGATACAGGCAAGTGAGGGAATATCGTTTACGTTATCGTGCGTCGGTCTCTCATCGCGCCGGTGTACCTATACATATGAACATATAGGTACGCGCATGTAAGTACATATGTACATGAATGAATCCTATATATGTATTTACCACGTTTCATTAAATCATTTGAATTTATACTCGTATTACATATACCGGTGTACTACCGTTGGCTTTGCTACTCTACGTGTGGCGGTTATACTACTGTATCTGTCAGTTTTCATTACTGGCTCATTCGTCATGTAGCATACATAGGCTTCCCTTATCACTTATCGATCAGAAACAACTGTACATAAATTTAAACTTTCGTACATACGCGGCTATTTACATATCCCAAAATTTCATGCCATATATACGCATTTATAAATATATATATATATATATATATGTTGTACGTTACACGTATCCACACCTTACACCGCTCTGATATCGCGCCTGTTTTGTTCGATTCAGAAATCATTACGGATTATATACACGAGGTATGTATACATATATTCCATGGGATTTCCACTCGTCGTTTATACCGCAAACGCAATCATACGTTCGTCCTCCGAAGTGGGAGATGGAGGTAACGTGGAGCGAGAAAGGTGGACAGAGATCGATAAACCCGCGAGGGGTGAGTGCTCGGCCGATTCGCGAAGCTGTGAATAAGAACTTGACTTGACTTTGCTAAGATTTTAATCGCCAGTTAAATACTTACTTCGTGACCGACGATTTTATTGTTCCTTACTTTACTTTATTTCATGTATTAAATTGCCGGAGCGTGTCATGATTTTCATTCTAACGGTGCTCTGCGCGGTATGGGAGAAAAAAAAAAAAAAAAAAAAAAAAAAACAATTTTTTTTTTACATTCAACCACCGCTCCGACAAAACTAAGTAGATGCGGTGGATGTACGTGCGGACGTATGTGTGCGAGTCCTTGGAACTTGGTCTTTTAGTTTCCGTTGTAATTTAATGTTGAGAAAATGAATTATGCGAATAGTTATACCACCCGTGCGTTAATTAAAGCTCATTGTAATAAAAAATTGTTGGGCGTTTTTTTTTTTTGTTTTTTCACTTTTTCTTTAATTTCATTTTTTTTTTTTTTTTTTCGCTCGTTTTATCCTCTTTGCCCTTTTCTCTCACTTTACACGGTAAAAACTCGAGCCCCCAGCAAGTTGTCGGCGGGGATATTTTAATGTTTAATTATATGGGGTTTTATGAGTTTTATACTATCTCGCGAACGTCGCGGTCGTATTATATTACCGTTATCTGCTGCACTTCGTCCCGCGTATGTTAACTTTGCAGAAAATTATATTCATGTAAGTCCTATGTAAATCGTCTACTTGTTAATACCTTTTACGTCTTATCCGAAGGCTGTTTGGTAGATGAAAAAAAAAAAGCCAGGAAAATCGAAAGACCAAATTGTCGAAAATGAGCTCGCAGCGTTAGTCGCGTGAAGTATTATACACGCCGTTTCAATCCGATATCAATTATCAGAATCGCTGCCGAGGAATTAATCTTGAAAATTAATATCGCGGCGGTTAATAATTAATTTTCGTTAATTTCGAATCAGCAAATTCTTCCCCCCCTAACATTCGAAGTGCTGTGCACCGGCCGCATGTGCGCGGTGGAGAAATATACTCTGAGATACGTAATCTAGACGGAGACGGAGAAAAAGCTCAAAGAGGGGGAGGGGGGGAAAGAGAGGGATAGAAAAAGAGAGCAAAACTAGAAGTTTCAAGCGGTTGGCATGGCGCTTAGATGGTTTTCGCGGGTGGTAGAGCCTCGGCATTTGTTGAAACACACATTTAATTATGCTGTGCATTGTTAGCGGAAGAGGATACCGTGTTTAATTTACACCCAAGGCTGCTTAAATTAAAACTGGATAATAAAAGCTTTCCCTCAGCACCGCTCGTGGGTGACACTTTGTTTTTTTTTGTTTTTTTTTTTTTTTTAATTTTTTTCCATTTATTTTTTATTTATTTTACTTTCTCTCTTTACCTTTCAGTTTTTCGTTTTTGTTTCTTCTTTCCCCGCACGAACCGCGCGCGGACAATCGCCTTTGTTTCCGTTTGCTTTTAATCAAACTTCACGTATCAACACCGACGAGTAACCTACCCCCTCAACCTTCCTTAAAATTATTCAAAAAACAAAAAAATAAAAAACAACAAGGGTAAAAACATTTCATGCTAATTAGGAAAATATTACGTGAAATGTGAGAAATATTTGTGGAATTAGCTGCGAGTGATTCGAAGGTTGCCTCTATTATTAACAAATGCTAAAGATGACGAATGAAATTTTGGTAAATTTATATGGGGTAAGGCTGATATGGGTGAGTTAAGAAAATCTTTTGTACCAAATTATATAGGTTTACAATCGCTATTTATGCACAATACTCGAGCAGTTACAGTCCCCTCCCTCCCTCCCCGCGCGTGTGCCCGATATAGACGAAGATTTACATTTATCCGTATACACACACACGTGTGCGTGCGTGTGCGCGTGTGCGTGCGCGTGTGTTTGTGTGAGCGCACATCCGAAACTTCGTAGCTGGATATAGATATATAAGTTGTACAACTGTATGTGAATTGAAAAGCCATACATTTCTCATACAATTGACTCATCTCTGTAACACAAACTTTGTGAATGTACGTCATTAACAACTCGACGAACGTGTGTCTGTTTCTACCTCACCTCACTTTCGTGTTCCTCTCCTCCCTCCCTATCCTCATCATGCATCCCCCAACCGAGGATCGAGTCGCTCTCGAAGGCGAGACAAGGCCGGTTAATCTGAATAATGAAATACAGTTAATCAAAGGATTAATGAGCGCCGAAGAAGCATAATGAATTATGAATAGAATTTATTATTCGAGAACCCAAGTACAGAACGAAATAATAATATAAAAGCGATGGCCCGGGGTTGATGCCGGTACACCGTTGACTGTGTTGCTGTGGGGTTAAGGGTGGAGTACAAGGGGGGGGGGGGGGGTGTCGAAGAAAAGGGCGAAGTGAGGCGATGCGGGAGGCGAAGGGACGGGGTGGGCTGGTGCAGGCTTCTCGCCGACCGAGAGACGGGGCAAAACTTTGGCTCGCGTTTCTATTTGCATAAAATCGTCGTAGCCGGCGCCTCCGAAGATAATGAAATGAAACTAAACAAATAATGTAGATGCTAAACATTAATTACGCCCTCGAAGCCGCGGCGAGGTATACGGAAACGGAGGAGAGAGGAGAGAGGAGTCCAGAACGAGAGAGATAAAGAGAGAATTGAAAGCGGAAAAGGGGTCGTCGTCGTCGTCGTCGTCGTCGTCGTCGTCGTCGTACTCGTTCTCTCCGTCTTCGTCGTCGTCGTCGTTCCCTCGGATAACCGGGCTGACGGCGGGGGGAGGTTGGTAGAATTAAAATAGGAGGGAACAAGAAGAAGCGACGGGAAGAACGAGAAAATAGAGAGAGGGAATATTAAGAAATCGTTTAGGAAGTTTAAATCAGAGACACTACTGCGAAACGAGAGAAGAGAGGAGAAGAGGCTTAATCTCTATACTTGCCTTTAAAAGCTCGTGAGGAGACGCGGAGGCGTCGCTAAACTTTATACAGAACAAATTCAATCCTAGCGCCTAGACTCTCTCTCCAATTCTATATAAATATAACGTACATCTATACGCGACAAATTCGCTCCGAGGATATCAACGGATCTTATAGAACCCAGCCCTCCTACGCTGATCACGAATTGACGGAGAAATTTGATGGAAAGAAAAAAAAAAAAAAATGCGATAAACAATTCTACGATGAGATCGATGATTGTCGAATGAATTTCCAAGTCCAGGTAGAGCAGAGTTAGAAACGGGCGATGAGCCTGTGAGTCGGAGATTTTACAAGCGGACGTTAAACGGTTTATCGTGAATGTAAAATGTCTATGGGTAGGTTAGGTATTCGTAAAATTCTTTGATTCGTCGATTATATACGGGTACGTATGATACGTATGGCTTGTATGATAAACAGTTTCCATTACATTTGGTACGACGCTACTTTGAAAGAGCGTGGAGATAAAGCGGAGCCGCGCGGACATTGATGGACAAGCCTGGGCTTATATGGCGGTCGAGAGGGAGCACCGAAGTCATGTTTTCCAGTTTACATATTTATGTTATGAGTTGGTCTTTTACTCGATTTAATTGACTGAATTGCCATAAAGTTGCGAATATTATATATACGCTTGCCTTCATATAAATGTATATTGTATAAAATCTATCTATCGGATGTTAGCAATACGAAAGAATATTTAGAATAAATTTCAATAAATATTGATTAGGGAAGGAATACATCACGGCGATTGCCAGTTTTCATTTTATTTCAAATGCTAATCTAGGCGAATCCCGGACCTTTTTTGGATCTCATCAACTCTCCCTCAATCGACATCGCTTATAACCGACGTTTTAATACTTTTCCAGTTCAAGACGAGACGAACGCCGTTGGGTATACGCAATCGTGTACAAGGAATATTTTACAATCCCGTCCGTTTATATACATTCAGCAATAACTCAGATATATATATACAACAACGTCAACCTCAGGCGAAAGCAACCTCCTCATCTAGCTATACATCCACATTTATTCGCGAAAAACTTTTATCACCCAACGAGAATCGCGTTTACGAACCACCGACGTACACCAGACTCGTACGACGCCGCGTCGCGTTTTCATACGTCGCTATTCGGTATTCGGTTCGATGCGGTGCGACGCGATGCAGCGAAGAAGAATACATGTGAAATTTTATCGAATTATACGAAGTTCACGACATTATTTGGAAGAGCGTACAAACATCGTTGATCCGGTTAAAACCACCGCCACCAGCACCGCCGTCTCCCGCCGTTTTACCCAACCGATTCGTAGACGAGTGTAGCGAACGAGCGAACGAAACGCACGGTGAATAACATCTGCCGTGGTGCGCTGAATTGGATGGAGGAAAAAGTAAATATGACGTTGCACGCGTATGTAACCCGGTCGTATGACGCGCGACTGGCCCCGAATGATATAGATGCGCATAAAGTAGACAAACTGGGACCATTTGTCTGTTTTCCTACGCGAAACTCAAGTGGACGGACACTGGTTTATTTCAGGGATAATCCAAACAAATGTACTCGGTGGCTCGCGGGTAAATAACATGCAAATTCCGTAATGCGGCTTGATCGATGGCTACGCTCTAACCTGACTGTCCGGTGATTCTCGTTCCTTTTCAACCCTCTCCCTCTCCCTCTCTACCGCGAATCCCTAAGTACTCGCGTCTCGGGAGACCGAATTTTTTTTTTCACCCACCCACCCTCGGATGACCCCGCGAAGTTTCTCATTCGATCTTTCGCGAATGCGATATGAATTCCAAGCTTTCTCGAGCGACTCGAATATTTTCACGCGAACGTACAGAGTGAACTTTTCGTCAAAGAGGGTACAACGGCGGTATATTCGACGGTGTATTCGACGGTGGTGGTGGGTGGATTAATTAAACGGTAAATAGTTACAAGTTGTCCAAGTACCTATATCTAAGTCAGCGTTGCGGGTTTGTCTCGGATGAGTAAGCCTCCTTTAAGCTGAGGCAAGAGAATTACGGGAGTGGTGGTATATATATATATATATATATAGGGGGAGTTTTAGCAGATGTGGTGTTGGCCAGTGGCTATCTCAGACTTCCCTCATCTTGCCGGCCTTAGTCCATCCCATCTTCATCTCCCCCCCCCCCCAACCCCCCAAACCCCCTACCCCCCTACTCCCCCCGAATCCCTCGCTGTCTACTCGCGATCTGCCCGCTGCTCGGTGTACACTATAGTTTGCTTCTCCAGCTTTAGCTTCGACTACAACCCCGTCCTTCGCCCACCACCCATTTCCATTTTCTCTCTTACTCTCGCCCTCCTCCTCGCCCTCCTCCTCCTCCTCCTCCTTCCTTTTTGGCCTGCCACACCACCCCCTTAGTTTCTAGCGAGATCGATTGTTATGCATAGCCTGTATTTGCCCGTAGACTATCTCATTCTATTACCCTACGTATAAACGTGTACGACCTATAGCTTTATCTCGTTCTATCTTAAACAGCAGCTTGACCGTTCGCCCCTACTCGACTCAAGACCGACGCGGACAGTCCAGAAGGGTCCCTGTATACCACATCGCGAATGCGGAGGAGCCAATTTTACCCAGACAACCAAATTAGATGCGTACGCCATACTCGGATCTGCGTGCATCTATCCATCCGTCTATTCGCAGTTGGCGGAAATATTTGATTTATTCGCCTAACTCGTATACGTATATATTTTTGCAATGTAGATTCTAAAAAAAGGGGGAGCACGGCGAGTGCGGTGGGCGCGAAAATTTCGTACAGTAGACACCACAACCGTATAATCTTGTCGCGTGTGTTGAGGTATTATGCGCGTGTAAAATATATATATACATATATATATATATACGTTTATCGTAAACGTGGTGGAATTTAAATCAGGTAATTAACAGTCCGTATATATTAAACTGAGAAACATGGTGTCGACGGTTGTCAGAGGGACACCAAGAAACTCCTAGACAACTAACCGTTCGCTATAACTTCCTTCTACAGTTCGGGAACACCAGCAGCTGACGTCCGTCCGAGGTAGACAAAAGTCCGAGCACAGTAGCCCCAGCTTCGACGTCCGACGTCCGACGTTCAACCCTAGAATGTTTATTCTTGGCAGGGTCGGTGGGGTTGGGCACTCGGTGCAAACACCGAAATGCAAATTAGGATTACCCCACGCGGAGTTTGCTATTAACCTGAATTATTCGAGTCTTAATGATGGCTTAGGATCCCGCCCACTGATCTGAGGGATTAAGTCTGTGAATATTGCGCGGCGTAATGAACAGCTACGAATTAGGCCCTCGTCGAAGGGTATTTGGACGAGAAACGAAGAAGAAAAAAAAAAAAATAGCCGAAAAAAAAAAAGGAAGCATAGACAACCCTTGAACGGCGAGCGGAAACTTTCTCTTTAATTTCCACCTTATCACGGATATCCCTGTACTCTTCGAGTTCCGATTAATTGGGCCCCAGCTGGATAAACCACCGCGGGGGGAAAGAAATGGAAACGATTCGAGTGACTGCGAACATTCCGATCGCGATTTATTAGCGATTAAAATGAAACTCGGGTGAATCCGAGATGCCGCGATAAACAGGAAGCGACTAACGGCGCGGCGGTAGGGGAGAAAACTTACGGTGTGAAAGTCATTTTTTTTTTTTTTCCTCATCTTTTTTTCACAGTCCTTCGACGCCACCCTTCGAGGTTGTTTCCTCTCCACCGTTTAACGATTTGCGATTTGACAAAAAGATGAATGAAAAAAGAAAAAGGAAGAGCAAAAAAAGAAAAAAAAGCACGGGAAGAGAGAATAAAAAAGAATCGAAGTCGCTCCGAACGTTAGTCGTCGGTTGGTACGGGGGGTGCTAAGCGAGACTTTCGCGATACGAGAGCGAACGGGGGGGGGGGGGGGGGGGGGGGGGGGTGTTTTTCCACCACCAGTTGCTCGCGGCACCCACGAACTTCCACCCTGCCGCCGTTAAGAGAGAGAGAGAGGGAGGAGGGAAAACGGTAGACGGAGGGAAAAGAGAGCGTACACGCCGAACCATAAAAGTCCTAAACTCTCCGCTCGACGCTTGGAAAACCCTCCGCTAACCTACACTACTTTTTGCCTTTATACCGGATAAGTGAACCGGGTTATATCGGATGATCCGAATACCAGGCGAGTAGAAACTCCGAAGAGGACATTTTCCGAACTCCTTAGCACCTACTCTTTATATGCATCGCTCTATTCGATAGACCATAAAACCCTCGAGTTTACCGCTAAACTTATCCATTATTTGACGAGCGAATTCGAGTCGAAAATCAGCGTCGAAGTATCGTCGAATTCGAATTCGAGAAAATTTCGATGTATTTTTGATAATACCGTACGCTCCGCGAAGACGGCGCGGAAACAAAAAAGACAAAAGTCCAAGAACAGCGGAGGAATATAAGGCGAGGGATACGATTCGGTTTTTTTCCATTCAAAGTTCTCGGTTGCCAAAATACCGGTCCATCCGACCGCTGAAATTGAGAGGGGAAGGGGCGGCAATTGTAACTGACGTGTGTCCGCCAAGAGCAAAGGAGCTTTGGTGTGGGCTGACGCGGTGGATGGGTTGAGTGTCCAGGTCGTAGTTGGAGGGTCGTTTATTGATCTCTCAAGTCCGAACCTCGCCGCGTGTACTCGGGACCTCTAAGCCCATCCAACTCCCGCCAAACCCTCTCCCATCACGCCATTCTCGCGCAACCTACTCCTGTACGTTTCTACCCCCGTTGACTGGCCACAACCGTCCCCCCCCCTCCCCCTCCCCCGCAGCCGCACTCCGAGACACTGGACATAACGACTACCGCCTCAGCCTCCTTCTCTCCCACCTTATTCTCTTACCCTTAGGGAAACAGGTTCCCAACTTACAGTCATTAAGGACGAGAGAGAGAAAAGGGAGGAGAACGAAGACGAAGAGAGGGGAGAATCACTCACACCTCGATCTACGTGGATCGATTGAATAATATTCTCGCGGACTGCGGTGCTTTCGAACGATCCGTACCCACAACGAAAACTATGACATTTCTTTCATCCGCATCGACGCAAAAATCGGTTAATAACCGGAGGGGGTGGAACGATCCCTTCGCGAGTCTGTCGCCGGTAACACGAGACAGCAGGTGCGCCAGAGAAACAGGTGATATTATTACGAAACTGTGAACCGACATGATTTCCACGCAGGGACATCACCTGCAGGTTTTTCGATCAAAAGAGCGTTTAGACGTAGCTGAATAACTTTGGAGAAATTTTGCGAATCCCGAGAAATCGAGGAGCGTGGATCGAACGTCTGTCCTCTGGTGAATAGTTGATTGCCACGAACATTGAGAACCTTATTCCATTTCAGGAGAGTTGCTAGTTGCAGATAACTTAGTCTCCTCCTAACCACCACCCTCCGGTAACCCTCCTCTGCCGTGCCAGGGTCTCTCTCTCTCTCTCTCTCTTCGTTTCCACGACCCTGGCACAACCCTAATTTACATCTTGACCAGCTAGCTACCTACCTACCAAACGGTCATCTTGTTCTAGGACCTTCTGTACTTAGATAACGTCACACCCCGAACGGTCTGGGGTCTATATCTGTAAACACACGCAGACCCCGTTGAGAAGGGTTTTTTTTTTTTTTTTTTTTTTTTCCTCTAAACGGCCAAACATTTCTCCAGCTTATTCACGAGTTGTCGATACATTTAGCCGACCGTTAGTCGTTTCTCGATCTGACGGGCGCAGTCCGAGGTCGGTCTTAAAAATCAATCGTCATTTTTATGAGTCGACCGCTACCAGTGAATGAAACGGACAAGCACCAAACGCTCGGTTGCCGCGAGAAAAACCTTCGCCGAGTGTTTCACTACTTGTTATTTTATTTGACCTTTTTTTTCTCCCGTTCTTCGGTAAAGTGGAATATGGATAGGATTTTACATCTGTATGGATGTACAAGCCGTTGTTGGCACGTTTGCGTAGAGAGTCGAAGATTTATTGGACGAAATCCAACGGTACTCTTAACCCCATGGATATCTTTGCTGTTTTCTGAATTCCGCGGTTCATTCGCCAGACGGTTTTGCAGACTTTGATATCGACCAGCCGAATGATTCGGCGTTTCGTATCGTTCGTTTGACGAATCGGGGGGCGGGGGGGGCTTCTAATAACATCGCATGATATTAAGCGCCTATATTGTTCATCGGAGATTATAAATCCCGGACAAATGGAGCGTAATATCATGTGCATATGCCGATTATGGATGCATTATGCGCTATAAATATTAATGCTTCCTGCCAAAGGAGAAGAAAAACAGATACGACCCGTGTCTAATGAAATGCAAAGCGTGCATGCGAATCGCGCGAAAAAAAGGGGCCAATAACGGTTGACCGTATAGTTTGAATTTTTTCACCAAGCGACGTTTAACCCGCGTGTGGGGAAAAATACGAAGACCGGGGATAGATTTTGAAAAAGACGCGACACGAGTTCCGCTCGGAATATAATCGCGGAGGTTCGCGAGTACCGAGGTGTTAACTTGAAATTTGACTCCTAATTAAGAAGCGAGAAGGATGAATCTATTATCCGAGCCTTAGCAGAGCAAATACCAACGGCATTAATGTCAACGGTTTTACCAACGTATACGCGAACGTACGGCCGAGCATACGTGTTCATTAGGCGTATTTACTGTTTAGCATTTCAAATTTGGCCAGCTCGGGCGTTAGCGATACAGATATACCACGTCTGCGAAGGATAACCCTTTTGGGCAATCAAATATTTTAATTTAATCGTCCCGCTAATGATCTGGCTTACATTCTGTTACACGTGGGTGTACAGTCCGTTCCGACTTACCACTTCATCCGCGTGTGTGACAAGCTTCGCGAACGCTGTATAGAAATTAATCGAGACTTTTGGAAATTTTCACCGGAACAATTGCTCCGATATAAATTCAGTGATCGCCGATCGGTATCGCATCCTCGTTTCGACCGGAATTCGGGTTCAATCGGCCGACGGGATCTCGACGCCTTCGCCGAGAGGCTACCGGATGAACTCGCGTCAGTATCATCGACGCGAACCCGCGGAGGCGTTGGCAGGGTCAAGGTGTCAGTCAAAGAGGTCGTGGCGACGGTCCGCAGGGTCATGGGAGGAGCGAAGGAGAGGTCGGAACAGGGGAGAAACGAGAGGGGGTGGCGGGTGGTGGGAAAGTTCGTTCGGTATACCCTGCGTTGGGGTTCATTAGGTTATTGAAACCTTAGTCAATGTAACTAGTGGCCGTTGCCGGTAGAAGCTACCGGCTGCGGAGGGGCTTCGTAATGCTCACTGCCGGAGGAGTGTGCTGGCCACGACTGCCTGACCACTGTGAGCGCGAATGTCGTCCGCTGTGCTTCCGTGCCCGCTTTATAGTCCTGCGAGTGAAACTCACCGTTTCTACTTCGATGGACAGCCGGACAGCCAGAGGGGGCGGAGAAATGGACGGAACAGACGTGCTGGACTACGGACTGCGAAGGCAGCGACCAACTTGACACAGAACACCGCGTTAACGTCGTAGATTCTGCCCAGTCTCTGTATGCTAATATCAAACATTAATTAAACATTTCCAACGTTAACGCAGCCAAAAGACAGAACTCGAAATTTTGCGCGAGTCGTCGCCGCACCGGTTTCTTTCGACACCCGCCCTCACGTCGAAACGTCGTAGGTGAAGAATTTTTCTCGCTGCAGATTTGTCGTTGGAAAATAAAGTTTCGATTCACTCCGGTAACTCGCGGAAAATAGGATATCCGAATATTTTACCCAGGGGTGGATTTCCCTCGCTCGAGTTTACGGCGTGTAATACGTTATAGTTTTTACATAATTCCGCTAACTTGGGATTTATCCGTTAGCAGTTAGTAGCTAGCCGCACAGCGTACCGAAACGAAGCCGTAAAAGATCAGATGAAAAAATTTAAGCGCTTACATGAATTTTCTGCACTCTGATTCGCACCGGCACGTACGTTGTACAGGTATAGAATAGACTCGGACAAATTTTCGAATTTTACTAACTCGCTTTTAATTTTAAGCCGGAAGCCGTAGGAGTTATTACCTTCTCTATTTTCGTACATGGTTAGCTATATTAGATTACGGAGCTTCGGGTTATCGTAGGGTTATATTCTGTATCGCGAGATAATGTAGGATTCGGCGGAAAAAGATGTGCAGATATTTTTATGATAAAAACTATTCTTTTCCCTCCCCCCCGGAATCAGACCTCGATTCGCTCGACGTTTCGAAAGATACCACGCTCGTTACTCGTTGTTTTTTTTTGTAATTTTTTCGAAATTCTTCCGCCGATCTAATCCTCCGGCGAATGCAGCAAATAATCGAAGTTCAGATTGTTGCCAGCGAAGGCAGAGTTAATTAGGTTCTTTAATCGTTGGTTATTGTTTCGCCGAGGCCTAATTTAGAGGCAGCTGCCAGTGAACGCTAATTAAAATACCTAATTGCAGCCATTAAACATGAGATGTGATGTGGTATACATACGTTACATATTATAGATGTACATAGATGTGTTCGGTATATATAAATATATATATTTGTACGTTCGCAGATATATCTCAGCTGCTTAGATATACGCGCGTTCTATAAATATAACCCTCAATTAACATTTCTCGGGTTTCAGCTAAAAATTATTATTAAGAGGGTCGTAAGATTCAAGGCGTCTCCTGTACGTACGTCGGACGCGTATATCGCACATATGTATCACGTGAATAATTAGATATATCTCCACCTCAATTACGCGATTCGAAATATATATATATATATTTTATAAATATAACAATGACGATGGCAGCTGCTTGATATGAAACAACGTGCCGTTCCGAGCGACGACGATCCTCGTATCTTTGTCCGTAAACTTTCGAAACGTACTTTTATACGGCGGAATCAAAACTCGTGTGACGTAAAAGAAAATAATTAAATTACGAACAATCAATCAGTCTCAGATTCCAGACGATTTGTATTGGTCCGTAGCGCGTCGCGCGATATGTATCTACGTTTGGTATTATTAAAATCCCATGTCGAACTCATAATAACACTGACGAAGGGCTGACGTGCATTCGTAGCCTCGAGTTTCATTGTCAGAAGTGAAATTACATCTCCGGAGCTGCAACTATAGAGAGCGAAGCCAATCGAAGCCGAGCCAAACCAAACCGAATCGAAATCGTATCCCCCCCCCCCCCCCCCCCCCCAAAAATGATTGCATAATTACAGCGATAATTACCGATGATCCCATCATTTAATTAACGTATACCGCTGGCGAACCGTTCGACCTCCCAAAACTCACGCGTTTATAAAATTAATTCGATATAGCAACAGAGAATGGAACGCTGAGAAAAAAGAAAACGCCCCGATGTGGCGGTAGCCGATTATTTCTATTTTTATCAAATCGAGTTAACGTAATCACCGGCTGCAGGCGTATAATAAAGTACATGTCCTGCACTCTGCACCTTATCCGGTTGTAAAAAAAAAATTCGATACCGATTGGCTTTAGCTGCTTTATCTCCGGTCCTCGCTTCGGGGTAGGCAAATAAATGTAGAAAATGGTCTTCAATTTATTTGTAATTACCATCACGGCCGTTGATTGGTCTCGGATCGACACCGCCGTTTGTCTCTTTGTACGAACTGGGTCCGACGCTGTACCACAATTTTTTTGCTATCCCTTCCTTCCATTTTTTTTCTTTCTCTCTCCGTTTTTTTTTTTCTTTACCGTCGAAATAGCTCTTCGTGACACGGTAAGTTAGCTAACGAACGCGTGTCAATTAATGACAGGCTTTTATTAGATTACTATATTTTTTTTTTTTTTCACCCGCTACATTTTTTTCCCTCTCTTTTCGACTGCATTTTTGTTTCACCTGGTCAATTCTCGTTAGTTTTTTTCTTCGGCGAGGAATTTTTTACTGCAGAAACTGCAGGATTACGTTGTAGATAGATGTAACGAAAGTATTTCGATCGCGGTTCACGCGGGCGACGGAGAAAAATTCTCTACGCCCTCGAGAGACGGGGAGCAACGAATTTTATTCGATGAACGAATTAAAAATTTTCCCTACTCCTCGCAAGAGCGATATACATATAACATGATGTACGTGGAACAATAAGCGTAACCGAAGAAATTTACAACGGATTCGATTCGACAATCGAATCGGTTGGTAAAATCCGGTTACCAGAAGATTCCATGGAAACTCCGTTGTTTCCAGTAACGAAGAGAGAGAGGAAAAAAAAATTTTCTCAAAAAAATCCGGTGTACAAGGTTGGGAAATTCAGAAATTGAAAAGTAAAAGAAAATTGTTGACGTATTATTTGTTTGAATGATAATTCGATTGAACGCGAATAGTTGTATTTATTATAATCAACATTCCGCATGTATAATACATGTATTTATAGCGTATCGGTTTTCTATATCCTATTTACTTATGATTATCCTCCAATCATTGGATTTATTGAGTAGGTATACCTATACTATTCCCGAGCACCTGATTTATTTCGACATTAATCAAGTTAATGATGCGCCAGGAACCTTCATCCTCACCCCCCCCCCCCTCCCCCTTCCTTCTCTCTCGCCACCTGCAGCACCCCCTTAACCAACCTCCTCTCATCCCTTCTCAACCGGATCGCCGGACTCCTACGTTAACTGGGAAACAGGAAATGAGCATTTCGATCGAGATCTGCAGTTAGATGCACAATTAGTAACGCGGGAAAACTAGAATATCCAGTTTCTGCGGGATCAAACGCTTATATGCCTGTTTCTAGCTCCGAGCTGAGAGAAAAAAATCAACAATAAAAATAAAAAAAAAAAAGGAACCAAACTGTCTTTATCCGTTCGAAATTAACATCATATCGATTTCATCGAAAGTTATCTTATTTTCTCTTTCTTTTACATCAGTAGCGGTGCGTGTCACGTTTTTTATCGAGCGATGCACGGGATAAATCATTGCGGGTGAAGATATTTCGAAATACAATTTTGTCTCGTGATATTCACGACGGAATTTCATGCGGGTGAAACTAGTGGAGAGAGTGTTTTCGGGTTTGACAAATTTTTCATAATTTTCCAAACTAATTGAATGTATGTACGTGAGGTGGTGTGTGGGTGTGTACGCGTGTGACGTACAACGGCCAAAGCTTGTAATACTCACGATATTTTCATCTGTACGTACGAGCGAACGAACACGTGCACCTCGTGTACACGTATACCTTTCGGTATTAAGAGAGAAATCGTGACTCACCTGAAACATAAAGGGAAAAAATGTTAATGAGATCCGGGGACCGCGGCCTGCCCGACGTGGGTATATAACCACGGAATATTCCCTATGTGCATGTGATATTATACATAAGTATATGCACCTATATAATCCAGTGGTTCATCGTCCAGAGAAATCACCCAGGAATTTTATTTTTCCTTTTTTTTTTTTTTTCTTTTTTCTTTCAAACCGTGTCGGTTACTTGTACATTATCGTTAGACGCTTAAATAAAGTATCTCGGTAGCTGCCGATCGAATATCTCAGTTGAATTAACCGCGTGTAAAATACGGCGTGATCGAGGTGAGAAAAGAAAAAAAAAAAAAAACAATTCAAACAAAAAACATCCGAATGAAAAATTGAACAGTCGTTGAATAAGAACGTTCTCATTACGCCACGAACAGAGCAACGCCATTCCGTAAACACCTTGATATAAATTCACAGATAAATGGATGAATTGTTGCTGGTATGTACGAATATAGGTGCAATAATATGAGCTTGTAAGGTACGCGAGGTGATCGTGTGTTCGGAGTAACTGCATTGCATACATATGCATGCCGCTGCTAAGGGGGAAACAAGGGGGGGGGGGGAGGAGTAAAAGAGGGAAGGGGATGAGGGGGAGTGAAACCGGGATGATGTTACACCATCAATCAGCTAGCAAACATTAACTCAACACCCGCTCCCTGTCTCCTATATACCTGACCTGGGCTTAGCTTGGCCATGCCGATAATATCGCTCTCGTATACCTCTATACGCCGTATACCGAAGGTGCTCTCTATATGTACACCTATGTGTACAGGCGGGAGAGGGTAGGTAGGTACGTATGGTACAATAACAATATATAACATCGATGTAATTAATTATGTAGTTCTTATTTGTTAACTATCTAGCGAAAGCACGATGTCATCTACCTCGTATCTAGATACGTTACGTATAGACACGGTTGATCGTCAGGTGCAATTGAAACACAAGATTATATGGGTCGTTGGATTTTTGCAGAATTTTTGAATTCTAAATTCAGAGTGCGTTTACCTTTCTCGTTACGGGGTGATATACCCGAACGCCGAATGAAACGAGAGCGTGTAATTCCAGGTCAACCGAATACGGTTCGATTGACCATCCTTGACGATTGATCATTTTATACGTTTCTTTATGCACACATTATACGGGGTACACTAATATCGGTACACAATTTATTCAGACGTCCATCGACGCAGTTGTACATAAAATATGCCCGCGTGCTAGACGTCAACGTTTTCGTCTTATATACCGACACGTGGTAGTACGTAGGCGTAGCGCGCGTAGATCGTCATAGAGAAAAAGGAGAAAAAAAAAAAATAAAAAAAAGTACAACGGAGGAAGAATCTAAAGAACATGAATTACGAATAGAGCGTACTCGCGTACATCGATAATTTATTCACGCGTTAATACATCTATGTATATATACATAAGAGTCACGGTGCCGCGGAGTGAAAACGACGATGGATTTGACGCATATGCAGAAAATGGATGAGAGCGAGAGGAGGAACATGAAAAAATAAAGAAGCCGGGAGAATATAATATGCGGTATGGAAGACGATCGCGGCTGCGAGGAGGGGGGGGGAGGGGGGGAAACGGAGGAAATACGAATGCGCTACCGGGTATGTATTTATGTGAATAATATGATAGGGAAAAAGTAAATGATTTCGCTGATGCATAAAGCTCGACTGCAGTTTTAGCGATTCGTCGATCGTAAAAATAACCCCGCCACCGCAATCTGTACAGCTTCAAGAGGAGATCGAAGTTTCGCGAATTCGGGATGACCGCTCGTGACGCGATAAAGAAATTATAAGACTCCGGGAAAAATAATATGAGATCCTCGGCTCGCCGCTGATGCTGTCGCCGCCGCCGCCGCCGCCGCTGCGGATATATCCGTTCGTTCGTTCGTTTTATAACTCATACTCAAGAAGCCGCTAGAAAGTGAATAGAATAATCCATTAATCAGATAGAATCCTAACCCTGCCAGCTGTGCAACACGCGTCCATTATACATCTGAGTAGCGGTCAACCGTCTTTGTATTATTCAGCATCGATCCGCGCGGGTCACTGCAGATTAGACGCGTTGAACTCGCTTCAATTTTAATCCTCGTATGCCGCCGCTCTTCTCCGTTCTCTCTACGAGACGTGTACGGCGCTAGAAATATTCCATCTCAAAAGTATCGCTCGAATTTTATCGAATAAAGTCGAGCCTAAGATCCGCGCCGCTCGGATGAATCGCGGAAAGAACGTTGAAATCAGAGTGGAAAAGAGAAATTATTTTTCGAATTGACCGCCACGATCAGCGTCATCGTGGATTGTAATTTTTTTCTATTTCATCTTCGGAGCCAACGTGTGCGTAAAAAGCTCGGACTCGTCCGCACTCGAGGCTCCATGGAAATGGACCGAAAAGAGACTGCGAACAAAATAAAATGAACGAATGAAAAAATGAACGAATAAAAATCGGAAAATATACGAAACAGGTGATGATGAAAAAAAAAAAAACAGAAAAAAAAATACCGAAAAATCTGAAAAAACGTCGAAGCGAACAATACCGTAAATAGCAGCGAAATACGCAAATCGGTCCTTTTAGCTTAAAATTACAGTTGCAACGTGCGACGGACGACGAGCTCGCGGGTGGATTGTAGGGGGTGGTAGCCGTGCAGGGTGGTCGGTGGAAAAAGGGGGAGTGTGTGTCGTGGAAAAAAATCCATACAATCCGATCAGAACAATGTATGCGTGTGAACGTGTGATTGTCTGAGTTTCGTGTGTGCTCGGGCATTGATACGGAAGCCAGATCTGAGCGTACACTGATAAATGCGGAAAATAAACCATTTTTTAAAATGGCGTCGTGTACCGGTTGATGGCTGGTAATACCCGGGATTCGGATAGTCGCTTATTCGTACGAGGGCGGGGGGGGAACGGGCGAGGGAAAACGAGGGGGAAAAGAGGAGGGGGGGGGGGGGCAACCGACGCCCGCGAACCCCCCCCATGACAATTGCGATCACCCCGCGAGTTTAATGAAGCATACATAATATATGACATGCAAATTTGGGGGTGATAAAGAACGTAAAAAAAAAAAAAAATATATATGTGTACACGTATACGTAGGTGTGTATGTATAATTGTAATTAATACCGACTTTGTTACCAGGTTTTTATTAATAGACGAAACGTCACCTGCTATACATCGTGAGCGATAGGTGAATATTTTTTTTCAATGATTAATCTGATTTCATTTATACGACAAAGATTTAGTTTTCCAAAGTGCGTGAAACTAGAGCTTTCGGTTTGCCGTTTTGTTTGGTTTTTTGTTTTTGTTTTTTTTTTTTCCATTCGGCTTATAATTCTTTCCCCACCCTGTCTTTGTTTTACGAATATAAAATAAAAAATTGTGATGAAGCACCCGATACGCGCCGCGCGGACGATATATAACTGTGTAGAAACGAGTAGGGAGCGGTCAAAAGCGTTTGTGTGCGGAGGGTGCTGATAAAAAATTATTCCCAAAACCAAATTTAGCGCGCCCCTCATTTCTATACATAGGTATACGCGTGTACGCTGTCCGAGTGTACGTACAATAGCGTGCAGGGTGAAGGTGGTAGATATATTTATTATTTCTCTGCGGCCGGGAGGAACCCTTTACTTACAATCCAGTATTGAAACCGCAAATCCACCGATTGCAACACGCGAAAAAGTTTTCTATGAGTTGTTGGTTTTTTCTTCTTTCCATTCTGTCTATGTGAAACTTTTAATTTCTGAATAATAAACTCTATTAACAGTTCTATGTTTGTGTTGACCAGACGATCGCTAGGCAACGACGCACATCGTATGTGTGACTATATCTTCGATTTTAATTGGAAAAGATATAAGAAAATGAACAAAATTTAAAGACTTGGCAAAGAATTGAACGAAAACTTGATGCGATTGGTTGATTGATTTTGAGTAATTTGATTTCAGCTTGTGGATTGTTTTCTCAACTTTTTACATAATTATTATTCATTACGTTCTGGAGTACAGAAATAATTTTGCGAGGTGTCTAGCGACCAGAGTGCATTCGGACTTCAACCGCAACTCGTATGTAACAACTACTCGTAGGATATACCTATACATACGTAACAATAATTACTATAATGAGAATTAAAATGGAGGGAAGTCCGTTATATACCCGAGTGCAATTGTAAAATTTTTACACGTATTAATATAGAAAACAAACCGACTCACGCATTTCAAACACACTTTGTAAAAAATTGCGAAAAATTGAGAAAAAAAAATGACGAAGAAAACTGCTAAAAATTGAAAAAGTATTATGTAATGATGTGTAGTAATGAAATTAAAAATGAAATAAAATGAATAAAAACACTTTTCACTCGTGCGTTAAATGGAGTGAAAAAAGCGGAGGAATAGAAGAGGAATGGAAAAAAATGTAACATGAAATGAAACGAAGAGAAAAAAAAAAAAGAAAAAGAAAAAAAGATTGGTGGTTTTTTCATGCAGAAAAGTGCATGGTAGTCATTGTGCGACCTACGTAGGTTTAATACAACCGCTATGGTATATATTATATTGTATATATATAACGCATGCACGTTGTAATTGTAATTGTTATTATTCCGTGTATAATTAACGCCGTTTCAATTCCGTGCTCCGCTCCGGATCTCGCGGGGTCTCCTCCGACGAAAACTTTAAGTACAGTAAGTAAGGGTCGTTTACATAATTAATTAAAGAACGAACCCTGTGCGCTGCGGAGTTCTCGAGAGATGTTTTTGTTTCCTTTCTCAAAAAAAAAACCCTTTTCAGTTCGATTGTTATTGTTATATCATATATATACGTCATTCGAACAATTTTTTATTTCCCATTTGTTGTTTTTTTTTTTTTTTTTTTCTTTTGCTGCCTAAAATTTACCTCACGTATTTCGTATAATAAGAGCGTATTTTCACTCGCGGGTTATACACGCGTACGATGAACACCGATTAGAAAATACTCGTACGTATACGGTGTCGTATGGTTACGCATACGTATACCACGCCGCGCGATGTATGAAATTCATTGCATATGGATCGAGCGAAAGATTTTACCTTGGGTTTTGTTCTCGCTTGGGCATGCATATCGGATCTGCTTTTTTATATTCCATAGGTAGAGATATATTACGGGGTGCGAAAGTACCTCCGTCCGATACCTAATCCTGTATTTTTCCATTGATTCGTCGCTCCCGCTGCCACCATCGTCGCGCATCGGAAGGGTTGGGGTGCCAACGGAGGAGAGACACGTGAAGCCGGAGAGGCGGAGGTCGAAGGGGAAAATTGAGGGGAGCAAATGTAATTAATTATCCCTGTAATGACTCTGACTGATGAGCGGCTGGACAAGTCCAGCCAGGTCGAAATAGCGCCGCGGTAGTGAAGGGTACGAACGGCCCCCGCACGTTCTTAGCGATTTTTCGACCGATTGTCGAGCTCGCCGTATCCGAAAACGTGCTCCCGAATTCGCGCGGCTCCCGAAATTCGAGGATCGGGTGCAACGAGGGAAAAGGAGGGAGGGAAAACGATCGGTAAGTCCCGACGTGGAATGAGTTTTCAGGCGGAGCTTAAAAGTTGATCGAGTTTTACACCGGATTTAATCTTTTACTACGTAAAAATTATAGGGAGACAGCAGTGCGAGAGGTACGACGAGGGGCTCTGTGCATGACAAGGTAGATTTATTTTTTTCACACCCTGCGAGCACCGCTTCGGACCAGGACGAGGTGTTTTAATATTTTAATAGGAGGACGGAATAGCCCGGCTTCGTGACTTGCCGTTTCGTATAATGATATTCTCATGCATTCTAGGACGGCTAGTATGTGCGACTCATTAGACAGGAAATTAACAGCGGTAGGTTAGGTACCGACGAGCGTACTCAAATTTATGTAATATGCAGGCTGCAGAGCGGATTTTTGATAACGCTAACCGACCCCCCGTTCTCGTTGTTTATTTCTAATTCTTTCGAACCAAGTTTATCATCGTCATTACAATTTGTTTGTGTTTTTTTTTTTTTACTTTTTTCTGCCTTTTGAATTCATCCGGGCCACCCCCGCTTCCGGGATTCATTTTGCCTTCTAATTTACTTTCCACTAATTCCGTGCTGGATTGGTTCTGCAGCGATGCTTCTCCCGTTTCCAATCGTCAATGCGAGCGACCATCGAAATAAAGAATTACTCGAATCCCAGAAATCCAATCAAAAAACCTCCGCGCACCTGCGAGCTCCCCGGATGAAAAAGTGCCCGCTGCTCCTGACGCTACCGCGGCCGTATCCCCTCCGTCCCGTGTGTCCACATAATAGATCCTTGTTTCGTTTCGGATTCCTGTTAACTTCGACTCCGTCGAAAGGTGTGACGATGCAGCAGCCGAGCGGCGGACTCGTACGTCCAGGGTTGGTGTATCATATACCCGCCAGTGGTTAGCCATCGGGGATTAATTTTCGTGGCAAGTTTTCTACCAAACAAGATTTTATCAGAGTCATCCCGTTCGTTCTTGGAACATTAATAAAATACGGCGGGACTAAATTCCGCGGCAATTAAAAAAGAGCACGTTACCGGTTCGAAGGGACTTCTCCTTTCGGGAGATTATTTTTGATTTCGAATCGACTAAAATTTTGAAATAGAGAAATAGAAATCTCGAAACATCGAATTTTCCGTAAATCTCGAATGAATGTATTCTAATTGCTTAGGAAATTCCCGAAGGTTTTATTCGTCGAAAGATATAGCGCAGCTTACAAATCACTTTGTTCGGTTTGAAAAATTCTCCCCGCGACGTCTATGTAGCCGCCCGGTATACTATACCGCCGCCGTTGCTTTCGTGATCCTGACAAATGAAGTTTTATAATCGTTATTGATTGGCAACTTACTTGCGCTCGGATTCAGAGTAACTACTAACGGCAGATTTGGGAGCGCCATGCGGAGATTGATGCGTTCGGTAAACAGAATAGGCGCGTCCTCGTTCGCAGGACGAAAGAACGAACGAATGAACGAAGGACGAATCGAACGAGACCCAACGAAAACGAGAAGGAGACGCACGGCTTGGTTCTGGTGGCGGCTATGTGGGCGACGAACGAAGCACGAAGGCGCGTAATTAATCGTAGCTTAGATTCGTAATGCCGACTAATTTCGTTAATTACTGGATTCCACGTAATTTGGATTCGTTGGCAACGGGACTTCCTTCTTTGTTGGGCACATTGCGGGCCTACCTCAGCCAAATAATACTTCGTGTTGATAATTGTATCTCACGTCCCGTTCGCCCCGAACACAGCCGTCGCGATATAAGGCCGAAAACGTTGCGTGACAAATAAAAGCCAACGTTTCGTACCTCCGAGGAGACCGACGAGAAAAGATTAATTAAAATCGCACGTTATTCGAAGCCAAAACCGGAATAAGAATCGATAACGAATAGTTATCTCCCGAACAACAAAACAACACGCGTACACCGCCCAATTTTTTTTTTTTTCTGCTTTCCATTTCTTTTTATCTTTTTAATTTCTCATTTCGCGGGTTGGAACCGATTTGACCGGATGAACCCCGATCGGGAGCCGGCTATCGGGGGACTTTTATAATCCGCCGGTAAATGCGAAATACGCCACGGTGCGCTGCCATTTTAATCGAAATAGGTTTTTTGCGCGAAATAAAGCACAAAACGAGGAAATAAAAAATGTATGGTGAAAAAAAAAAAAAAAGAAGAATCTCCTCCCCCAACCCCCCCCCAAATAAAAAAAAAATATTCGTATTTAGAGAGAATGAAATGAGTTCACCTCCGGTACGATGAAAGACCGATAAGCATAGCTGATTTATACGAGGCACCGCCACCGAACGTCCGAGCGGCCGGCGCGCCGCGCCGCTTGGGATGGGGGGGGGGGGAGGGGGGTGGGAATTTGAAAAGGTTGAAAAAAAGGGGGCAATGACGGGTCGGTATAGGGAAGGGCGAGGCAAAGGGTGAAACGAAAAGACAGACGTTTTCAATTTGATCGGTGAAACCGACGAGACCCCGGGAGAACGAGAGATGGAGATTGTTGAAAAAAAAAAAGAACGGAGAGGGAGAAAAACTGACTATCGGATCTGGACCATAATGAAAGTTCAATAAGCAGTAGAATGAAAGAAAGAGAAAGAAAAAAATAAAATAAAAAAAAAAAAATAAAAATAAAAATTCTCTCGATATAGCCGAATGAAATTTGTTCCACCTCCGTGTGGCGCGGGTAGAAATAATGCCTACACGTCCGAACGACATGTTCGGTATGGTCACGGTGGGAATAAGTTATTCAACCGATAACCGAGTTAGATAAGATTCAGTTTCAACAAATGTTTCAGCGTGCATGTACGGCGAACTACACTTGTCCTCACCACATGCGCACACCCTATCGAAATACGTCACGGTTTGCCGCTTGTCTTTACATGTACGCGAACATTTGAATATTACCACCTCCGCTTTCGTCGCTGCATAAAAATTAACTTACACGTGTACACGTAATTACCACGAAAAATCGTCCCATGATTTCCCTTCCGTTCTATCTTCTATTATCTATTTTTACCGCTTCATTTTTTACTCGGAATGAGGGCAGACTGCACCCCCCAATACCACGTACCCCTGTCGGTATACGTATTCACATTACGGGGCTGATCGTGTCGTCTGTAAAAACACACACACAGGAAAGAATTTGCAGCGATATACATATACATAGGTATGTTTACCCTTGTATATACGGAAGAGGACGGGGAACACAATCAAATAATAAACACACACGCGCGCGCCCCTCTTCATTTTCATTTATTCGCTCGCTTGCGCGTTCTATTGGTAAAAAAAAAAAAAGGTTTTTTTTCGATTCCTTTTACCATTTTTACTTTTTTTTTCCTTTTTTTTTTCGTTCAGCTGGATTGGAAGTGGTATAAATTGGTGAGGGGGCCGTCGACGGGCGAGGGGGGGAACGGAATCCTGCGTGGTTTGTGAAAGGGGTGATAAAAAGGGGGTGAAAAATAGGGGCGTTGATTAGTAGCAGTAGCGGAGAGGTGACCAGTAGCCTGCGCAGAGGTGAAAGCTTTCTCTGACGATAACGTGACCGATTACGAAAAAAAAGTATTCGCTGGAGATTATTTTTTTAAGCGATGAGAATTTATCGGCGGCAAAACGCATGTTCGACTGCGATATATGATAATCTGTTCATGCCGTTCAACGACCGAAAGATTTTCAGTTTGAAATTTTCCACAATTCAACGGAATGAGGGAAGCTACTTTCCGATGCTTTTCACTTTGCGGTGTCGAGCAGGTGGTGGGTAATGTGTGTATATATGTATACATATACGCGGGAATTATGTTCAATAAACGCGCGGGAAGTTTTTGTATAGATATACAGGTTCACTTTATATGGGAAGCGATCACCCTCGGTACGTTTAACCCAGTGACTCGTGGAGTCGGTTAGGTTGGTTGGCGGTCGGACGAAGAAAGGGGAGTCCCAGTGGGGCAGGAAAATAGACGAGGGAATATAGCGAGCTTTCGCTCTCGTCGACACCAAGCGCGGCAACAAGAAAACTTGGAAAGTGCAATTTCTGCCGGTGTAGCGGATCACCGGCCAAGTTCACGCGTTTGCCATCGAACAACACTCGGATCCTATCGCACCCGTATACCATCTGAAATTCAGACAAACTTTTTCACGCAAATGTTGAGGAAAATTCACTGAAATTATTATAATAATTGATATACATCGGCGGAAAGTTATACGTACGTAATGTATTCTGAAATAATATTTAATTCGATTTCGCTAATGAATTTCGGTATATTTGTCTGCAGGAGTTTCGATTCCCCCGTCGGGTTATCGCGCGCGCTATATACGGATGTTGTTGTTAAATACGTAAATATATGTATAATAGTTGGCGAAATTTTTCCATCTCAACACATACCAGCGTACGTTAAGTCCCGCGGCTGTTGCTGCTGCTGCTGCTGCTGCTGCCGCCGCTGCTGCGGCCGCTGCAGAGAGAGGACTCAAAATTCGCAATAATAAAGCTCGCACGTACCGGGTAGAAAAAAAGAGAATAGAAAAAACGAAAAAAAAAAAATGAAAAAAAATAAAAAAACAAAAAAATAAAAAATACACGTCATTCATTTTGTATGCCGGCGTCTGTGTACCCGCATGAATATGCATTTTTTTACCACCCCCACCCCCTCCCCCCCCCCCGCCCCTCCCTCCAACCACCCCCCGCTAAGTGTGTGCAGATTGCGTCCGGATAAAGCGTGCTCGTTCATTATTGTCCGCACCAGATACTTGCTCCGCTATGTACGTGTATACGTATACTCAAGTAAAACCCGTGTATATTTTTCACGTGTGCGGGTGTGGGGCAACGATCAAATCGGATCTGTGCAGACAGTCGATCCGATCGGAAATCGAAAATATCGCCCACTCGACGAACGATCGTCTACTCTTTCCAAAATTCCTAGAAAGCACGCGTTCCGAAACTGGATCTGACACCTCGGCCGATAACGGGTAATAGAAATAAATTGATTCGGTTGATTCCTGTACTGTTTTTTTTTGTTTTCTCTCGTTTTTGTACGTTTCCGAATAACGAACGGCAAAAAAGTCAAGATAATGACGATAACAATGATATCGGTATGAATTCGGTAGCGGATGGACGGGGTTGTAAAGCGCGCGGGGGGGTTGCGAGGGACCCGCAACGCTTCCACGCTGCGCGTCTGTTTTTGTCTTTGTCGGGGTGGTTCGGATTCATTCCTGCAAGGGTAACAGTCCTCGATTCCGAGCAGTTGCCCTCGGTCGGGGGTTGAGCCAAGTTCAACCACCCTTCGTTTCCTACTCCCTCTCTCTCCCTCTCTCTCTCCCTCTCTCTCTTCGCCGCCACGCTGCAGAGCCGGAAGGCGCGGCGGACGGAGAGGAGAAGGGTACATGACTCTCTTGTTTGTAATTATTCATGAACAAAGGCACTGATAATTGCACTGCTTGGATTGCACACTCGCTATACATAGCTTAGTTACCTATACCGTGGTCATCTACCCAACTCCCGGTCTCATTTTCGAAAATTCAGACCACCAGAAATATTTAGCGTATCGTGTATATATATATATATATATATATATATGCGTGTAACCGTAAAAAGTTCGTTCATTACGTAACGAAATAGAGAGAGAGAGAGAGAGAGAGAAAAAGGATCGTCGAAGGAGGGTGGAAATGTTGAATCGGATGAAAAGACTGCAACTGAAACGATGGGAATTTATACGAGCGAATCAGGGACGCACGTTTACTGCAGTGACAGCATATTTTACATGGATCTGTAGTCGATCATATACGTACGTACAATGCGGAATCAGAGTTTACCTAACGTGGGTAGCGGGAGGGCTCCGGAGAAGAGGGAGAGGAATATAAGTGGCTTAGTCTTGCAATGAAACGGATCGAACAAGAGAGTTGAATCAGTCAGGAAACGAAGAGTGTACGCGTACGCGTTCGTGTGCGCGCCGGGCACAGAGATACACATGGAACGTACAAGGTACACGTAGAAGCGCAGAGAGTAAAAATGTCAAAACTCGTCTAGCGCGATGACTGCGACGATGATCGTCGACGCGGCGCTACGTCATACCTACGACACGTGTATGTGTATACGTATCGCCGGTAGACGTACCGTAGTAGAAATATCGTACGGCCGTTGCAGCGCGGGGATGAGACAGGAAAGAGATAACACATTTAGGGGGTAGCGTCGCATGCACCCTCTCTCATTTCGCAAACAATGCCATCTCGGTTCTATAATGAACGCTACGGTGTTCTAGACCGGCACCCGGCACCCGACCCCCCACCCCCCCCTCACACGCCCCCGCCCGTCGCACCGCCCTTTAAACCCAACCCTTCAAGCATCGCCGACGACCCCATACCAAACAATAATGAGCACGCGGATTATGCGTACTGATTGGTGCTCGATATGCGTCGGAAAAAAAAGAGATCTACCTCCTGCAACGACGACATTTATAGCTGCAGCTGCCCGCCGTTGTTGCTGTTAGGGATCGGAAATCTCTTGATTGGACGTTTCGCGTGAACCCGAGAACGAGATTCAAAACTTCGTACGGAATCGCTCGCGAATTTCATACGCGAACGATGGAAATTTGTCTTTCCGATTCCGTTGAATATTTTTCATATTTTTCTTTTTTTGTTGCACGTTTCGCGCGCAACATTATCGCTCAACCCCCCGTATGAGAAGAAAACACTCTCGCACGTCGTGTAAGTGATTCGGAGATAAAATCTACCTGTAAACGTAAGAACGACCGCAGTGAAGCCCAATAAAGATTTAATCGCCGAGACGCAACGAGAGCCCACTTCCTTATTTTATTGTTTCTTTTTTTTTTTTTTTCGAGGTGTCCGTATCTCGTTACAAACAGTCTGCTCGTCCGTTGTATACCGGCCGCGAATTTTTACGACAGATTGTATCTCGTTTCTTACCTCAACATTTTCCTTCCCCGTATTTTCTCTCTCGCCGCACGGTATAAATTTCAAATCGCGCGCCGGTCTCTGCAATCACCTCGATTTTCCTCGCTTATCGCGTACCCCGAAAAAAACTTCGAGGATAAAAAGATGAGGGAGAAATAAAGCGGAGGTAGGAGACGGCGAGTGAAAATGCGAGGGAATGGGAGTGGCTCGGAGAGGCGACGCAAACGTAGCCGAACAAGCGCGCGATTCACACGTGAACTCGAAATTCACGGCGGGATGAGCTGAATTCACGGGACTCAACGAGGGCCTGGAGAGGGAAATGTGGATAAAATCGAGGGAAAAGGGGTTAAGGGGGGAGGGGGGAGGGGGGGTCGGTCTGATTGAAGTCAATAGTTTACCAGCTTCTCAACGTTAACACGGCTCCCCGTGACGTATGTATACACGCGTACACACCGGTGCAGCCGAGTTTTGTATGGGAGACGGAAGCCTTCGTTAATAATATACGTGGAAATCTGATTATTTTTCTGCTCCATGGTTTTAATTTTCGACAGCTTTTCGTTCATATATTTTTTTTATTCGTCATCATTATTATTGTTGTTATCATTCTCATCCCACCCCCGTTCCCTCCTCTTTTTATTGTGTATTTCACCCTCTATTGTTCGTCTGCTTTTCAGCCCGAATTCATCGGTTGATCGTGTCGCGGCGTTTCTTTTCGTATATCGGAGGGACTAGCGAGTGCCAGCACATCATCACGGAATGCAAATCATTATATATATAACTATTGTAGTGCAGAGCAAACAAAATCGATCATTTTTTGCGAATGTCTATTAGGATCTATCGCTGTCTTTTGAGTTTTTACTAAGATTCGAAACAGATTGGTCAAGCGACTGATCTCCACCGGAAGAAAATCTCGGAGTTTTTTCGTCGGTTCTTGCATTTCGGAATACAAATGCGGACTACTCCCTTTTTTTGTGTACTTCATATTTCATATTTTATACACTTTGCTACCCGTGTATCTATGTATATGCGTGCGAACGTGCTCGGGATATAAATACTTAACCGCGCAAGCACCTACAGATTTGAAATGAACGGGTAGAAGAATCTTAATGAAATTCCGTGGCTCTTTTATATCCGCAAAAATCAAAGTAAAGTGTTCTTAATTTTTTTTTTTATTTTTTACACGGTGCATTTTCTTTAATGCAATTTCACGTTCTTAAAACTGGATATTTCGACATCCGAAACGTCTATCTAACGACTAAGTTGTGCTACGAATTTTTCTCATCGCGATTTCTAAATTTTTCCGTTTCGAAAAGTGAGAAATTTGCGATCGCTCGATCGATTCGTCGAATGAATCAATTCGGTCAGCCTTTTCGGATTTCAGAGTCCGAAATATCTATAAAAAACGAACGACAAAAAAATACTCGTACGACGTACACCCGATTGACAAACTGTTACGATAGGTAATGAGAACGAAACGAAAAAAAGAAACGTATCGAACGTATAGATATTATTCGTTTCGTAACGCGTCTCTCATCTGGACGGAGGGGGGGGGGGGGGGGGAGGTAGGGTGGATATATTATATTTTTTCCGTATTCATATATGGACAGATATACATGATATATCTACGTACATTTCAGTATAACGCTCGTGTGTTTAATATGACTTCACATTACGAGTAGGTACCAGAATTGTGTAATACGCGCTGATTACATCATAATCCCTACCCTCCCACAAAAGCTAAAGCACCAGAAGGGTTGGAAAACAAAGAGAAATTTATTCCTGACAGAATTTTATATTCGCACATGCCTCGGCCTATAATGTAGATACACACGAAATGAAACTCTTGAAATTATATACACCCTATACTCCCTTTTTCGACGTCCTTCGTTGCGACGACGGAACGACGATGACGCTGGTACCGCAGGGGGGCCGATCTCATCGTAAAATTTAGTTTGTTCGATTTCACGGCGTTACAAAATGTACGTAACATCATATGTATACGTACACACGGCTCGCGCCATTATCGGCACTTCCGCTGTAGAAATTTGGAGAAAAAATTAGGCTACTCCGGTAGAAGAAACTGATCCATATTCTCGCACGGAGATTCGATGCATTCGGTTCGGTGAGAAGCCTCTCGTAAGAATACGCCAACATTTTTGTTGGAATTGCAATAATTTTTACTTCACGTATCGCAATTTTTAAATGAATTTCGCGAGGTTACGTAACTCCGCGTAGAATGCGATAGGTTGCATCTATGATAATTCTACATACAAATTATAAATAGGATACAGAGACGCACGTACGTATCTATACCGACTATGGCGTGAGTGAATGATAAAATATTCAGGTCAATGGCTATGTTGAATGTACAACACGGACAGATATCTGAAATCCATCAAAGATTCGTATCTTCGACATCAGCCGCGTGTGCTGCACAGTCGAAAGTGCAGCATTATCATACGTGTACGTGCACGCGGGGAAAATATACCCGTAACTGGCGCACCTGGTGCGGCACAGGTTATAAAAAAAAGGCAAAAAAGTGCACCTCGTTTCGATAGCTGCGATAATTGAATTCGAACGTGTGAACGCATCCCGGCAAGAAACAAAATTTCTGCAGACAGGAAGAGGGAATTAATTAGCTCCAATTTCGTTTTAAAACAGACGGAGATCGGTCGTCGTTCGTTCCCGGAATGAATTTTTTGTAAAATCCTTCTAGTTCCCTCGTCAAAAGATATTTGCCATCAGGATTTCTTCGAATCTCGATGAAAAATGTACAGGATTTACACGTGGGCAGCTTGATAATTTCTGTATTTTGTAACCTTCGAATTAATCACACGGATCGCCCCGATCGAGGTATACGTGAAATTAGAATTCCTTTTTTGTTTTTTTCTTCTTCCTTCGTTTTTGCTTTTGTCACTGGGAAACAATGAAGTCGTTAAACGACGTTGGTGTAGGATTAATTATCGTCGTAGATGAAATTGTGAGGGTAGATTATAATAAGTAGATGTACCTCGCCCCTGTCTAATTTGGTAAAATTTACTTGAAAGGAATCCGCTTGCGCGTAGCGTTCGTATAACGGGGTGGAATATACACGGTGTACGTACACACACACACACATACGCACGGTACGTGTACACGTCGGTTGCGTACGCGTGTACGTCTATATAATTTGTTAGATACTTGTCGATTAATTACCCTCACGGACGACAGACGTTAGTCCTCGGTATAAAAAATGCCGCCACCACCACCGCCGACGTTCTCGCCGAACGACGACGCAACGAAATATAAAAATAAATAATGATTCAGCGACCCGCATTATGTCCCCGGGTTTTAGACCAGCGGGGGAAGAAACGGGGCAACGTTCCCTGCTAGTGGGAAAAGGTTCTCATGCCGTAATTATTTATCCTGTATACGCTCACTTTCCGATTATAACGTATGTCGTATTATGTGTTATACGTATATCGGTTACCCTCCGACCGTCGAGTTTTTTTTTTTCAAGCGTCGAACGACGAAATATATATCCTTAGATTTCCTCGGGAATTCGATGCGTTTATTTTTTGTAATCAGAAATATATCTGCGAGAAACGGAGGGAAAAAACTTAAACTGGCGAATCGAGCGGATATATAAGACGAAATAATGTGCTCGATCGTGTTACGTTTCGTATGATACGATGAAAATTTTAAGTCGTTATGGAAACAAGGCTTATGATCGAATGACGTCAGACGCGCGACTCCGTCACAGAGATTATGCGAAGAGTTTAAAAGCGGCTAATAACATAATGAGTTGAATTTTCGTTGCTGCGGGAGGAGGAGGAGGAGGAGTAGGAGAGGGAGTAGAAGAGTTTCAACGTTTCCCTCAGATGTTTAAAGACTCGTTGAATACGTTCGGGAAGGGGGGCAAAAATCGGCTGCAGGAAACGGGTTTAAAAATAAATATCGTAAAAATTAGTCGACGACGTTGTACCGGCATACGTGAACTCGTACCGCGCTGCACGTTATACTTGGAGAAATGCTCTTAACCGTCGTCACATACGCGAGCCCGTAACGTTCGTATATATTTTCGGTGATTGGTACGTAAGCAAGGAAGCACGTCGTCATCGGAATTACCCTAAATAAAAATAGACCGTTTCTGGGGACGCGCGAGCTTTGGGATTTGTGACAGTGCGATATGGAAAAAAAAATATATACATCAAAAACGATCGATGCGCATGAATTTCTTTTACTTTAAATTAAAACAATCGAGTAAAAAACGAAGCAAATCAACGATCAACACCCTGCCTAAAAAACGAACTATCATTCTTTCATACAAAAATACACTCTCTCTTCGCACCTGGCACGTAACGCGCGGCGCGCACTTCGATCTTGATTTCTTACCTACGCGAGTAACTTGTGTCAGTTTTTTTTCTCTGCTCACGGCATCGCGAACCAGGTGACATCGATGACGGATGAAATAAATTATCGAGCAATTTTAAACACACACACGGGTACGTGAATGTATGAAATTTTGTATTATATACGTGTTTTATACGGTTTTGTGCGATATTAATGTGTGTGTGTGTGTGTGTGTGTGTGTGTGCGTGTGTGTATATATGTATAGATCCCGCGTTAGTCGGGGAAAATTGAATTGCCGGAGGTCGTTCGCGCAAAAGTAAACGGTGCGGTTACGATTTAATAAGGAGCAGTCGCCACCTTCTCGTGATTAATTCTTCGTAAAAAGCTTGGCGAACTTTACAGACGCGCTGCGACGACGCCCCAACTTTACTACCCCCTCTGCAACGCGTCACCCTGCGAACACCCCGACCCACCCCACTGTACCGTGGAGAAACTCGGCCTCGTATATACCTATGCTTGAACCCTCCTGCAGAACTTGCGAAACTTCGCAAACACCACATCCACGGATATAATACTGCAACCTGCCACCTCTCCAACAGGTAAAACAACCGAGGCAACTTTTTTTTATAACGAAACTGTGAGTCAAATCTACCCACCGTTTCCCCGTTGCCGCGTATGGCGTCGAAGAATTATAGATTTCCCCGCGTTCCGTATTTCGTTGGGATTGAAGTGGAAGTTTTTCACACGATTGTTAACGATTCTTTCTTTCGCCCGCACGTTGTATCGAGCGAGTGATTATTGAAAAAAAAAAAAAAAACAAGTCGAACGAAGCGTTCGGGTAAAAGCGTTGCCGAGAAATAGTGGCTCCCGTCATTGTGAAAAGTTGTAGTGGAAAATATAGGGGAGAACGGTACCTCGAGATTGAATAAGTTGGTTAGAAACTTTAGCAATTATTACAATAATTGCAACATACATTATGCTAATGCAAGTCGCAACCGTTTATTTAGAGTTTCGTATTCCATCTAGCTGAGAAGTGCTTTTATTTGCAAAGTTTCTAAAGCGCCGCCATTTGCCGGGCGATAATTAGGAGGCTGGCTGCTGCTCTGCAGAGCTCAAAATTTTCAAACCCCCGGCTAGATTCTGTATCGCACACTTTCGTCCAACACTCGTCCCATCTCGTCGAAAAGAATCTAATCCGAAAACGGACGAAACAGCGATCCCAACTTTAAACGAAATGAAAATGCACCCGATCGCTCGTTTCCCTCTTTCTTACTTTCAACATTTTTGATCGGTCGGGGAGACGAACGGAGAGCCGCTTCGTTCAGCTGTAGATTTGCGGTCGAAAATTTCAGTGGCCATAACTTAAAAAATCGGGTGAGTTCCATCGAAATACCAGAAGCCATTAAAATAGATATCGAGGAAACTAGTCGTCCCTCACGATTTTCTCGCACAACATTATGACCAGGTTACAAATATACCTATACGTGCGGTCGTACGAAGCCCCGATGACCGTATCAACACCCGTAGGAAGTTGACAGTTCGTGAACCTTTCAAGACACATTCCACGCATTGTACGCACACCTCCAGTTTTAAACATCCCATGTATTCCAACGTACACTATAGGTACATACAAATATAAATTATTTATCGCATGTATATGTGGGATACCCAAATAAAATGAAATCATGAATATATTTTTACATTATTCGTAGGTATTATTGCGCGTATATTTCCCATGAGGTTTCTCTTACAGGGGGCGTGTGATCAGTTTCGGTATACGTCCGTACTCGGATGGTGTTTTTTTTTTTTTCATTTTTTTCTTTTCTCTTTTTTTTTTTCCTCTCTTCTATGGAATCGAAAGTCCAGCTGCAGCCGGCTATACGGGGGGGGTGGTAAAACTGATTGCGAGCTCATATTTAATTTCGTAGGTATACCCGGCGTACCGCAGGACTTACATTTACGGCGTATGGCGCGATTGAAGGACATCAAGACCGCGGAGCTGCCAGGGAGACGTCGATCAATGTCGATTAATGCGTTGCTGGTACCGAAAACCCAATACAAGTATCTATAGAATGTGACGCGTACGTATGTATGCACGTATATATATATATATATATAGGTATATATATATATACCTATGTAACGTCATATCGAGTATTTACTTTGTCACTTGTTTCCGGGATATTACGTATAATTAATCACACCGGTAGCTATTAAATTTACGCATACTGTCAAAGGAAATTGTTGATCGTTGTTAAAACAGGCGATTATCAATCGCTATCGTAAGCGCGAGAACGTGGGTGGCGACGGCATCGGAAAGTCCCACCGTGTTTAGCGGTAAAACGTGAAATAATTCGGATCGCTGGATTTCAAAGACCAAGAGAAAAGAATCGTCCGGTTTTCCGAATCACGACCGACAGTGAACAACCCCGTGTACCTCTTCTATGCACAGCTGCATCAACCTCTGCGGAATGCAAAACTCTTCGTTCAAGTGTCTATAAATTTCTTCAGCGGACAAGGACTGCATAGGTCGTATTCCTCGGCTGTGTGAGATAGAACTCGGTGGAGGGAATGTATCAAAATCAGCCGCAAGGCTGGTTTATGGTCGGAAACGCTCGTAAATACGCACTTCTGCTACTCGCAGTTCGCTCCTATGTAACCTGCTCCCTAACTATACGTACAGTGTTGAACGACGTTATGCGAATAGTGTAGGGGTACAGGTATGGGGGGGGTATAGAAGTAACCCTTATGTATATAAATATATAACGGCTATGGGTTATTCGTTGTACCGGAGGATGGATACATATTATAATATGTATACATGTATAGAGTCGGGGAAGAATTCGCAAAGCTTTACGGCCGGTTACGTGTGGAGCTTAACTTCGGTTACCCCGTTTAACTTGACTCTGGTTTAACCGAGACCGAAACTGAGGAGCGTGAGGTTCAAGCTCGTTTCAATGGCTAATAAAAGATGAAGATACGACGAGCTTCCAACCCCAAAATCAGAACGAACAACTTCTCCGATATTCCAATAAATGGCGCACCTGAGTTTTTGAAAAATTTTCCTTTTTTTTCTAAATCGCAATTCACTTGCCCGGTGAATGGATAACGACGAACGGGAACGGTAGGTGAGTAATGCGGATCCCGCGTAATCGAGTGCACGCATTCGGCGTAGGTCAGGAATAACGAAGAAGAAGAAGAAGAAGAAAAAATAAATAAATAAATAAAGAAAACGTAAGTATCATGTGTTTCGTAAATCGTAACTTGGATGGAACTTGGCGAGCCGTGATCCTAATACGGATACCGCATAAACTTTGCGTTTCGAGGCTGGATTCGAATAATGTTAGCCGATCGAATAAAGTTTGTTTCGAGCATTCCCGGTTTTCCTGGTCTCTCCCACAACCCGATTATATATATACGAGGTACGATATAAGGACACACCGTGAGCATCGCGACGTGTCCGGCCGATGTCCAACGTTCGCTACTCGGTAGAGAAAAACTTTGCGAGTTATATACCAACGTGAACATGCGGTGTTACACACCCTCCACGATTCACGTTTGATGTAGCACATACGTATATATTTATATACGAGTATATATATATACGTATATATATATATATATATGTACATGTACATATGTACGCACTTCTTGTGTTTAGCCCGGAGGTTGAATGCGGCTTACACGAATGCACGTACATATATCGGAACGTTCGGATGCTGGAGGCGTTTCGCCGACGGGTATAAGGTATACGGTCGAGGAAATCGAGGAACTTACCGGGTGCTGGCCGATTATATAGGTTTAAAACATAATTTCCTGGTGAAATTACCCCGCCCGTTAGTCATACATACATATATATATATATATATAGGTATTTATATGGGAACGTACGTATACGCTGCTTAATTACATCGTATAGGATAATTTAAATATGGCGTGTCAAGTGGCTATAATGTCCGCCTGTCCGACGTCGCACGTGGATGTAAAATCGAACGACAGGTAGCTCGTTGGTTATTTATACCCGTTGGCAAAATTTATCTCACATATATCTATATATGTATATACATCAATTTTTAACTTATATACAGGTAAAATAATCGCGACGTTTCTAAGATCGATAGAAATGGGGTGAAATGAATTTTGTGAGAATTTTTGTTCCGAGTTCGGTGGAACGATCGATAAATTTCATTCGCTCGATTCGGAGTCTTTCGATCTGCATTTGCGCTCGGATTCTAAAAATATGACGACGAAAGAATTTTTCTTCAATTTCATTTCACGCGTAATTCTATGGAAGTATGCGCGGTGTAGAGTGGGCATCGTACGTACGTACACGTACGAAAGATGGCATTCGCGCCGATGCTCCTCGCCCCCGCTCGGTTGGCGTTTATCCAAAAGTCGAAACGATTCGGGGTTATATACCGTACGTGTAAAACAAGGATTTCGGTATGGTAAACGAAATTATTTGTAGAGCTTTGCTTTTGAGCTACTCGCTTGTACCGCCACACATGTCTAGCTTATACGTCGCGAGTGCCCGCACGTACGACGATCACAAAGAGACTCTAGACATCGGTACAATTTTCGTTTACCGTATACCGCCGCGGACGCTCAACGATATCGAAATTCCTTATATATTTAAAGACGTCGCGAGTTATGCGAATTAACGCGTTAGAAAAATCGCGGTATTTTCGCCAAGCGTTCCACCGTTAACACCCCCGATCGTTCGTCGTAAACGAAAATTGGACCCCCCCCTCGACTCCTCGGAGTTTCTTCGGAGAGTAAGAAAATTTCGAATGAAAAACGAAAAAATTCAACCGACTTTTCACAAAGTCATTTCGGCCTACACGAGATACGCAGAGATATCGAGGAGACGTTGGGTACGATATGGTTCGTTTCATTAATCCCGGTAAGATCGTGCGCAAGTTTCCAATCCCAGCGGTCAACTCGTATCTAAATACAGGGGGGCGGGGGGGAGGTGGGGGGGGGGCAGCTCTGGTAGATATCCGCGGTAGGGAGTCGTAGCCACTCCTCTGTACACGGGTTCGCGTTATATCGCCTTCGGAATAGCGGAATTCCAAGCCTCTTGGTTCGTAGCGGTCGGTCGGTATCCCTCTGACTCGGACGAGAGCTGATACCCCCGTAGCGGGTAGTAATAGCTATTTACAGATATCAGCGCAAACATTAATACGGAGTCTTGTTGTGTGCCAACGGATTATCTTATTCTTGGACGGTCCGATCGGCGGCGGTAGTTCTGCGTCCGGTCCCATCCCTCGGGAGTGCCCGGCGTCCGCTCGCTTCTTCGGCAAACACTGCGGGAGAGTTACGTAATACGCGGGGTACGAGAGACCGCGGGTCCGAGTTTTGCCTCGAGTTTCCGACGCGCGGGGGGGGGGGGGGGGGACTACGAGGACCGGGCGGGAGGCTCGAGGGTGGATTTCCGAGGGCGAAGGAACGGGTGGCGTGTGACGGGACGCTATGCAAATTAGGTCTGTTTTAGGCGTCTACGGAAGCTGTGGGTCGGCAAGTAGAGTAGACGGAATAAGTTAGAGAATAGCCAATCGGGATTCTTGAGGTGTCTCGATAAAATAAATAGCTTCAAAGGTGACATTGACGTCTTCTATATTGTCCTCGAACGGTGTTACGATTTTCGTTGAAAATAAAACAAACCGGTCAGACTCTACAGACCGTACTTTCAACATCTCGCTTATCGAGATTTGCAACTGACGTCATTCGGCACGGGAGCATGAAAATCAACGTATAAATATATTCGAATCGTAGGATAAAGATGGTTCGACTAGGTGGAGGTAAAAGTATCGGGAAGAGTCAATTTCATAGACGGACAGTTCCATTCCTTCGAGATGCTTCTGCCCGGGCCGGGTTTCGTCTCATTTATAATAAAACCGAGTCATGTGTTGCCGGCCCTACAGAACTGAGAGAGCCGAGTTTGTTTGGCGAGTAAACGTTTGCCGACGACACCGCTGGACACTGGTGCTTGGCTCGCCCTGGGCCTTCGTGGATATATGTATATACGTGTGTAAACGTGTGTATATAGGTAGGTAGTACCGTGTGGCGTGAGTTCCCCTCCCCCCGAAGGTGGTCCAGCGGGTGGTGAAATAGCGGGAGTTTGAACCCATCTCTCCCAAGACCAGACGCAGTGGTGGTCAGGTAGCGGGATACCTAAACTTTCTTCGGAAGTCGTAATATGGGGAAAATATTTCACTATTTTCTGTCAAATGCACGTAAAATTTCATTGGAATTCGAAATCTGTTACGGGAACGCGTTCGGATGTGCGTGGATTTTTTGTATTCCTAGGTGTGAATTCGTTCGGAGTAAATCCGTCGATAAATTTAAATCCAAGTCCGGCGAGTCGGCGAGAGGGTATCGGGGGAGGGCGGGGAGGGGAGGGTTTAAATTTACTTAGGGATAAGAAACAAAGACAAGCGCATCGCCTAGGTGTAACTTGGTGGGGTGGTGAGGAATGGCTGGTCTGGCGAGCCTTTAGCCCGGCTTAACCCTGCTAGTGGGACAAGCAGCCAGCAGCACCCCAACCTTTACCGTACACCGCCAACCAACCGACCTAACGCCACAGCTACCACCACCCACCCGCTCCTCATGTCAGGGCCAAGTTATACCGGCAAACAGTCGTACATTAGTGCCCACCGAGTCTTTCCCCGCAGGATTTATAAGGGAAGCTTCTCCAGAGTCAGCGTATAGCCGGGCGCCCGGTTTACACAGAAATGCATCTGGATGTTGGTGCTGAGAGCTGCTCTTACCGGTTTAGCATTACAAAAGTGGACAGAAAAAATATTAATGAAAACCCTCGAGACCGCGGGACGGGAGCGGTGACGACGCGAGGAGACGTTGAAAAGGTGAAAGCGACGCGACGCGACGCGACGAGGTCCTGAGAATAATAAAGAAAAACGAGATCGCAGAGCCCAACCATCGCAGCGGTTATCTCGTGAGAAAATTCCTCCGGTTTAACGGCGAAGAAAATTCAATGCGGAATCCATAACCGCGCGTTATTTATCCGTGGCGATAGTTGAGGCGTGCAGTCTTCTCGTCCACTTTGTGCACGCGATGTGGAATCTTCGCCGTTTTTAAACATAACTCGGACCTGAGCGGGTGGCTCGTCGTCTCGCTCATTCGGAGGGTCTCATTGAAAGTGGAGGGAACAACATTAAACTGATTGGCGAATTTTCAGGTCCCTCGAGTACAGTGAATCGGTACGGGGATTTGCGCGCTAGTGTGGCAAGTAAGAGTGGCGTTGGTATCGAGGTTGAGTGAGAGAACTCGGCGTCGGCAGTCCTAAGAGTTTAGTTTGTTAGGTGAGCACGTCGCCATAGGGCGCGGGTTTTGCTCAGGAGTGGATGAGGTGGCAACGGTGGCGGGGAGGTTCGCGGACGGCGTTGCCGTCGAGGGGCGAGGGAGGACGGGGGGGGGGGGGAGGGTGTGAGTTGTTAGAGGGGTAGTCGGAGAGAGCCAGTGGTCAGCACACTTGGCCGACCCTACTTCGCTAACTAGTTTAATGATATATGTTGAGCTACAAGCGCCTTGATTAATCGTTAACTAATGTTGGACCTTGCAGAACAGAGCTATATACCTAACGGCTACGGCAACGGCTACATAGAGAAACTCCGTAGCTTTGGGCTATGCCCGAGTAGTCCGTAGTCAGGGCAAATCTATGTTCGAACTCGAACGAAGCCAAACAGAAATCTAATCTCTCTTGATAATTTGATTCATGGTGTGATTTCCCGGATCGTTTCAAGAACCGGGGGAAAAAAACTGAATGCAAGAAAAAAAAAACTACACCGCGCCACTCTACGCGTCGGTATCCGCAAGGCGGTCTCGGTGCCGCTCCTCTTCCCCACTATTCGACTTCACCCCTCGTTGCGATAATTTGTCGCAAGACCCTTCCGTCGGATTAAATTAAACCCGCTTCTTCGAACTAAGACACATACGTCATACGTCCGCGCCCTAAATTCAAGGAATTTTCACCCCTGTCGCGTCTTTTTTTTTTCGGAAAATTTATACAACTCGCGATTAGAGTAGCCGTAGATTTATTCCCGATCGATCGGATCGTCGATTTTTCAATCCTCGTGCCTAGCGTATAATTCCGACTGTGGATTATAACGACTGGTCAATATGATTGTCGTTGCATCGTAGGTGCATAATTAACGCGTTGGCCGTCGGTGGACGGCGGTCATAATGCGGTATCGGTAACACAGAGAGAGAATAGATGGGAGAACCTGGCGTTTGGGCTCAGGGATGCAAGACACCGTGAAATTACCTCTAGAGTATATCTCTCTCTCTCTCTCTCTCTCTCCCTTTCTCGCTCTCTCTCGCTCTCTCTTACCCCTCGCAGCGGTCCCTGCCTCGCTTCCATGGGGCGGTGAGGAGTTAAAATGGGGTTGGGGGAGGGAACCGGACTTTGTCCACTCCGCACCCCAGAACCACGCTCGCCACGAAGCAGGTATTTGTCTTGTCTTCTTGTTTATGGGGCTCCGCGTTGTTATTTGGCACCGCTTGGGAGTTCTCACTTTGTGTGTACGAGTTCGGAGTTTTGGGACTATACTACCACCCACCCACCCACCCACCCACCTATCTACCTACCTACCTACCTACCTACCGACTCGACCTGGCTACGGACTTTAAAAGCTCCCTCCATAACGGAAAGGCTAATCGTAAGCTCTGGTCAACGCGTGCCCGGGATACTCGAAACCTCCCGCGCTACTCGTCGTTGAATTTACAAAAAAAACTGCAAGTCGAAGAAAGATACGAAGAGACAATTGTGGTGTCCTGTACCGCGATTGTTGGAAACGATCGGGGCGGTAGATAGCTGGCAATTATTATGAGTGGGTGGTATCTCGTCGACGAACGAAACTAATTTTGTACAGATGACGCATTTATCAGCGGCATTGTCAATTTCAACGGCGGGAATAATTTACGAGTGTATAAAGAAAAAAGGAACAGATCATAACGGAGAGTAAAAGAGAAGAAAAGAAATGAAAGAAAAAAAAAAAAGAAAAGAGAATTGCGTGTACGCGACGATAAGGGGCGTAGGGTGTAGTGGCGCGATCGAGAGGGTTATTCAGATGAATCGACGCACCGGAAGTTTTGATTCATCGGATCCGCCGTGGTGTAACGTTAAACATTGAACGTCAATATAAGCCGTCGTCGCTAGCTTTTTCCTAAATTGACAGATTTTCAATTAAATCAAGTTTCAATCTAATGGAAAAATACGCGATCTATTGATGTATGGCAGCGGGGTATAGCGCGCGCTCCGAATACGCCGAATACCGAACGCCGCCGAATCCTATACGCCGGCTGCGACCGCGGCCAGCAGCCCTGTGCAGCAGAAGCGGCGGCAAGAGTAGCGTTGCCCGTAAACCGGTGATGCGGCAGCGCGAGGCACAACGACATCCGCGCCCACAGAGAGACGACGCGAATCGAAATAATATTTTTATATTTAATCGTACAAAGAGACATCCGTGGTGATTGCATAAGCTATCCAACGATCTCTGAGATTAATCTATTGATAAACATTCCATCGCACACAAACGTATATATATACACATATATATACCCTACAAACCGTCCCCGCGCCGCGTCCCGATATTCCCAGAGAAATAAATGAGCTATCCACAACGGAATATTGCTTTTTCCTTTCCCTCCTCTCTCGCACCCCTCCCACTCCTCGTCCCATCTCCCATCAAATCCTCTCTCTCTCTCGCTCTCTTCATCACACGGTCCGACAAAAAAAACAAAAAAAAAAAAAAACGTTAAAATATCCACAGTCATACAGCCCGTACGTACGTGTCAAAAACGCAATTTTTCCAACGATTTTATTATTTTTTTATCTCTATCTCGTTTTTTTTTTTCTTCTTTTTACTCTTTTCACGTTCAAAACCCATTCTAGAGCTGGTTTATTCACGGTATAGTATATTCCATTGGATTTTCGAGATGGATTATGAAAAAAAAAAAATAATAAAATAAACGGAAAATGGTCGCATGTAAAAGAGGGACGATTATAAATCAATGTTGAAATGATAGAAATAATTTTTATGTAACGAGCGAACGGATGAAACGTGGCGTAGGTGCGATGTGTGTTACACATGTATACAGATCGCTAGCAACAATGGAACTTGTTGCAAAAGTTCTTAGAGCAGAAACTCGCGATCGTTTTCACGTGCAATAAATAAGGTGGGCGGGTGGAGGATGGGGGGTGGTGGTGGTGGTGGTGGTTGGGTCGTGTGATCCGTGATCGTGAACCGCAGCAAACGGCGAAACTGTACGGTGGCGGGAGGGGAGGAGTGCGTGACCGGTAGCTCGCAACGAACGTCATTATGCCAAAGGTAAACAATATTTTTATGCACAGCGATAAGGTGGTAACCGGATTCTTTACGGCTGACCGGAGTGTAGGCATCGACGTCAAAAGCTGCCGCGTCCCGCGCAATTCTCGCTGCTCTCGGTATTGCATAGTAACGCCGGTATACACACCGCACACCCGTGATCATATCCGAATCGTACGAACAACTAATAATAATCATATAATTGCGAAATCCGATCGAAACGCAATTCAAACCGGTGAAATGAGCCCCCGGGGGGGTTGAACGGAGTGAGAAGGCGCGAGACATACGTCTACGCGTATGTGCACCTTTTATTCCTTATTTCTACGCACATATATATATATATATATGTATATACGTATAGTATATACGATTTACCAGCTACGGGGCATGCTGCGGTTAAATCGATCGTTTGCCTTCAATCACTTCTTGACAGATGCACTTATACCGCACCCGATGCACGAGCTCTTCGAACGACGTCTCTCCCTTTCTTGCACTTTCGAAACGATCCGTGCATCCGGAACGCCGCCAGTTCCGAGGTGTTTCCAGATTATCGCTTCCGGTGGAACGAAGAGATTTTTCACGGATTTTCATCGCGCTCTCTCTCTCTCTCTCTCTGTGCGCGATGGGGAAAAAAATTCTTGACCTTCGGGTTTTCGAACTCGCGCACCCCGCCGCAACCCCGTTGTTTTTCCAGTTGCACCGCGAGAGTTTACTTCTACCTAGCCGACGTTTTTATCGAACTTCCGCGAAATTACTAGCCGCGAGACACGTGCACGACGATGCGTTTTTTTTTTGCGAATCCCCCGCGCGGTAAGTATGATATAGTTTTAGGATGAGTCCAGTTTGTTTGCCGAGGGGATGACAGCGTAACGGATGAACGCGAGACTTCAGCCATCAAAACTACCGCCCATCCACCCTGATAATTTCTATTCTCTCGTACGCGGCGTTTTAAAGGAAAACCGTACACAATTTCACCGTGACATTTTTTTTTTTTTTTTTGGATTTTGTCCATCCGCGGGAGACATTTCTCTCGGCGTCCTTCGCTTTTCGTCGAACCACTTCGCGGCTTATGTACGGACGAACTACCGATCAAACTTTACATAAGAGTGGACGCGGGCGGGCATTATGAACTAACCCAACGCGTATATCGCTATACGTATGTATATCCCCGCGTTGGCCGGAGGCAATGAGAGCCGGAGTTGCTCCACGCTACGCTTTGCTACGCTGGATCCATAGCATGCGCTAGTCCGGTATGCAAGCAATGGCGCAAGCTTTATACATGTCCAGTGTATAACGTACACCAAAGGTGAATATGGATAAGCTACCGGCAAACAAAACTGTTTTAGAAGTTCGAAGGCAAACCTATAGGTCCTGCGGATGCGCAACGTGTATCTTTCTAGTTTCCGGAGAACTGCTGTTGGGGGGGGAAAAAAAGGAAACCGTATCGTGTTTGAGCACATAGTCCATAGGCAAATATCCGCCAGATATCGAACCGCAGCCTGTTACCACTGCGAATCGGCGGATGGAATTACACTATTAACGCCACAACACCGAAGTGACCGGATGAAAATGAAAATGAAAATGAAAAAAAAAAAAAAAAAAACATTCGATTATCTCCTGTTTCCAAATTACGTTCGTACGCGAGATACGTCTCGAATGGCGTCGCGTTGAGTCGCGGAGATCGAGATGCAATATTAGAATCATCCCGGTCTCGTGAACTTTACGCCGGGCGAATCTAGGTGGAGAAGGCTACGCGGAAGTCGTTTTGGTATGAGATAAATATCGAGCACGAAGAAATTTCTATGGCGTATTTCGGAGTCTAACTAGAATTAATTCGGTTGATCCTTCAGATTTTATGCGACACCTCTCTTTGAAGTGGAGCGCAACGTTACCGAGTTGACACTCGGTTCGGGTTTATTCATAATTCCTTGACGTCAAGAAAACCGAAAATATCGGTAAGTGGAACGATTTTGTCGACCATTTACTGCATAAATAATTCAGGATGAATTATAATCCAGCTATACCGAATAAAACGGCTGTTGAACTCCACGGCCTAAATCCACCGACGAAACAACAAGATCTCCTTATAATTCGATTTGGCTTCTATGCTAACGATATACGCGGTCAACGTTCCTCGCATCACTCGACTACTCAACAAGATCGATCTCCGAACGACACGTAGAGAAAATACGCCGTATACCGTCGATCTTTGCGGACGCTGCAGGAATCCGAAAATCGAGTGTAAAAGAATTTTATCGCCTAGCGACTCACGTAACGAATTCAGAGCGCGGATCTCGCTCGCAAAATTAAGAGGGAATAATTTTTATTATTTCTCTCCGTCGTTCGACTCACCTCACTTTTCAGGTTCAACGGAACATCGCACGGCGGTTCCAGATCCGTCTCGGTTTTGATTTGGTGCGACAATAGGCTGTGGCTGTGCCGTGGCGGGACGGCTGTGGCCAACATGTTGCGTTGTTGTCGATGCTGTAGATGATGCTGGAGTCTCTGGTGGGAATACGGTGGCGATAGCTGGGTGTTTAGGGTTCTGAGATCAGCTGGTGGCGAAGCAGGTGCCGCAGTACTGCTCTGTTCCTCTTCGGCCGAGCCCTCCGCCATGTCAGCCTCGCATCCCGAATTTCCGCGATCTGGAACAGCGGAAAATAATCCGGGTCACACGAGGAAAGGAGAATCCGTGAATTCGCCATAGCTGGTCAACGGGGGGGGTTGAATTTCCAAGGCATTCGCGGCCACCGAACGCGTTCGTTATATCGATTAAAAAGAAGTAGGGGGAGGAGGACAAGGACGACGTGTAGACATGTGCCGAGGTATCTTTTAGATCGCTCACGCGGTAGTTACATTTACATCCTGGGTATTTATGTTCCTGCCGTGACAAATGGAGGGACGATAATCGTGCGTCTAATTACAAAGGCCATTGTTTTACCTCTGTAGTACGCCGGTAATTACTTGAGGGGGTGGGGGTTGGGGGGGGAATCAACTTCCTCGATAAACATTAAGTTTTCGTTCGATATAATTCTTTCGAACATCTTTCCAACCCCCCGTATCTAACCTTCGGATGAACGAACAGCGCGTAGATTACGCGGGGATAAATGTCGGCGACCAATTTTCTCTATTTACGGGATCTCCGAGCGGTGGCGATCATCTTTCGCCGATACGTGGGCGTAGGAATTCAACTCGCTAACCCGATGGTTCGCATTGTGTGAAACGAGCGGCTCGGCTCGTAGCGCGGCGAAACGTATGTCCGACACGCGATTCGTTCAATTTTAATATAATGCTAATAAAATAAAATCAACGGGAGTGAACGTTCGTCAACATGTAGAGATGACAAATAATACGTTTGTCCGCGGTGGAACGGGAGAGTAAAAATTTTTGTCGAACAAAATTTCAGAAGCCGAAAAGAAGGGGAGGGTACGTGCCGGGGGTAATTATTTTTATCCGAGTATAGGCGTTGGTTAGAATTCAAGGGCAACGTTTGGAGATCTCCGAGCTTCTGGAGGATACAAGTTGGTTAGTTTCGCGTTAGCCGTTCGCTGTCTGATGTCTGCCCCCTTCTCATCCCCCCCGTTACCCCCCGGTCGGTCTTAGTTCGCGTTCAAAACGCAACTAACAACATCTGCTTCTATTTTTGCGTTGGCCCGAATCCAAAGTTTTATTTTTTTTCAAGACTCGCACACACGCGCAGGAACACGCGCGTACAGATATGACGAACGGATGGTCCAGATGGATGGATCATTTCGTCCGCCCGATACCGAAGTAACGAATAATTTTCAATTTTTTTCTCTTTTTTTCCCCATCCCATTTCTCGACGACGCGCTCCTTTTTTCACGGTTAGCCGTCGAAATTCATGTCATTCTCAGAGACCGACTGTCAACTTACATATCCGACATCCAGTGCTATTACATACACCCATTCGTCTGTCTAGTCAAAGAAAAAAGAACAACTATTTTCTTCTACCGTTCTGAATATCTTTCACGCCAATTTTCCGAAAATTTCCAACCACATTTCTATTAGTCGAAACGATTTATCATACGGCCGTCCGCAGCGAGCAATCGGATGACGAGGAATAACAACGCGTACACATCTATATACCATGTGAGAAAACGAAGTGGGACGATCATGAGACTGGTTTAAAAAAGTGTAGAGGAACACAAGGCGTAAAATTAGAGGGTACGTAAGAATGCGCCGGAGAGTTAGTTTCGTATGGGTTGTCTGCGCGTTAATTATAGTGGGTCGTAATTTTGCGAGCATAAGTGTTATTCGCGTTGAGTTTAATATTTGTTTGTCACTTACGACTTACCGGTTTTCAGCTTATGAATTATGCTCATCGGATATAAAAATATTAACATTCCGCCGCTGTGAGAACGAGGCGTCGCGCTATTTCTTTCCTTCTTTCTTCTTCCTATTTTTGCTTTATTTCGCCGTAAAATGTTTCACACGTAAAGCGCGAGGGTTAGAAGCGAGAAAAGTTATGGGGATATTTTTGAACGTGTCGTATGTTTCGGCGATTTTTTTTTTTTTTTTTCATCTTCTCTCTTTTCTTTCAAACACCCTTTCTTCACCCCCACAGTCGGCGAGGAGGGACGGAGCGCGGCCGCATCGACGCACCGTATATATCTTTTTCTTTTCTCTCTCCGGATAGATGCACAAACCCCATTAATTTTCTACCAAATTATATTAATTACGCGTCTAGTGTTGAGGCCTAGAATTATTATACCTGTAACTATCGGGTGTCTAAGGACTCGGTCTTGTTTGTAGTGATTACATCAATTTCTTTGGATATAATTACAGACGTTCAACATTTCGACCAATTAGTTTCGTGAATTGTACGCCATAATGAAAGCGTTTCAATCACCGATCTGGTTCATCTGATACGAAAAGAAAAAACAGAAAAAAAAAGAAAAAAATTAGGCGCCACACGTGCACCGGTTTTCACGAGGTGAAATTTCAACGAAAATCGTCAAACGATTCGGAACGAAGTCTGAAACGAATCATAAGCTGTCGTCGCGGAAGATGGGATATCATTCTTTGAGAACGATCCGTAAGAATTGGAGGGAGAATTCTTCTGATCGACTTATTTTACTTGAGGATTTTAGGCAGAGATTGGCTCCAGTCAAGAGCGTCGAGGTTAATTCGACCGACACGGATGAGTTGAATTTGTAAAATGATACAAGGAAAAGTTTCCACGTTATAATCGTCCATGGGTTTGGGTCGTGGAATGGGATACCCAATAATTAAGGGTGGTTGATTGATGTTAATTCAAAGGGTAATTAAGAATGTTGTGGATAAAAATCCGGTAATTTATGGTCATTGGATATAATAATATGTTGGCCAGTTTGTAATTGCAACCGATGTTGTCAGTGTGTTGGAATATATGCGGTCTCAGATCGCAGCTTATTATAGGGGCAACGCGGTAGATAACGTGGGTTAGAAGTGAACTGGTTGTCTGTCTGCCTCCAACGGCTAGTCCAACGCCGGAGGGCAGCCCTCTGCCTACTCCGCGCGGTGCCGTATACCGTGAACCAGCAAAAGCACCACCACCTCTACCACCACCACCACCATCAGAAGCAGCAGCAGCAGCAGCAGCAGCAACTAGATGGGTACAATTTATGAAGCCAATTGGAAGAGTTGCTTTTAGAATTTTTGGGCGACGGAGAAAGACCCATAAATAACTGGAGCAGATAATCGCCGTGTCTCATTCCTCCCCTCCTCCTCCTCCAACTCCAGCGGCAACGGCTCTCCCTTATCCCTCCTATCCGGCAAATACCTCAAACCCCCGCGTCGTTCCCTTCCTCTTACTCTACTTTCATCTCATCTTCACTCTCACGAAGTTCAGCTACACACACCATACACTCGCGGTGTTAAATCCTCCGCAATAGACCGTTCGCTCTCGAGTCGCGCATAGGTGCGCCTATACATACGTATACATGAAAATGAAACCTTTCGCACGTGATTTTTTTCTCTTCCTTTTTTCCCCTCGCTTTTCACGTACTCGTCGTATATATTCGTACAGCTGTTAGCCCGCGTTAACTGTACGAAACTCGCACCGTCATAGCGCAAAATGTATAACATACGACATCGTAAAAGTTCACCTTTTATTTCGCACTCGGTCTCACCGTCTCGCGCGTTAAACGGCCGATATGAGGTGCGCGTAATTTTCAGATGAGATTGATTTTGTCCACCGAATTTTATTCGCGACGGTATCGCCGGTATTTCTGGCGTTGTCGCGAGCGTTAGCTCACAATTTTTCGTCCTCAATAAGCGCACGGGTTATTATATCTAGGGTAAATATAACGTCGTGGAATACGAGTCCTATATTATACGCGTGCACTACGTACTATATTTCAATTATACGTTAATTCCAACGGGAACAGTTGGCCGTCGGCCACCTACCGCGTTATTATGCTCACCGCGACTGTACGGTGTACGGGGCGAAAGTCTTGTTGCGTAATTTTCAAATCAATTGAACGCATAATGGTGGTAAAACATTTGCCGTCTCGGCGTGCCCACCGCGAAATCGTTTTGTCCCGATTTTTTTTCATAGAGGATTTACGAGTGCCCACTCCGTTGCACACCTTATTATAATTACGCTTACGCACACGTACGCGCGTCGTACGACCTTACGTACGCGATCCGCTGCAAGGATACGGATCAGACGATTCCGGAGTATATACATATACGGGAGGTTTGGGTGGTGTGGAGGTTCCGATAATACGCGCGTATGTTACGTATATATATATATATATACGTGTTACGCCGAAGTAACGTAGGTCCTGGGCGATACGTAAGGTAGGACGCACACGCTCGCCTATCATCTACATACAAAGGTGGGCGCGCATATAACGTGTAATAGGCGTTTCATGCGATGCCATTCAAGCGGAAATCCACAAGGCTTTGTTCCGAGTCACGAAACGCAAGGATTAAACTAAACCGGTGCGTTTTATTAATGCGCGTGTGTCGGTAGTGCGGCGTTACGCGTTTCGATGTATACGTATAGACGTTCTACGTACGTACGTACCCCGTGCCCACCATATTTCTATATAACATAAAACCCTTAGCGTTGGGGCGATTCTCGATGCCCGATGTGGGCACACGATTTCACGTTGTATATGGGTATACATACACGCGAGACTCCTACGTACACGTGTACGAAAAACTTTTCAAGGGGGGGGGGGCGAGATGTGAGAGAAAAGTAGAGTGGCAGGGGGGGTCCGATTTATACCCCGCACAATAAAAGTAAGCGCTATAATTATACAGTCCGGCGTTCGCATTTTCTACTCGATCGATACAACGGTTTTGGTAATGCCCGTGTAACGCGATACACGTTTCTGTACACGGGAAATGATGCTCGCGAGTCGAGGAGGACGATCGTCGTAGAGTGGAGAGAAAATCGCTTTTTTTTTGTTCGGAGTTTGGAAATTGGACGTGATAAGCATGGATTTTGGTGATTTGGATTCGCCGTAGCGACGCACGTACGTACGGGTGAGCGAAAACTGGTGTGTACGCAGTCGGCGATATGCAGCGATCGGTCGACGGCGATCGAATTTTCGAGCGATGAATAAAGCAGAATTTCCTCGAGTTTGAAATCGGAGAGTATAACTCGGTGTTTGAAAGATTAACGTTAATCGCCGAAAGTCATTAGCGATCGGTAAGCGTAGCGGTCCCCGTAGTTATTAACAATTTAGTCGATCGATATCGATAACGCGGGATATAGGCGTTCGTACGCGATCGGTCACTCGTGTGGATTCGGGTTAACGTTGCTCCTCTGGGTATTTCGGCGTTCCCGGTCGCGGAATGTGTTGCAAAAATTACACCGGAAAGAAAGGGAGCAAATATCTCGAATTTATTCTCACTCGAAGTTTTTTAATTCTCAGCGTGCGGACGGGATAAAAATTAATAGTCCCGAGCTAAGTATAAAGCAGCCGGAGTGCATTAAACCCTAAATAACTAAAAATAGAGAGAGAGTGTACGCTCCCCATTATAATAGCACCTCCCCTACTGAGAACACACGATATATTTCAGTCCCCGAACCGTTCGGGCGGCGATAAAACCTTAGAAAGATATCAAAAATGAGAACGACGCGACGCGCTCGAAAAAAATGAATGTTCCCGATTACACCTTATTCCAGAGCTCGTCCGAATTATACATTTCGTATCCGTAATCGCTTCTCTTTCTCTCCACGCCTATATGCTGAGGACATGCATATGTGCAGCCGCGGGATGTGTGGACGGTATGCGGATGACTCGGAGGGGGTTAGGAGGAAGTTGGAGGGGGTGAAACTGACCGTTTTCATTGACCATTGGTCGACGCGCGATTCATTGATCAAACGCACACACACGTACACGCGACACGTATACGCTAACGTCACATTCGCTTGGTAACCTTCGACGCATCGCGTTGCTAATTAGATCCCACACCTGCACCCGCCTTTCGAAAGTCCGAATCGACGACCGTTCCTTCAAATTTTTCTCCCGCGAATCTTCGCGCTCGAAAGTTGCTCGGAGAGACGATTGTAAAAAAAAAAATGAATAACTAGCGAGCGTTGAAAAGGGTTTTTTCTTTCCAAAGAGCGTGTCGAGGGCAACGCGCGAGTCCTGGGGGTGCGGCAATTATAATATAATACCGAAATAACGCACGTACCGTGCACACATACCGTAGAGGACGGTATATATAAGAGGACCCGCCATATGTGGAGCACGTATTCCGTTTGAGCTTGATAAAATCTGGTAACGGCGTATCCTACGTATGACAAATCAAGCGGTTGTATACGTATACGTATTATATACACGCGCGCGACTACTCTCATGTACCAACACGTACGAGTTGGTTTTTCGCGCGCAAATTAGGTCTATTAGACGTACCGAGCGTACAAAAAACACTCGACTTCGCCGCGACGACGAACCCACCCCATTGTATACGTGCGAGGGAAGTTCGGTTCGCGTGTTACGTTTTACATCTAGGAAAAAAGAAAAGAAAAAAAAAAAAAGCAACGGCGTGTTCTTGTAACGTCGTATGTACGGAAAAGTTACGTGGGTATATATGTATGTATAGGGAGGCGACGCACCGCGTCCTGGACGCGCATAAGGAGACGTGAGGACTTTTGAGCCAACGCGCACGTGCGTGTCGAGCACGTGCTTTTTATCCAACGTTTTTTTTTTTTCATTTTTTTGTTTATTTTATTTTATTTTATTTTCTCCTCTCGTTTCAATTTCTTCGTAAATTTTTTCATTTTTTCCTGATAAATTGCTGGAATTAATAACACCGTATGTGTGTATAAATATCCACATTATTGTATAGCCACTTCGCCGCGTGTAACGTCGAACGTTTCCTCGGATGCGGAATAATATAGGTATACGTGGAAGTCACGAAAACGTTGCATGACGAAACACATATATATCGGTTGTGCTTTCGAGAGTCTCGTTTCAATAAGCTGTTCGAATTTTACATCGTGTAAAATACCCGAAACACCGTGTAAGACCTATGTACTGCAGCTCAGAGACCATGTGCGACATTACATTACATCGGCATGTGGACGTCGTCTGTATAATATCCGAATTTTCGGAGCAAACTTTTGACAAAGTACTTTCAAATTATATTCAGATACACGTCATACATATTTATTGTACGTTAATAACGTTCGTGCTCTATAACTATTTCTCGAATTCCTTCTTTTTTTTTTCCTCCAATTTTCTATCGGCCTCGAAGTTGTGGTTGTGCATCGTGACACAATACGCCGGTATTCGTGGTGCCACTCGCTAGTCGATCTTGAAAAACGATAAAACCGCGGAAACGCGTTGGTAATTCTCGGGGCTCGGGTGAGAATTTTTTCTTGGAAAATGTTAATTCGATCGGCACTCGTATAAGAGATGCCATCAGAAAATTAAAAAGAAAATTAGAAGCAAAACAAAAACAAAAAAAAAAAAAAAAATATGTCACGCGAGTTAGCATTATTATGTACACGAATCATCACAAAATCTTGAATTGTGATTATACATCATAGAAGGTAATAATTAGCCAGACAGAATGGCGTTCTGTAATTTTCTATAATAATCCTTATCTGAAATACAAGATTGATAAGATCATTTTATAGAGGGATTTGTGTCTTACGAACATCCATATTCTTCATTATACGCGACTGATTTTTTTTTTATCTCCTCGCATTCGATCGAATGAAAAACAAATGATCTTCGCTTTTTTGATTCTCAAGGGGCGAAGATTCGTATTCGGCGTCTCACTCGCGGTGGACCACGTGATACGGAGCAGCCGCGCGATCAGCCGATTCAAAAGGACCTCAATGAGTACGAAAAGGAGAGAGAGGAGGACGAGGAGCCGGAGGAAAAGCCTGAGAAGTGGATGGAAGGGCGCGAGGATTTAAGGAGTGGGAAAAGGTATGTCTGCGGGGGCTGCGATATCGACCCGTTTTCTTGACCTCCGCAACGTTTCATTTGATCTACCCTCGCAGCGTTCGCGAGCCGTTAAATTTTCTGGGTGTTTTTTCTTTTTCTTTTTCTTTTTCTCGGCGAACGGGGGAAAACGGAAAATTCCGGCCCCAAATCTGTGCAGAGATAAAAACAAAGAAGAAAATAAACGGGGAATCGAATCGAATGGACTGTGATTCGTTTGTAAAATGTTTTTTAAACGACGAGATCACGAAAGAATTGCATAGAATCTCTTGTGTAGAGCCGGACGACTTCAGTTTTCAATAAGTATATTACGGATAGAAGGTAGATCTTTTCGCGGTGGTCTGTAGTAGTTCGCCCATTCAAGTGCCTGTACCTTAACAATGTGGTCTCAGATCTCTCGGTCGCGTCAAGTGTATCCGATATGATACTTTGATTTTTTTCCCCCTCAACTTTCCGCCCTTTCTCACCTTTCTTTCTTTTCTCATTCCCTTCCCCTCTTGCCCCCTCGCGGTCGGCCGCAAGCTAAAACTTTCCGCATAGATCTGCAGCGGAGAGACGACGCGAAAAAGCGTTTCACAGGAGCGACGTTACCCTTGAATATTTCTCCCTATAGTCCGTGCTGGATTTTCTCCACCGTCGATGACGACGATCCCCGAGTCTTTCACCGGATTTTCCTCTATCGCGCAATCACCACCGGGACCCCTCACCACCCCCTTCCGACGCTATTTTCCCCTTAGCTACGTCGTCCCGTTCCTTTCGCCATACAACTTTCTCTCTCTCGCTTTCTCTCTCTCTCTACTACCCCCGCGATTTAACTCCCACTACCGGCGACTACTCCGCAGTCACGCCGTCGACACGTGCTTTTGTTTACTCCAACCCCGTGGCAGCCAACGCAGCTCCGCCGGAAGTAACGAACGGTTCGCGCTTTACCTGCGAATTTTTTTTTTTGTTTTTTTTTTTTTTCACCTCCGTCGCCGATATCGGTGTACTCCGAATTCCCGTAGGTGATCGTTACGTATAATAAGGAAGGCCGAAAACGCGTCATATATAGATTATAATTATAACGTGTGTATTTCGGCCTTCTGAATTCCGACGTGGTGGAATTGTGAATATTTTATACGTATACATACGGTTCGTATAAGAGGCGTGTATTGTAAAGGGCGGCAATTATACATAGGTCGTACACATATTTTCTATACAACGATTTATACGGCGTAACGTTCGCCTGTGCGTGTGCGCGCGTAAACACGTTGCTTGTCTCTGTGTGTGCGTGTGTGTGTGTGCGTGTATACAACAACAAATTCCAGTTTCGTCGTTATCCGAGCACTGCACTCTCTAACCGATTCCAAAACCCTCGCCGGCGTGTAAGCACCTCTACGTACTGCTCGGTCAAACAAACCATGCATCAACCTTCCACCGTCTGGAATATAGATGTTAATTAACATTACTGGGTCGCATTAATTGCGCACACGGGCGTACATAATTATCAAGCTAATTATTAGAACACGGCTAAGTAGCTTGCGCGCCCGCTCGCTCGTATTGCCAGAAGCACATATGTGTATATAAATATAAATACATATATGTGTATACAGATATATATGGATACGATATGCACGTATGTACCCTGAAATATTATATACCTACGGAGGTATACGAGCGTATCTCTCGTTCGTTCGCCACCGTCCAACAATTGCACGACAACACTCGCTAGCATTCGTTTCTGGCGTGAATTATCACCGTGACTTTTGTGGCGTCGCGAGTTAATGCGAGGAGAGCCGCTTCTGGTTCCGCGGTACCTACCTACCTACCTACCTACCTACCTATGGGTATACCTACTTCCCCCCCCCCCCCCCCCACCGCCGCGTCGTTGGCTAAATGTACGAATGCGCCTGTGAGGAGGTTACCCGAGCGAGTGTGTACGGGTGACCATATACTTACTGTATACACCTATATGTGTCAGTACGAGCAGTCATAGTCAGGCGATCCGCTGGAGACCGGCATTCTTAGCTCGGTGCATTAAAGTAGGTAACTTAATTGCCGAGATTAACTTAATTGTACTAAGCTGGAGGTAATCATGCTTAAAGAAAAGACCTGCAGGCGTTCACTGACTGATAGATTTATGCACGTGTGTCCGTGCTGTGTGTGTGTGTGTGTGTGTGTGTATTTTACGTAATACCTACACACACGGCATCAACTGCGGAGTATACGTACCGGAGGTGATGATTGTTCGTGTTATTTAATATTTTTTTTTTTCTTAATTTTTGCTTCCAACTTTTTGTTGGAAACAAAAAAAAGAAAATTTCTATTTCCATATATCTCTGTAACAGCAATCGTATGTCTAACGATTACAATACATCTGCGTATCTCTAATATACGTCTGTACGCGCGAGACAAAGACCTGCGGTGAAACTTTTCTATTCGAATAATGATTATTTCGTCTCTAACAAATTATCACCTCGCGAAGTGTAAATATTTCTCTCGAGTGGATTTTTTTTATTTTTCACTCGTTAAATAAACACAATGATCCGTTACGTTATACGCGTCTACAATTTTTTTTTTTTTTTTTTCTGCAGCGGTTATCGTGCGTTACCACCGCGAGGTGAAAAATTGACGAAAAGAAAAGCACGATGAATTGTGTTTGAAATTAATCATATCGTATAAGCGCTTATCTATTTCAAATTTTTCGCGTGCGTCTACACACAGCTCGTAATTTTTCTTCTTTCCTCGTTTCGTCGAGCGACGGGTTCATTCAAGTCGCTAATGCCCGTAATGAAAAGAGGAGTGTAATTCGTACGTATATTTATATGTGCACATATATATACAATTGATATAAATAAATGCGCGAACCGTTATATGGCGGGTGACATCAGCCTGCTTAATTATACCCGGTAATTGCGCGTAATTAGCGGTAATTAAGAAACAAATGTTTAATTGCAATTGCTGATAAAACAATTGCAGTTATATAGTACGATAAATATATATATATATATATGCAATATTATGTACGGCCTTTCGGAAAAATTATGTACGGATTCCCCATACGTGTACAGGTATAGGTGGATGCATTAATTACGTGTGTAATAATAAAAAAATAATAAACCCCACTCATAATTTCGATTCGGTCGAGTCGCGCGGTACTTCTTGTACACATTATAATTTCGATCATTATTATTATTACATCTATTATTGTTATTTTGATTATTATTAGTTTATATTGGGTAATTACCGAGACGGTTTCCTTAATTCTCCATCATTTCGTATTTTTACGACGGCGAAGTCTCACTGCCGTGCACGCGGTTAATGCGGTTTTAATTATTCTGTTTGTCCCGCGTGCCCGCGGAGTTTGCCGACTGTACAGTACATAAGTATGTATATACATATATATATATATATATATATCTATACACACCATACGTACCTATGTATATCGTACATGTAAAAAGAAGGGAAGGAGCGAGAGGCGAGGAAAGGCAACGTAAAGCAAGGCAAGTCAACTCGCAAGTATAAGCAAAGCAAAATGTTCATATTGTATTGTCCGAATGTGTTAATGTCAAATGTAAAATGTTCACGCGCTGCTGCCGGTGCTGTTAGACCTACGCTGCCTTTTTATACTCGTACATGCATATATATATATATATATATATATATATATATATATATATACCTACTCGCTAATTATACTTCGTGATAACCAGTTGCATTATATAGCTATATGTATAAATATATTTTTATATACTTATGTACACCGTACTCATTACATTTGCGCGCGTTGTATAATGAGAACGGCAATTTCACGTCGATTTTATTACACACATCGTGCGTTATAACACCGCATACGGTACGCGGTATTTCACGTGCGACAAAAAAATTTTTTATCTCTTCGAATGTGTGAGTTGTTTTTTTTTTTTTTTTTTTTTTCTTTCTGTTTTCTATACGTACGAAATTCTGCAACGCCGTACGTGTACGTACGTGCGTCACTGCACAGGCTACCCTCATATAATTATCACAATCATCTCCGTATAGCCGTAACCGAGTCATTCGTTTGTTAAATGTTAATGTACCTAAAGTTACGTTACGTTACATTATATCTACCAGACCCCATCAACCCAGAGCCAATCAATTTCAATTGACGATTCGTCATTTGATCGAATTATCAGGCTTGTTCAAGCAGCTACACTATACGGTTAATTAACTCTTGTATAAATGTGTTTTGTTACACGCGGTATATACAAACGCTTGTGTTAATGTGTAATAATGATAGCTCGTACACGTACATTTCGTAATATCGATGAAAAAAAAAAAAAAAAGAACCAAAATTTCAGTTTCGTTCTTCGATTTTATAGAAAATTTTTGGTATCTTTCCAGTCTTACTCACCAATTCAACGTTTTGTAATTGTGTAAAACGACCGCCCTGCTGAGCGACTCGGTTTTGATTTTTGAAAAATCTCTGCTGCTCCTTCGTTTTTTTCCACCTCTCGAAATCAATCGTCTATGAGTTTTTGAATAATGTTCGTCCGGTCAAGCTCACTTTCTAGTTCGCCGCACAGAATCCTTTGACAAAGTTTAATAAACGGAAAACGTTGCCCACTAGCACGATTATCCCTCTCTTCGATATCGAAACTTATTTCGTAGGAATTATGAAATGTCTTTCATTTCAATAAAATCACAATAGATAGTCAAACAATTTGAACTTCACTAGGTCCGTCACTCGATGTATTTCACAAAAATTTAACATCCCCGTTACAGTCCTGCGGGTGATTTGCATGAAAATAATCGGAGCACTTTCGGGTACTTCGAAGTCCTGGTCCAGGTGTACCACGTGGTCACATAACCGTGAGAGTTCCACTCGGAACACTTCGAAACGTCACTTTGTTCTTCGTTATTTCGATTAATGGGTCCGTTATTTTCGCTAACAAACTCCAATAATTGTATATTGAAACTGAATTCTTTACGGCGGATGAAAATTTTTTCAAACGACGCACGTTCGCGCCTTGTAGTCCGACTACCGTGAAGTAACTCGCACGTTTTTAATTCTCCCCGCGTAACGAAATCTCGAAGATCATTTCGATGAAAATCCGCAGATATTGCGAGCGGGTTATTCGATTTTAGCACAAATAGAATTTCAACGACGTCCAATTTTCTTCTTCTATCGATTCTTCTTCATTCGTCGACGTTTTATTCGGAAAAAAGATTTTCTTCTCTTCGTTGGCCAAGCGTGCACGTCACGTTGCCCGCGTAATGTGGAGAAACTCGCGTAAATACCTCCCGGTCGTTCCCGGTTCGCAGTCTGGCTGCGTAGTGCGACGATAAAAGCTCGGCCACCTCTCTCGATTCCTATCCTCTCTTCGCTATCAAAGGTGGGGGGATGCTTTCGCGGGGGTGAAGGGCAGGGGATGATCGCGAGGCGTGGCCAGAGGCGTGCCGTGCGCGGAGGAGGGCTGCGGGTCGGTCCCGAGATCGGCTTGTTATGATTGTTACCGAGTGTCCGAGCGGCCTTTCCACGAGGGGGTTGCGAGGGGGTGAGAGACCGGGGGTATCCGTGATATACCCTTCCAAAACCCCAACCTCCGAACCACCACCCCCCCCCCCCCCCCCTCCCCCCCCCCCCCCGCGATTCCCTTCTCCATGTCCCGGCTGAACGCCTGGACCCCGCGATGCAAATCGCGCCACGGGGATGAGGGTTGATTGGGCTCCGGAACACCGAACTCTTTCGCAGCATTGTTTTGGGGGAGGTTACGGAATCCCGAACGAAAATTTTTTACACTCGAAAATCTGCATCCTTATCGCGGGACGAGAGCCTCGATCACCTCGAAACGGTCATCGATCATTATCAAATCTACGAGTGAATCGACAATTCTTCGATCTATAGCGATCAAGTGAAACTAGAATTTCAACCTTTATGGAAATTTTCGTACAAATCTTTGGACAAGAATTTTTTTCGTAGGATTTTGGATCAGAAGCGCTTGGTCATCGAACTCGGGGGGTGAGAAATGTGCTTCATAACTTACGTGGTCGACCGAGTACAAAGTTTTTCCAGACAGAAATTTTTACAAGACATTTTTCGCCAAGAAAAAATCTCGGAAGAACGACGGAAAAATTGACACATGAGGTCTTGGACTTCAAAGACAACAAGGCGAGTAGCTAGTCCGGGATTCGAGTGTCGCGAACTCGGAAGAATAAAATCGCAGGTAATTTATCAAGTTCGTAGGATTATCTCGGCGACAATATCCGCACATGTAATTTGGCGATAACGAAAGTGAAGTAAGACGGAGGAAAAAATCGATGGCGATATACGTTACTAGTCTGTATAAAGAAAAAGTGGATGAAAAAAGAAGGAAAAAAGAAACTGAGAGCTTTCGAGATGTATACAGGACGGTATCGTCGCCGCGTTGAAGTCTCCCGCCTTAGATGTTCGGTTTTTTTTTCTCGACTTTTTTTTTCATCTCTCCTCTCGAAGAATACAGCCTGTAGCGAGATACCGGCGCGTTGAGACGACCAATTAAATCTGAGGTATAAAATAAATCGAATCAATTCAACATCGTCTCACGCTCTCCCTCGCTTTTTTCTCTTCTCTCTCGTTCGATTCTCTTGTTCTCTCAATTTCTGGAAAACAATATGGCCGGCTTCCGATATTTTATCATCAATCCGAACCCACCCCCGATATTCTTCGGCGTGGGTTTCTCTGACAAAATGAATAGGCCATGTTCCATGAGTAAAATGTTGCCTACCATCTTGCGATTGCGTCTGTCGTGTGGCTGGGAAATTTGATCTTCTCGACTAAAATTTTTGATCGGAGTGAAACATTCGACGATCTGACCGAGAGACCGAAGATTATCATTTTTCTCCCTTTCGTACTCCCGAAACATCGACGAGATTGGCCGTCCGCGCGTTTTTCCGTTACGTATACAGCCAAACCCTGCAGCACACCCTTCTCACCGTTTTTCAACGCACGCTCCCCTGTTCCGATTCCTTTCCCCTTTCACCCCTCGGCATCTTTCTCTCGCTCTTGTCGTCACCCTCGTTCCAATTTTCGGTCTCATTCCGAAACTCGATCCACATCCCGACGAGTAAATGTCAAGCTCGGATTCGCGACGATTCGCACGGCCTGCACCGCTGCGAAGTAGTAACACCCGTCGGGTCAGACCGCGCTACACGACGCGTCTCGCGCGTCAAGACAGGCGACTGCTACTACTGCGATCAAAGTGAGAAATAGTTTGACATTTCTGAGGCGCGAAATGACGAAATTTGCAAAAATTGACGCTGGTCGAATTAAAATTTATTAATTCAATATTCTTTCTGACTTTTCAATGCGGTTTTACTTGCAATCTTATGACAGTTTTTACCACTTATTTAATTGTTTCAAACACTTTTCAGATTGGGAAGATCAAACTTCTTGTCCCTTACACATTTCTTTCCAATATTCCAGTAGTTTTTCTAAGGGCAGGGAATTTTTACCTGTGAAGAAAAACAAGAATCTTACGATCAGTAATACTTTTACATCTTATTGCCGGATCGCAAAGAAATTTTCTTCCACATTGAACATGATTTTCAGTTTTTTTTTTCGTGAAGGAAAAAGTTCGTTCGGATATATTTCGGTTTTGTCGCAAGATCATATTCAAATCCGAGTGTAATCCGGATGGAAGATCGGATTTTCATTTCTTTCCGTACACGTTTGTGAGAATTGCGGTAGTCTCGGTACCGAAACGCTACGGGGTTTCCGGTCGGTAGGGCTAATTGAAGAAGTGAATGAAGGCGCGCGCGTTACCCTCCAGGACCTTCGCCGGGGAAGTCGAAATCCACACGTATAAAACAGACAGAGAAAACCGGCGTGTAATCCTGTGGAAGCTCGAGTCACGCGGAACTGGTGTACCTCACCAGCTGTCGGTTAAAGTTGTAGGAGTTGGCGCGCCGCGACGTGCCTTCCACTTCTCCCTCTTTCTCTCTTTCTCTTTTTCTCTCTCTCTCTCTCTCTCTCTCCCTCTCGCTCTCTCTCTCTCTCTCTTTGCACTTTCTCTCTTTCCGTTAATCTTTCTCTTTCTCTCCGCGTCCTCTTGTCTGTATATTTGCGAGGGGTCGCGCGCGCCCGGTCCTTCCTTCTCTCGCTGGTTGCCCCGCTGCAGGTTTCGCATCGGGTTCCATCCTCGCCTCCCGTCCCACCGGATCGATTAAAACTACAAAGTGTTGCCTCTCCATCCGTTGCCACGTTCATTCGCGGTCGGCTATATTGCCCACGCCACTCGACGGCACTGGGTTACCAACTCTTATCCAACTACCAACTTCCACCTTCAAACTTTCAACTCCCGCAACTCTACACCGTATATTTTGTTTCCCCGTTTATCGAAGAATCCATTCTCCCGGATACTCAAACGCTTTTCACGCTCTTCCATTTTTTATCTCCATCCGAAATACAATCCGTTCTACGAATCAGGGTAATTATGAATTATGCGTAATTTCGTACGTCGGAAGATCATTTTTTTATTGCGACGCGAAATTCTCTTTTTTCTAATCAAATTTTTATCGGCTACCGAAGCTACTTCCGGTCATCGTTACACCGACGCGTGTAAAAAAGCAGCAGAAGCAGCGACGGAAACTTATATCATGCACGATGTTGAACGGATGGGCAGAAAATCGGAGAACAAAAGATCGGTTTTCTACCGCGAGGCTATGCGGGCATGCGGAGAAAGGAGAATCTTGCAGTAAGTAGCGACGTCTCGAGAACCACGATGTGATTCCTTCGCGCTTAAAAGGGCGAATCTGGAATAAAAAATCAAAGCGTATGAAAATAATTTACTTCTAATCATTCATTTCTATATGAGTAGAATAATACTGAAATCGTTTCCACGAGAAAGAAAGAGGTCACGGCGAACTTTGAAACTATTTTCCTCGTATAGCAGGAATATAAACGTCTAGCGAAGTATTCCACGAGGTCGTATCGCAACGTTAAACGATCACGTCGCGCGTCGCGTTCGGGAAGAATGTCTTGGGAAGAATGCTTCGAACCTGTTGCTCCCGGCTTACGGGCCGATATATGGTATCTATAGACACGCAGCCGAGAACCATAACCGCGGAGCGTTCTTCTCTTTGCCCTTATAGTCGAGGTACTCGATGGTTATTTTCTTCCTTTTTTTTTTCTTCTTTCTATTCCTCCTCCTCGCGCGACGTAGAGTCGTCCGGAACTTTTCTGTCGCCGATCGAGGCGATCGCCGAGCGCACGGAGAGTATTTCCTCGGAATCAAAACCTCGGATATATTTTCGTATCCATGAAAAAAACGTATGACTCGGTGCTCGGCGCGGCGAGAACCGCGTGCATCGGGAACTCCGTTTGCTCCCGAACATCGCGCTTACTGTTAGCCTAAGGCTCTTATGTGCCGCACGGATAATAACAGAGTCTGTGAAAGCCGGCAGTCTTTACGAGCTCCTTCTCAGAAGTATAAACCCAAAGATCGAGCAGCTAGCTAGCTAGCTAGCTGCAGTCGAACGAAACATCTTCTTCTTTTTCTGATTCTTTGTATGTTATACTTACGGGGCCCGGCTACGGCTAGTCGTCCCGAGTTTCGTCCGCTCGTACGTTTCGCCGCGCGTACACGTGGTATAAGGTAGGGTACCCCACGCCTACCTGTGTACGGGAACCGCTGGAATCCGCCGCTAATTAATGCGATGCGCCCAACAAAGTTGTTCGCGCGCGAGTCTCCGGTATAATTCCCGATTCGGTGGGCCCCGGCAGTCCCGCCGATAACCCGACGTCCGAGAATCGCCGGGCGAACGCGTTCCTCAAAGTAAAAATCAACGAAATGAACTAAAGGTACGTTGCACAGAATGGAATGAAATGAGAAGAAAATTTTTCACGTAGAAAAGCGGCGACCGACAAAGTGAACGAGCGAGCGAACGATCGATCGATCGGATCTAAAGACAATCCGATTCGATCGGCATCGATCCGTTCTACACGCCCTTCGACAGCTGCCGATCCGACCGACTCGTATTCCTGGTTTTTTGTTACTCTCGTTGATCTAAGCGCGCTCCATGAATTTGGGAATGTTTTTACTGTCGGCTCGGCGGGTTCGACGGGGTCGAACGCGCGCGAAGGTAACGATATCGCAAGGGTTGAAAATAATCGGCGAACGGAATTCGCGTGCAAAGATTATACGGAGTACGGAGGAGGTTGGCTTTTCAATGTACGTTACGTTGTGTAGTTCGGTCCATGCAGCGGCGGTATAAAGTAAAGCTCTATAGCAGCACGGCACCGCGAGTTGAAATTTAATATGCACCACCTACGCGCGCCGGCCTACGAGCTCGCTTGTACACAAAGATAAAACTAGTTACATGTATATATGTGTATATATAAGGTACCTTTACGCGTTGCGGTATAGTAACGTTACGATCCATCCACGCGAAATGCGGCTAGGGTACTTAAATGAGCGCGGCGTGCCGATATTTTGTCCTATGCAATTAGAATGCTAGCGAACGCAATGCCGAGGGAATAGCGTAGCGAGTTACGCCCTAAAATTCGTGTATCGTATTCTCGACAAAGAATAAGTCTGCCCTTTTGGAATATGAACTTTGAGGAATTTATAACTCGAGAGTTCTCCGAAGCGTTGTTTCGCACAGGTGTCAATTATTACCAGGCCCGATACGTACTTATTCCAGGTGATTCGCGTGAGGTATATGGGCTTGATTTTGTCGTTCATTTTCGTACCCGACCTTCGCCCCGTTTCCCGGTTTCCTCCGATAGGAAGTGAATTTTTCAAACCGTCGGGAATTCCGGAGAGTTGAAAACACTTGTTAAAAAATCAGGGAAATTACCCGAGTCCTTCTCGACTTTAATGTCAGATTTTCCCACAGTTCGAAGACAACACTTATCCGTCCGACCGCTTCGCGGTAGCTTCGATCATTAAACGTGCGTATATAGCCTCATAATATTGCAATCCGTGGCCATAATTTAGGTCGTTTTATAGTTCAAACTGCAACCTACGTAGGCAGGGGCGCTCAAGCTTAACACTGTATACGCAGTGTTTGCAAAGTAGCTGCCCGAGCTATTCATCTAGCCGCAACTCTCACCGGTTAACGTTCGCCCTTTGTACCTTTTATAACCACAACAGGCGACTAGAGACAATATAGTTCAGTTTCCTTTCTCCTACCCTTCTCTTACCCTCATATTACGTTTACACGGAGTTCACCTCTATTCCCCTACAATTATCACACAATATGACCAACCACTTTGACGAATGTTTCGCCCGGCTTGTTTCTGAAAAAAGGATTTTCTCCTTTTTCTTCTTGTTTTTTTTTTTTTTGTTTTTTTTTTCTTAATAAACCTGCAGAGAACAACACCACTCACGGATGCGGAATGTAAGGTGAGACCGCGTACCGTCTCGTATCGAAGGAAAGTAACCATTAATATTTTTTCCGTTCGCGTTGTTTCTAAATTTGTTTTTTTTTTTTCTTCTTCTCCCCCGTTTGCCGTACGCCGTCAGTGTCGGTCGGCGGACTCGCACTCGCCGAGTGCGAAATTGAGATATACCCGCGGCTTTGCCTATCCACCGTTTTATAGCGAACGATCTGAATGTAGCTAAGGGCTGTTTTATGGACTTACTTTAAAGTGGTTACTTTTAGAGGTAGTTGGCTGCCTTTACTCGTCGTAGCAGCTGTAAATACATAAGGTATGCGTATCTCATGTATGTAAAAGAGATACGGTTACATCCGAGGAAGTGGGTAGTCGAAACTGCATATCGCCATAATCTGAACAGCGCTTACGGTTCCTGGCAAAGAGGTAAAAAACGTCCATACGAGCGAAATAACTCGGTTGGTTATCAGTGCCCTCGTTTTTCCGCCGATCGAACGATTCCGATTTTCGATTTTCAAAAACCGATTCTCATCACTTGGGGCATCGAAGATCGCGCGATTGATTTTCGTCGCGAATCGTACGGGAGACTCGTTGAGAGGCGCCGAGGACGATACGTCCGTCACGTCGAGCCGGTCTCGCAGTTTGAAAATCCGAATGGTTGTTAGTGCGACGAATGTATACGAAAATAGTGGAATGTTATAACGTTGCAAGTATAGCTAGCGCGTAGCTAGCTGCGGCAGCATTCGCGCGAACGAAACGACGCAATGGCTGACCTAATTTACATACATATAAAGCGCATTCGATGTGTTTTAGGGGTCGTAAATCGACGCAGCTACGCGAATCGTTAAACCCTTCCTTCCCGGCTCGCTACCATCGCTCGGGATGCGTACAGAGGTATACATAGTTAACCCACCCTTCGACCCGACCTATTCCCCTCCGTCTCTCTCTCTCTCTCTCTCTCTCACTCTTCACTCTTCACTCTTCCATTTCACCCCTACGCCCCCCCCCCCCCCCGCATCCTCACTTACTTTTTTTCTTCGGAGAAACCCCATCGACGTCTTCGTTTTTTCACTCTCTACTTATTCGCCCTTTTCCGCACCAGGTCTAAACAGATTCAAGATAGAAAGAGAGATTCTCGCGATATGTGGAATGAATGAAAAATTAATTATAGCACTCAAGTTTGTTTTTTCTGTTTTTTGTTTTTGTTTTTTTTCTATTTCAAGTTGAATCAATACATCCGTCGGAATCCACTCGACTTACCGCGAACGAGTGCAATTATGATAACACACGTATCGACGAGTAAATATCAAACGAAATGTCGTCGGATTCGAATGTAAACGAATGCTGTCGGTGTGTGTACATAAAATTTATTTACTTTATAAAATGTAAGTGCAGCGCTAATTTGTTTCGGAGTGCAGACGCGGGGGCGCACTCGTAAATTCCGACGGCGGGTATTCTCGGTCGCTACGAAATTTTTTTTGATCGTGTTATCATTTTTTTTTTTTTTCTTTTCGCTCACCGACGAAAAGAGAAATCAAAGGAACAATTACGAGCGCGTAGCGTCCGCTGAATTTTCGTCGATCGATTTCCGCGTGGAAAATTTCTATCTTACGGATCGGAATATTCACCGTAAACTTCCTTGACCGGGTGAATGTGGTACGCGGGCCAGTGATGATCACGTACACATCGATCAGGTCTTTTCAGGCTTCCGTAATGACCACGTTGGTATACGGCGAGTGCAGCTGCAGAGGATCGTAAATGCATTTAACGTTCGCGAATAGCTGCGTGTACAAGCATTACGGTAATGTCCGGTATAAGGTATAACATTAACTCGGTGCAATCCGAGCATCGAATATGAACATTTGGATACATATAAGATCTGTTACACTTGGGCGAAAATTTTACACCCTCGTATTACATCGTGCACCGGCTTAAACGTCGAATGAACGTCGACCGAGAAAAAAAAGATGTTACAATTTTTCGACGCTGACGCGCGTTCGCTCGAAATGGGGTTGAAAATAGGTGACATATAAAACCGCCGTCCGAATCAAAACGGACCTTTCCAAAGATTGAAAATCGGAACAACGTTGCCCATTATTCCACGGTCGTATCACGCGTGCCGGTTACGTTATATACCCCAGATGAGATGAACGGAACCCATAGCGGGGTTAAGGACTCTCCGCGGGGATGGGACTGGATGACCGAGTTGTAAACTCCTGTGCGTATAATACGACGTATATTATATGCGTCCGCTCATATAGTTGCATTCCGCGAGTGCGTGCGACCGATGGTTTGTATAGATGCATCTTTACCGTATACGTACACATACGTATACGTGTGTGTAAAATGATTACACGTGTTCGTACGTGTACAATGTACTACGTTCACGCGTGTACAGGGGTCAGGTATTAATGTTTCTACGGAGGTGCACGGCCACCCCGTTCGAACGATACATGTGTGTGTGTGTGTAACGTGTATGGGAAAGATACAGATACGGTTGGGAGGGTAACGTGCAACCCGTATTGGTCGTACACTGCGTTTATGGCGCATAACCAGGCGGTCGGTTGGTCGGTTGGTCGGTCGGTCGGTCGGTCGGTCGGTCGTCGAGCGGAGATTATTTCGGCTTGATCAATTTCATAATCTCAGCCAGTTATGTCGCACTGCTGATTACAGGTGTGCGGTTAATCTTTATGACCGATACGGCGGCATTGAGCAAACTCTGGCAATCCCATCGGGCCGCTGTAAGGTCGTCGCTACACGCTGTACGCTCGCAATGATATAGTTTTCGTATTCCGCGGCTCATGGTCAAGGAAATACGTTACCTGTTTCTGTTCACCTGGTCGAGCCCTACCGTGTTTCGCATCTACGAGTTTTTCTCCTTGTTCAAAAAATCGCCGATGTTAATGCCGTTTTTTATCTCCGAATATCGAGTGCGTACCAACCGCGTTATATTACGGTACGTCATATTCATAGCTGCGGCTACGCGCGGGTACCTATACACCTCGAATATAGCTGTTTCGCGATGGGCGCCGGTTTTCGAACGTCGCATAAACATGTAACATTTTACTTTACAACCCTCACCTTATCCGGGGAGAACTGGTTGACCGATAGTAAAATAATGTTAGTTATTGCTGATTTTGTTACCGCCTAATAAAATTCTTGCTCGAATAAAAATCACCGAGATATACACTCCGTTCGGCGCACTCGGGATTTCCATACCCACCTCGCTGTACGTACCCGACGCTGTTCCCGCGACCGTGCTGGATTTACAGTTAATAAATATTTCTTCCGCACTTTTGGGCATTCGATAAAATTTATTATTTATGATCGGCAAAACCTTCGCGGAGACTATGGGATTCCCAAGTACCAAGTACTGTATTATTATTTACCGGGATCCTCGCGGTATGACCCGCGAAGCCCCAAAGTGCTAATATAATATTTCTATGTACGTACGTACGTATATTATGCGCGTATTCAAGGGACGTGAAATTTTTACAACGAACCGTTCCCCCGATCCGAGTTGCATCGGTACGCCCGCCGCGCCGTAGCGACACCGGCTCCGACGAAATATAGGTGTGGGTTATCGGTATGATAAAAAAAAAACAAGAAAAAAACTTGGAGAATTGAAATAATAAGTTTCTAATTACATCTTCCGTCTATTAAGCCCACTTAAGAAACGTTCGTTTTAATTACGTGCAATGATTAGCGTAAGTAATGCTGCTGACCAACGGTATATATGGGACTCATCCATCGCCACTCCTTACTCGATTATCGAGCTATTAATACAAAGAGACTTGAACTAATTCTTCAATTGAGTGCTTTGCCGTGTACGTAATCGTCGCGACATTAATACCGCTGCCGGGACTATCCGGAATATCATCAATCCCCGAGATAAGAACGAAAAGTCGTGGCGAATATCGTTGGAAAATCAAAAAGAAGGTCTCCATTCAATTTCGGAGCAGGGAACATCGGCCGCCCGAAATTCCGGAGAATCGCGACCGGAACGTGAGCGGAAAAATTTTTCTAACGAGGGCGCTGCACGATTTGAAACGAAATTTGGCAATCCTTTTACGGCGCTGCCCCCGCCCCCCCCCCCCCCCCCCCCCGTGTTTGCCCTGCAGAGGTTTAGCCGCAACACGGACGCCGTTGGCCCAGGCGAGCATTTCATTGCGCTCAATACGCTGGTAAAAAGCGCGCAGGGATCCGACAGTAAAAAATGTAACTGGTAATTTAGTTAGCCGAGTCGAGCGCCGCGTTGCTGGTAGTTGCGAGTTGTACGCGTTCGTATGCGTTTTCGCTTCGCTTGTATCGTACTTCCTACCTCGCACGGTATACGCGGGAACGACGTGCGTATGTATGTATCACCTCGTGTGTATATATATATATATACATACAGGTATACGCAATACGTATTGCCGGGATCGACAGTAATGGGGCGTATCTGGTATCTGTCCGAACTGACGGGTTTTTATGGGTTTGCGATGCCCGGATTCGTCATTCGACGTAATATTATAACTATATCCGCTTACGCGTTACACGGCTATAGAGAAATTACCCAGATATTGCATATAATGTGCTTCCGGAGGTGCGCGTATAATGATTTTCAACGCGGTAGGTCGAGACTTCGAATATAACGCGAAATTAGGTGGAGGGTACGCAGTTTAGACCTCCATAGATGAAACGTAGAGAGAGAGAGAGAGAGGGAGAGGGAATATCGTTACCCTTTGGAACGTTGAGCCGCGAAATGCAATTCAAAATTGCGGTCGCCATCCAGAGAATCACTTTGCGAAACGTCATACACACATACCCGTACGCGTATAGCATCGATCGCGTGTTGTATCGGTAAAAATAATGTACACAATACGGCGATGATCGTCGGATCGAATTGAATAAATGAAATTTAAGGCGGATGAACGAAAAATTAGTCTCGAAAAAAAAAATTTATAATCCACGAGCGTACCATAAAGATGGAGGCGCACGCTTTTTGTTCATTTCATTTTTTATTGGACGTGCAACAAAAGTACCCGAACTATATAGAGGAACGAGCGATGCGTTCGATGGGCAGGTCGGGGGGAGGGGGGTGGGCTTCCTTTCACCCACAATTTTTTTCGGTTTTTACGCGGGCGTCGCTTTTCGCTTGTCTGGTTGGACGGACGTTTATAGCGTACGCGAAGAGGAGAACGTACATCAATAATCTATAATCAAACTGCAGATAAAACTGAAATCGGGAATTTTTCTATTTTTTTTTTTTTTTTTTTTTCAAAATTCCCTTCAGTTTTCCCCCGACACATTTTTTTTTTTTTCATTTGTCACGCAATATTTTCTAACAGCGTTCGTCGTACGCGCGTAAGCGAGAGAAATTCATTTTCATTTCGTCAGTTTTTCACCAGCTGATTTTGCACAGCGAGATCATGATTATTCGAAATTTATCGCCGCGCGTACGTACATATAATATGAGCGAGCGAATGCAAATCTGGTGGCGAATCAAATGACCCCCGGCAAACCGCTGGCTCTTATTTCCATTAATACTTTTCTCACAATTACAATCAATCCCGAACCGGTCTGTAGAATGAACGAATTTTAAATAAGAAATGCACAAGCGAACCTCCGTCGATATTAACGTGCTCACGAGCCTCGAGGCTACATTCGATACGCACGCTTCGAAGCCCCGTGGCCCCCAGAGGGGTAATGAGACGAACATCGAAACACCAAAGTTATATTGCATTCCAAATATCGATTATGGCTACCTGCAATTATCGTTGCGAATTATACTTTCGATTTATTACACGGTAACGCAATCGAAGCAACAAGAATTCATCACGGTTCGTGTGGATGAAAAAAAAATTGCTGCCGTAACACGGGCGTTTGATACAACAATAACGGTACGATAAACGTGGAAAATTAGGATCGATTTAGCAGCTGGGACTTGAAATATCCGATAGATACGGTAAACCTGAACGTACACGTGGATCGGGGAAAGGGGGAGAGGGGGAGAGGGAGTTGGCGTTGCCCCCGAAGGTTCATCCTACGGGTCATAGCGGGAGATGTGGCATTTTTATCGGGCCGTATATCGGAATGTAAATGTATTTTGCATCGGTATGAACAGAGACTGTATATCAATTTTACGGGCGATTTTAGTATTGGTATACCCGTGCTCATAACACCCACCTCCTCCACCTCCTCCTCCTCCTCCTCCTCCAATTCCCTGTACCTACAGCTGCCGCGGCACCTCCACCGACAGGAGTAACTAAGCCCGCAGGGGTTTCGATCCATCCATCGCGACTTCACCTACATACACTTTTACTTCCTCTTCTCTCGATTCTTCCTTTTTTTTCAAAATATGCTACACGTCGATTTATGGGCCGACTATTCACGTGTTTTTCGCACACAAGTGCATTGTAGATCTGGAAATTTTTGGGGGGGGGGGGGGGGAAATTAAATTATCGAAGGAATTTAATCTCGCGTCTTTTCGAATTACATCCGGTGGGAATAGGACGAGTATCGTTCTTCTCGTATCGAGTTTTTCGAAATGATTCAAAAAATTTGTGAATTTGTTCTCAGCGTTCTTTATTCTCCCACCGAGC